>NW_022631012.1:11826087-12145291 GCF_010015895.1 Lontra canadensis | reverse complement strand
CCAGTGCTCATGGGCTGAATGAACGGATGGAGAGCAAACGACTTGGCCAGAATAACCGAGTGGGATGATGGAATTTTCAGTCCTTTGGTTTGTTTCACTCACTCACAGGGTGTTAGGAGCTTCGATCACTCGGTTTAGTCGTTGCATTAGTAATTCATACTAAAAATGACAAATTGCATTTTATTTGCTTTAGACTTTTTTTTTTTTTTTAAGATTTTATCTATTTATTTGAGAGGGAGTGAGAGCACAAAGGGAGAGTGAGAGAAAGAAACAGAGTCCACCTGAGCAGAGAGCAGGAAGCAGGGCTCTATCCCAGGACCCTGAGATCATGACCTGAGCTGAAGACAGACGCTTAACCCACTGAGCCACCCAGGCGCCACGGTTTAGGTTTTTAAAAATTGATATAGTTGGCCTACAATATCATGTTAGTAATATTTTTGTTTTTGTTTTAAGATTTTATTTATTTGACAGAGACAGCTAGAGAGGGAACACAAGCAAGGGGAGTGGGAGAGGGAGAAGCAGGTTCTCTGCTGAGCAGGGACCCTGATGTGGGGCTCAATCCCAGGACCCTGGGATCACGACTTGAGCCGAAGGCAGATGCTTAACCACTGAGCCACCCAGGTGCCAGTAGTTTTAGTTTTTTAATTCGGATTTTGAATTTGAAATATACTCAGATGGTCTTTGAAAATTTGAGTATGAAAGGGTATGTCTCTTAGCTATTCAGCTCCCTTCCCCTTGGGTTCCACTGTGGCTAGCTTCCTGTGTGTCCTTCCTGACCTGTAGTACTCATGCATAAGCCAGTACACGTAGAAGAATACACAGACACATGTTTTATACATACTTTAATATCATACACATTGTTCAGAGTCTTACATCTTTTTTCTTAATTAGAGTTCTTCCTATGTTAATTCATAAAGAGATGCTTTTGTAGTTGTATAATATTCCATAGTGTGAATTACCATAATTTATTTGACTAGTCATCAATTGGTAGCACTTGTAGGTTGTTTCAAAACTGCTAAAGTAAATGGCCTTAGGTATAAGTCATTTATCACGTGTGTTTATTTATCTAAAACATGATAGGGGTTTTTTTTATAGTTTTCTGAGCAACAGACAGAATTTCAAATTCAGACTACTTCTTTTTCTAATAGAGACATGCCAGAAGATTCTTTAAAAGTCCCTCCCTCTGCCCCCATCTCCCCATTCGTAAAATGAAAATATTTCTTGCCCTGAAGGCTCATAGCTACAGGTCGTTAAGACTGAAGGTTTGTCTTTCTTGTCTTTGAAATTCTCCCAAAGGAGCAAGCTTGTTTCTCCCTTTTAATCCAATTTCCTGTAGATTAAAAGGATTTATAAAGAGGAATTTGTCTTTCAGTTTATCTCTTTTCTACTCTTATAACTTAGCAGTTTGCAGTGACTGAGGTGGGTTTTCCTGCTGTAATTTTTCAAAAAAAAAAAAAAAAACTTTTCATTTATTTAGGGATGAATGTTTTTCACTGCACTAAGGCCAAATCTGCTTTGTCTCCAAAATGAGAAATCCGAAAGAAAGAAAATAACTGTGCTTGCTTCAGAAGCACATGTACTGAAATTGGAATGATTACAGAGATTAGTACGAGGCCCACGTTGGTATAGAGATTACTAAAATAATAATAATAATAATAAACTTAAAAAATAAAACAATAAAAGTTTAAAAAGCCAAAAAGGAAAATTGTTTACCTGCTCTAGCTCTATTTTTTTAACATACCTTATTTATTTATGTATTTATTTATTTAATTATATAATCTCTATGCCCAATGTGTGGCTCGAACTCACAACCCTGAGATCACAAGTCACATGCTCTTCTAACTGAGTCAGCCAGGTGCCCCAGCTCTAGCTCCTTTATGTCAGACTGTCTCATCGGCTACCAACATGAAGCTAACAAGTGAGAAACACACAGGGTACAAAGCTATAGAGTAAGGAGAGAATGTCAAACAAATTAGCAGATAATTAATTGTCTCTTCCCAAAGCAGCTTGGACATTTGATAACAAATAATTCTAACTGCACAGCCAGTTAGGACCACTGTCACGGAGATTTCTAGATGGTGGACGGCACCAGTTTGTATGGTGAAACACCGTACAAGCTGATGTTTGAATGGTGAAACACTGGGAGAAAGAAGGAAGAAGGGATTAGATGTGATGAAACCCCCAATCCGTGGTAATCCTGGAAACTCTACAAAAGGCCAATCTGACCCTTTTGCTTCCCCTCCTTAAACCCTCAGTACCTTCCATTTGTTCTCAAGACCAAAGCCCTTAATCTATCATCAAGGCCCAGGGATTCTGATTCATCCCACCCTTCCCATTCTTTCAGAGTCTGCTCTCATCACCCCAGTCATCCATCAAGTCCGTAGAAGTACCTTGCTTCCTTCCTGAGTTGGACTTGGCGTGTGGCATTCTTCTCCTTGCCGCCAGTTAAGGCCAGGCATGGAGCCCTGTCCACATGGATGGGCAAGCCCCCCACAACAGAAGTATAGCTGAGACCCCACCGGTGCTCAACACTGCAGCTAAGCCCACCTGCCTCTTTAGCTTCCTTCCCGGGGCTGCTAGACTTCTTGGACACTGGAAGTTAAAATAGGCTGACAAAGAAGAAACACTAAGAAAATTTGGTTTCCTTTTACCAAAGGGCATGGACCACAAGAGTGTTTGCCTTTATTTTGCCTTACATATTTTTTATTATGTATTAACCTCATAGGAAAATGGAGACGAGCTAGACGATCATGAAGAACCAGGAGAACCCCCTGGAGAGAATCATCAAGATGACCAAGGTAGAGACAGCTGGGTTGGGTTTTAAATCTTATCACAATAATTGTCTGATGAGGTTTGCACTGGTTCAAAGATGTTAATGCAGAATGACCCCTCCACTTCCTCTCATGGCTAGAAGTCAGAAAACATGCCAAAATGCTGAGTTCAGATGCTGACGGTTCTTAGTGCATCACAGACCTACTGATGATTGCGTGCTTTTATATCCTTGGGCTTACTGAAAGATTTCTGTCCTGCCAGGGACAGCAGATTGATGACAGAGAATGGAGACTCTGCGTCATCAGGAACAGGCTGTATGAGCCCCTCTCCATCTCTGATCCCCTTGCTTGCCCACGGGCTCGGATATGCGGGTGCAGGAGCTGAGGTTCCCTGCCCAGAGGGTTAGTATTCCAGCAGAGGTGGCAACCAGTATCTTTAGAGACCCAGACCTTGCTGCCCACCACCCTGGGTAGCCAGAGCTGTTCAAGTGTGGCTCCTCCAAAAATGATAGTGCATTTAATACTGATGATTCTAGGAAATATTGGGCCTAGAACTGGGCTTTTTGGCATAGTTCATGTTCCTAGACCTGAGCTCAACTCTAAGCTCTTCGTGGGGGGCACCCGTGTATCTGTGTGATGCTACGTTTGGATAGCCCCAGGGAACAGGACTGTTCGTTATCCTCGTTGCATCTTGTGGGAGTGGAAACTGGTATGTGAGAGACTCTTGTGTTCCCACGGTGTAGACACAGTGCTGGCTGGAAAGAATTGGTTGTTGTTGGCTATACAAAGGCATCCAGCAGAAGGAGCAAATAGGGGCATATGCTCTGCTCCCAAAGCCAAGCAGCTCAGGACTAGGGGTCTCCATGCACTGGGGGCTCCTCTTCCTACTTGGCCGGTCTACTGGGGTGCCTTGCTTGGTTCACATCAAGTGCTCTACATAGGCTAGCAACAGCTCTGAGCAGCTGAGTGGATAACACGGTCTCTGCCGTAAACCCTCTGTGCCTCAGTGTCCTTAACTGGGGCTGAAGACAGTACTCCCTATGTAAGGCTGCATGAGGAGGAAATGAACTAATTCATACACAGTAGCCCTTTCACGAATATTAATCTTGACTTGGATATCATAATGATTAAGCATCTACCCTCTCATGGCCACGGTTTATCAACCTGTGAAATGAAACCACGACTCTTCCTATCTCCTCTAGAACCCATGAGGTGAGGAAGACTGTGAAAGCTCACCAGAGATAAATGCGCAAAGTCACGGATTTGGGATTTTACCCTAAACTTGATATTTTTCTGTTTACATATTTTATTATTTCTTTCATTTGACATTCTAGACAAAAATAATTTTTATACTCATTTTAGAAGATTTCATTGCTAGGGCACCCGGGTGGCTCTGTTGGTTGGCTATGTTGGGTCGCGATCTCAGGGTCATGGGATTGAGCCCTACGTAGGGCTCCAAGCTGGGTTTGGAGCCTGCTTGAATTCTCTCTCCCTCCTTCTCCCTCTGCCCACCATCCCTCCTTGTGTGCTCTCTCTCTTTCTTTAAAAAAGAATTTAAAAAATTTTAAAAAGATTTCATTTCATTGCTTCTGCATATAAGACAATAGAATATTATGGTTGCCCAATTTCTAGGTTTGGTCAAGCTTTTAAGCAGAGTTTTTTTTTTTTTTAAAGATTTTATTTATTGATTTGACAGAGAGAGATCACAAGTAGACAGAGAGGCAGGCAGAGAGAGAGAGGGAAGCAGGCTCCCTGCTAAGCAGAGAGCCCGATGCGGGACTCGATCCCAGGACCCTGAGATCATGACCTGAGCCGAAGGCAGCAGCTTAACCCACTGAGCCACCCAGGCGCCCCTTAAACAGAGTTTTTGCTAAAACAAGCCTCCTACCCTCTCCATTTTCAAAGCCGAGTGACAATAGCCGAGGAAACGTTCCAGTCTTCAGACCTTTCTTATCATAAGTCACATATGTAGAATGTGAACACTGACGAGACTCCAAGATCTCGGCCAAGTGCAGTGGAGGTTTTAGGCAGTGCGGAACAAGTCAGTCCAAACAGGCTTCCTGGCTCATGACAGAGGGACGGGCTCTGGCTGAGTTCCGTAAGGGTTATCCAGACAGTCTTTAATGCGGTGAAATATCACTGTAGAAAATTAAAGAAGGCATTTGCCTGTCCTGAGTGATAAATGCTAATGTTTAAAAAGGATTTCAAATCTTTGAAGGAAAACAAGACAGCGCGCCAAGGAATTCTTTTTTTTAACTATTTAAAGAGCACTCTTCCCCTCCTAGGTCTTACATCTAATGGCCAGGATTTTTCTTCTACACTAAATTAAGTAGTGATCTTCATGCTTAAATTATGAGCAGTGAGTCAGTGCCATCTCCCCTGAGAATACCTTGGATCTCAGATTTGGTGAGGTGACTGCATGCAGGTTTTCACCGGACAAACCAAAGAGGGTTCAGAAAACTACTCATGTTAAATACAAAAGTTTCCTTTCTAACCTCTTTTCCCCAACCCCGTGGCCCAAAGAAAGAATAAAAATTCAATTCTTGTTTATTTCCTAGGCCAGAGGTTCTCAAACTTCAGGGTGCTTCAGAACCCCTGAGAGGCTGGTTAAAATAGATTTGGGGGCCCTGTCCCCAGAGTTTCTGATTAGATCTGGGTTGAGGTAATGGAATTTACAATTTGAATAAGTTCGCTAGTGATGCTAATGGTGGTGGCACAGGGACCACACTTTGAGAATCACTGCCTTGGGCCTTGTTTCTAGAATTTATTTCTCTACATTTAGCAGCGATTTGATTTCATCTGTTCTTTCAAAAATAATGAGGATGGAAGGAGTAGGGGATACTGTCTAGGCTGCGTCATAGTGATCAAAAGCACTGACAGCAAGTCTGATTCTCTGGGTTCGGGTCCTGGTTTCCCCCACTTACTAACTGCAGGCCCGGGAGTATGCTACTGAACTTCTCTGGGCATCTTTTTCTTCTTCTGTAAAATGGAGGTTAATACTGCCTATCCCATAAGGTGACGGAGAGATAAAGGAGTTAATACGTGCAACATATTCCAGAGTCTGGCATACAGTAAGTGCTCACAAAAGGCTAATTCTTCATCTGTTTCTTGAAAACCTTAATTTAGTAGCCATAAGTTGCACCTTGTCAGGAGAGGCTGGTGCTAAGTTGATAACGTGAAGATTACTTTCTAGATCAGTCTCAGTGATGGTGGAGGGCAGGGCTTGATCTCGGGGGACTGATGGAGTGAGTCCTCTGTGTAAGTCCTTCTTTTACTTAAGGCCGAGCGTGGGCCGCAGACCCAGTCTGAACGAAGCAGTCTTACCGGCCTCCGCATTTTGTGAGTGTCTCTGAAGCAATATTGACATAACCCCTTCGAGTGTGGCAGAACTTAATATTTTCTTAGGGGTGGGAGGTTTGGGGAGCCCTGCATGAGGTACAGAGGATCCCTAATGAAGAGCCTAAAACAATGGGGAGAAAAGACAAAACGCAAGTCTCACAGAAACCTTTAGAAACCAGTGAGCCATTTCTATTCTGCATCGGGAAAAAAAGGCTCAGAGCTTTATTCAAGAGACGGATGTGTAATAGTTAGGATATTGATTCTAACAAAGGCCAAGATAAAATAACTTCAAATAAGATGGAAGGTTTATTTCTCCCTTGTGGAAAAGTCCAGCCTGGCAGGCAAGGCGTAGGACAGCTCAGCCCCCATTCCTTCTCTCTGCAATACCGTTTGCCATTACCCTTCTCTACATGGTCAAAGCCGGCTCAGCATGTCCTCACCCTCACACAGAAGACATCAGTGTCCTCTGTGTCCTTCTGTCCTCACACAGAAGACATCAGTGTTGGGCCCACTGCTGCCGGCTAGGAGCACAGTTCCCAGTGGCCCACCTAGCTACAAGGAGAGGTTTAAAAGCCTTTCCTCAGGGGCAGTTCCTGACTCCAGGCATAAAAAGCTCCAGAAGGAGCAAATCTAATGACTTCCCAGCCTGGGCAAAGAAGTAAGGAGTAGCCAGTGTTGCAAAAATTTCTCTTAAAGCTATGGAAAAAATAAAGAGATCAGAAGTGTGTGCCCGGGAGTTGAGATGGTGCCACGGCCCCAGAACCTGCAGCCTGGAAAGTGGTATCCACTTGTGACTTGATGTCAGTCGGGGCTCCTTGCTCCGGATTTGCTCCCTGTGAGGCCTACACAGTCGCTGTAGCCTGCCAGGCTCTGTGGTCTGCAGCCCCCGTATTGGGTTCAGAATAATGTGCTGCTTCTTAGCAGCCGGGATGAACTACACAATCAGTTACGTCTTTATTTTTTGCTCCTGGAAAGTATTTCAGAATCCTTCATGGTGGGAAGTGGTCCATCCTTAAGAATGTTTCTGGCTCATTCCGCTTAACTCAAAATGGAAACCCCAGGGAAATCCCCAGAATCCCAGAACACAGCTGTTGCCCCTTGATCCTGAAAATTCTCTTCACCTTTCCAGGAAGTAAAGCTTATTTCTAACTTGAGACCCAAGTTCATCAAAGCCAAAAAGCAGGGGCGCCTGGGTGGCTCAGTCATTAAGCATCTGCCTTCAGATCAGGACATGATCCCAGGGGGCTGGGATCGAGTCCTGCATTGGGCTCCCTGATCGACGGGAAGTCTGCTTCTCCCTCTCCCACTCCCCTTGCTTGTATTCCTTCTCTTGCAGTCTCTCTCTCTCTGTCAAATAAATAAATTCTTAAAAAAAGAAAAAAAAAAAGGGAAGTTGAAACTAGAGACAAGGACAACATAAGAAAGGGAATTTAAAGACCAATCTCACTTATGATCAAAGATGCAAAACTCCTAAATAAAATATTAGCCAATCAAGTCCTTAAGCTTATATTTAAATATATAATGTTTTATGATATATGGTGTGTGTGTATGTGTGTGTGTGTGTGTGTATGTGTATGTTTCCCAGGAACTCAAATATGGTCTAATATGGGAACTTCTGTTTATGTAATTCACATCAAGAGATTAAAGGAGAAAAACCTTAGGGTCATCTCACTGGCTACAAAAGGAAAAATAAATGTATGATATTCACCCACTCATGATTTAAAATGATCAAAATGGGAACCGAGGAAGACTTGCCAAGTTTAATAAAGACTGTCTACAAAACCCTGCAGTAAACATCCCACTTTAATGGTGGAAATTTAAAAGAATTCTCTCGAGACAAAGAACTAGGTAGGGTAAGGACGCCCTCTGTCATTGCTTCTATTTCAACATTGGGGTAGCACAGTAGGGAAACCAAAAGAAAGGAAAAAGACAGAAAGAAGGAAATGACACTGTCATTATCCCCAGACAATAGAATTACTTACAGGGAAAATCTGAGGGCCTCTACGGACAAGTTATTAGAAGACAAAAATTCAGCAAGATTACTAAATATAGAACAATACATAAAACTCAATTTGGAGAAACAATAGCATGGCAAAACATAAAGCACAATTTATAATGCAATGTTAGGATCGTTGTTATCATGGAAAATGATAACTCCCTTCCGTATTATTTTCAAACAAATTTTCCAGTCTTATATCATTTTACCCATACACCCCTGTATGTATGTGTATATATATATATATATATATACATATATATATATATATATATAACAAGAAAAGACATTTTTGACATAACCCTAATATCACCATTGCACCTAAAAACTAGAACTATTCTTTAATATAATTGAATATTCTGTATTTTCAATGCCATAACTGTCTCATAATTATTATAATTGCTTCAGAGTTTGTTTGGAGTTGGCTGGTGTGGCCTTTACGTGGCCTTTAATTTATAGGTTCCCTCCATTTCTTTTCCTTTACCCTCTTTTAGTTTCTTTTTAAGAAATGGAGTCACTTGTCCTATGGAGTTTCCCACAATCTCGATTTTGCTGTTGCTTCCTCATGGTGTAGTTTAATGTGTTTCTCTGTCTTCTCTATCCCCCTGTAACAAAAGTTAGTACTCAGGTCTAGGGACCTGGTCAGGTTCAGATTTGGTTTTTCCCTTTAGCAAGACGGTTGCCTGGAAGGCATTGTGTTCTTCCATCAGGAAACAGCGTTTGCTCGATCTCTTCACAAGCCAACAGCTACAGATACATTCATTCACAGACGCGAAACAGTGTGACTGAAATTCTGTTGTTCCTTCTCCTTTCATTACTTGGCAAACTCCTCCCAAAAGAAACAAAACAACTTTTCCTCCTCCACTGCTTATCCACTGATACAGTGTATATAGGAAGGCAAGATAAATGTAATTTTTAAATATATATGTGTAGATAAATGTATATATATCCTATGAATAAATGAAAAAAGATGTGTGAGATTTGCTTGAAGAAATTACAAAGTTTCGTTAAATTAAATTAAAAGAGCCCAAAATAGATATAACATTATGTATACTGCTGTATAGAATGTTCACAAATAGGAAGGTAACAATTCTCCCTAAATTAATCTGCAAATGCAGTGCAATTACGGTTTTTCTCAATCCCAAGTTGGGTTTTTGGAAGAACATGATAAGTTGATCCCAAAATTCATAAAGAGATCTAAAATAAATAATAAAATTTTGAAGAAAAACAAAAGAGTCCAAATTCTAAAATATCAAAAGTATTAAATATCAAAAATCACTTTAAAGGGCGCCTGGGTGGCTCAGTGGGTTAAGCCGCTGCCTTCGGCTCAGGTCATGATCTCAGGGTCCTGGGATCGAGTCCCGCATCGGGCTCTCTGCTCAGCAGAGAGCCTGCTTCCCTCTCTCTCTCTCTCTCTCTCTCTCTCTGCCTGCCTCTCTGTCTACTTGTGATCTCTCTCTGTCAAATCAATAAATAAAATCTTTAAAAAAAAAATCACTTTAAGGCCATATGTTATTGGCTTAGGGTCAGATAGAAGAAAATAGAGAATCCAGAAATAAATGCACCCATATATGGAAACAATATATGGCAAAGTATAAAGAATGAAATATATATATATGAACATATACATATATATAACTATTTTTCAGTATATAATTTTGAGATAACTGGTTATCCAATTTTTAAATCTTTACCTCACAAAATATCAGGTGTATTTTTTGAAAAAGTAAAATAAATGTTTTTTAAGATTTTATTTTTAAGTAATCTCTATACCCAGCATGGTGTTAGAACTCACAACCCCAAGATCAAGCAAGATTCTCATGCTCTTCCAACTGAGCCAAACAGGCACCCCTGAAAAAGGCAAAATTTAAATTTTTTAGAAGAAAATATAGAAGAATATCTTTATGAATTTGGGAAAGGAAAAAACTTCCTACCCATGATTCGAAACATAAACCATAGAGAAAATTATTGACAACCTTGGTTATATTAAAATTTAAAATTTTTGACGAGACAGCAAAAACAAAGTTAAAAGGCAAGTCACGGGGTGTGCAATTCTTAATGTCGGGTTGTAAGTTTGAGCCCCATGTTGGGTGTAGAGGTTACCAAAATGAATAAATAAATAAAATCTTGGGGGGGGAAGACAAATCATAGACAAAAAGACAATATCTACAGTGCATAAAACCAACAAGGCTTTAATACCCAAAATGCAGCAAGAACTGCTACAAATAGAGAAGGAAAAGACAATCAACCCAAATAAAAAATGGCTGAAAGATATGAACAAGCAATTAACAGAAGAGGAACCCTAAGGAAATGGCTGTGTAAAAAAAGTCAACTTTGCAGCTAATCAGGATAATTCTAATTCAAACAAAAAACAAAACCAAGAAAATTATATATATATATATAGATATATATATATGTATGTGTATATATATGTATATACATATATGTCTGTATATGTATATACATATACATATGCATATTGTGGACTTTTAAGTTTTGGCTAATCTGATATATATATATATAATCTACATATGATATATATAATCTGATATATAATCTATATATCTATATCTATATATAGATATATATAAGATATATTATATATTATGTATAATCTGATATGTGTGTGTGTGTGTGTATATTAGATTAGCCAAAATTTTAAAGTCCACAAACACCCATTATTGATGAGGATATGGGATATGGCATTTTAGAAATTCAGAGCAATTTGGAAATATCCAATAAATTAAAGATGCATGTACCTTGCAACTCAACAATTTTATTCCCATTTATACTTAGAGAAACTCTTTCATGTATGAAAAGTGACTTACTCAATAAGGTTCATTGCAGCATTGTTTGTAATCACAAAAAAAATGGAAATAAAACAGCCATCAGCCCCCAAATGGATAAATTGTGGTATGTTTGTACAATGGAATAGTGTCGGTAGCTTAAAATAAATGAGTGGAAACTACGGTATTTTCATGAATTAATCACAAAAACAAAACATTAAGCAAAATAAATAAGCTGCAAAAGCTATTATAAATGATACTATTGATAGAAGGATTTAATGTGTGAAATAGTATTATACATTGTTTATAAGTGCATTTATATGTGGCAAAGACAGAAACATATGTCTGAGGACACTGTAGGAGAAGAAACTTTTCCTTGACCTTCCTAGGGTCCTTGGCTAGACCTTAAAATTAAACTGACATAGAGAAATTTAAGAGGAGAAAAGCACACAAATGTATTTAACATAAATTTTATGTGACACAGGAACCTTCATAAGAAAGTGAGGATCCTGGGCATCTGGGTGGCTCAGTGGGTTAAGCCTCTGCCTTCAGCTCAGGTCATGATCTCAGGGTTCTGGAATCGAGCCCCGTGTTGGGCTCCCTGCTCAAGCAATGGAGCCTGCTTCTCCCTCTCCCTCTGCCCCTGCTTGTGTTCTCTCTCTCTCTCACTGTCTCTCGAATAAATAAAGTCTTTTAAAAAAAAAAAAAAAAGTGAGGCCCCAAAGAAATGCTTAAGTCTGAGTGTTTGTTTTAAGTATTTTTTAAATAATCTCTATACCCAACATGGGGCTCAAACTCACAACCCCGGTAAGATCAAGAGTTGCACGCGCCACTGACTGAGCCCCTCAGGTGCCCCAAAGCTGAGTATTTTTATACTAGGTTTGATGAAGAGTGGAAAGTTGTGGGAAAATACAACAGGACTTAAAGGGAAGGGGTTAAGGGTAATAAAATGGGAGAAATTTAAAAAGGTCTGTTTGGATTCCTCTTGAAGTTTCTTGGTCTTCAGAGAAAAGGATGTGTCTTTCCCCTGGGGTGGGCAGAGCATCTCTCAAATGAGGGTTTCGTGGGTAGGTTTGTTTGTTTGTTTGTTTGTTAAGATTTTATTTATTTGAAGGGTGCTTGGGTGGCTCAGTGGGTTAAGCCTCTGCCTTCGGCTCAGGTCATGGTCTTAGGGTCCTGGGATCAAGCCCCGCATCAGGCTCTTTGCTCAGCAGGGAACTTGCTTTCCCCTCTCTCTGCCTGCCTTACTGCCTGCTTGTGATCTCTCTGTCAAATAAATAAATAAAATCTAAAAAAAAAAAAAAAAAAGATTTTATTTATTTGAGAGAAAGAGCACAAAGCAGGGAGAGGCAAAGGGAGAAGAAGCAGACTCTCCCTTGAGCAGGAAGCCAATGGCTGGGCTGATCCCAGGACTCTGAGATCACCACCTGAGTGGAAAGCAGATGCTCAACCATGGGAGCCACCCTGAAGATCTTACTACCTGCTTCAGGGGAGAAGGGGCAGTGGTCCGCGAATTCTTCCTTTGCTGTTCCTTGCCGTTCTCAAATTCCTTCAGCTTGAAATATTTATTTTTTTTTAAAGATTTTACTTATTTGACAGAGATCACAAGTAGGCAGAGAGGCAGGCAGAGAGAGAGGAGGAAGCAGGCTTCCCGCTGAGCAGACAGCCCGATGCGGGGCTCGATCCTAGGACCCCGGGATCATGACCCGAGCCGAAGGCAGCGGCTTAACCCACTGAGCCACCCAGGCGCCCTTGAAATATTTAATATTTAATATGCAGATGTTCCATATTTTGAAATATTTAATATGCAAAGGTTCCATATTTTGGGGTAGTGTGTTCGACTGACAAACACCAAATTTAAGAGAACAGTTACCACCGAGGAAAGAATGAAAGAAATGGGATTGAATGGGATACAAAAAAGTCTTGGACAGTGTCTGAAATACTTTATTTCTTTAGAAAAAAAGTGAATCGGGATATGGCAAAATGTTAACATTTCACAGAGCTGGGTGGTAAGAACATGGGTGTTCAGTATACGGTTATTTTTTTCTATGCTCTGCATTCGCAAAATATTTTACAGATTTTTTTTTTTTAAAGATTTTATTTATTTATTTGACAGACAGAGATCACAAGTAGGCAGAGAAGCAGGCAGAGAGAGGAGGAAGCAGCCTCCCCGCTGAGCAGAGAGCCCGATGCAGGGCTCGATTCCAGGACCCTGGGATCATGACCTGAGCCGAAGGCAGAGGCTTTAACCCACTGAGCCACCCAGGCGCCCCTATTTTACAGATTCTTGAAAAGCAGTTTAAAAAGTTGTACACAAGTCTATTCCAATACTTACCAAATATCAGGTTATTATACTAGAGGTGGGGGTGGGGGCGGCGAGGAGCTCTTTTCTAGGGTCCCCCTCCCAGAACTGACCGGGGCTGCAGTTCTAATCAACTTCGTGAAATTATGCCCATGTAGGACCTCGGGTTTTGGTCAATACAAATGCGCCCTCTGCTGGTCGTATAGTGCCCTGTCCCAAAGTTCAAAAGAGCTGTGAGGAGCTGTGAATGTCTTCAGTGCTATGGCTTTACTGAGCCAGCCACGTTGGGGGCAGGGAAACCGCCCCCCCCCCCGCCACCCCCACCTCCAGAGTTCCCCTTATCACGATTCTGTTAATGTTCCATATGATCCAAGACAAAATAAATTCCAAGGTACCACCCCAATCAACCTTCCCAATTTCTCCAAGCACCCCATACATCAACAATTTTGTCCCCACTGCTAGATTGGGAAATTGATATGGGACACAATACATGCCACCCTTCAAGTTTAGGGATGACAGGAAAAAAAAAAAAAAACAAGTGACAAAGATGCTCTGGGCTGGGACGGAGTGAAGGTGTCACAGACAACTTTGAATGCTAAAAAATGGATTAACTGTAGTATTAAGGGGTGATGTTGGTAGGATGACAGGTGAATTTTTTCCTTTCCAATCTTTCCTTGAAGGTATAATACCTATAAACAAAATTGAGGAAAAATAAATTCACAGAAGAATCTACTGCTCAAAGAGAAATAGAGACTGCATATTAGAGTCTTCCTTTTTAAGTTTTTTTTTTTTGGTTTTGTTCTATTTTGTGTTAATATACATCTTCCCCGATAAAATTTAAGCACCCAAGACTAGGTGTTTCCATCCTACTCCCCAATGTATTCCCAGTACCTAACACAATTCCTGGCATGTAGTAGATATCTAATAAGCATGTGACAAATGAAGTAAATGACCACTTTCTCAGGATAAATCAGTACAAACTTTCTGGGGAATAATTTAGCAGAAAACACTGTGCCTTAAATACTTATTTTCTTTAATAATCATAGATGTGAACAAAGAGTAGGTCTTTATATAATCAAAAACATATCTTTCAAGGATATGTCATGCAAAGTTCTTACTAATTATAAAAAATTTGGAACAATCTGAATTTTAAGTTACATTTGGTTAAATCCGTTATGGTACATCTGTACAGTGAAATGTTATGCTGTTATTATAGTCACTTTTAGGAATATTTAATTATAAGGGAAATTCTTTTTTTTTATTTTTTATTTCTTTTCAGTGTAACAGTATTCACTGTTTTTGCACCACGCCCAGTACTCCATGCAATCCGTGCCCTCTCTGATACCCACCACCTGGTTCCCCCAACCTCCCACCCCCCGCCCCTTCAAAACCCTCAGATTGTTTTTCAGAGTCCATAGTCTCTCATGGTTCACCTCCCCTTCCAATAAGGGAAATTCTAATAACAAAAGTAAATTAAAATTATATATACTTTTAAAAATTCTATTAAAATGAGTATATTTTATATATGCATGAAAGTGCATACACCAAAATATTTGCAATAATTGTATGTGAGTAGAGTGATCATGGTGAGGGTTTTTTTGGTTCTTGTTTATTTCTACCAAGTGCCAACCCTGTTTTAGGTATTTTATTTGTATTAACATTTTTTCTTTATTGAGGGATAATTGACATATGGTAACTTATACTTATTTAAATTTTACAATTAGGTAAGTTTCTTAAAGTGTTAAATAATACTATTTATTTCTCCTGTAAAGATTTTAAAGCAGCCAACTTCACTTTTTCTAGTTTTTCTTAGGTGTTTTTTTTTTAAGATTTTTTTTTTTATTTCATAGAGAGAGAGAGATCACAAGCAGGAAGAGAGGCAGGCAGAGAGGGAGGGGGAAGGAGGCTCCCTGCTGAGCAGAGAGTCCGATGCGGGGCTCGATCCCAGGACTCTGGGATCATGACCTGAGCCTGAAGGCAGATGCTAAAATGACTGAGCCACCCCGTCTCCCCTAATCAATTTCATTTTCAATGTTATAACCACACTGGGGTTTTAAGAAGAAATCTAAACACACAGAGCCCTCCTAGTCTAACATTATTTTCTTTTTCTGTTTTCTTTTATAGCCCTTATTTATTTACATATGTATTTTATAGAATTCTAACACACTATTCTATAGTTTACATTTTTACTTTTTTATACCATATTTTCCATATTGCTTATTATCTTTTTAACCATAATTTTAAATGTCAAATTAATACATCATGAATTATTTCCTCAATCTCCCACTATTGAGTTGTTTAATTTTTCATTATTAATAACAAAGTTGTAACAACTTTGGACCAAAATTTTGTTCTTTTGAATTATTTCTTCATGATAAATACCCAGGAGTGAGATTCCTGATCAAAGACGGGAACACTTTTCTGGTTCTCGGTACATACTGTCCTATCACTTTCCCAAAGAGTCTCCTAATTGTAATGTCACTTGCTATGGGCCAGCACTGCTTTGTGCAGCATTTGCTAGTTTTCTAGGTATAACATACTTCGCTGTGCTAATCTACATGTCGTTGACTACGAACCTAGCAGATGTTTCCCCATGTCTGGGATTGTTTTCTGTTACCTCTTGTCCTTTGCATTAAGGATGCTCTTTGTCCTCACAGACCAGGAGCTGAGGAGTATCATCCCTGAACCTCTAAGAGCTTCCCTGGCTGACCACGTCCAGACCCCTGAGGCAGATACTGTCCGAAAGACGTAAGTGTTCAAAGTTGTAATGACATGGACTGCTCCATTTTTGTTTCATTTTTCTTTGTTTGTTTTAAAGTCACTACTCTACACCCAACCCGGGGCTTGAACTCACGACCCCGGGACCAAGAATTACATTCTCTACTGGCTGAGCTAGCCAAGCACCCCTCCTTTTTCTTTGTTTGTAATTAATTTAATTTTTGTCTTTTCTAAGCGTGAAGATTCTCAGGCTAGCTGCATACTCGAACGTCTACAATGATTGTCTCAGAAACAGAGTCTTGGGGAGGATTATACTGTGACATGCTTCCTCTTTCAACCATATTCTTTGGCTGGGTGGGTGAGGAGTGAAGTTTAACAGCATGGAAACCGCTTTCTCCATTTGTCTAGTAGCTAAGATCTATGAACGGGCCTAGAAAGGAGGAGTCTGTCATCTCAGCCTTGGTTTCTCCTCTCAGCATTCAGTCAGCTCTGGGTAAAACAAATAGTACTTAATAATACTACCACAAGTAGCTAACATGTAGTAAGTGCTTCCTGTGCGCTCTCTGGGCTTACTCCAAGCTCACTGACCAAGGCTCGGCCTGTAGCCCCCATCACTTGACCTAAGCCGCATCTGGCATTGGCAGCTGGAACCATAGCCTATTGTGACCTCCCATGAGGTCAGTGACTTGAGAACCTGCCCCTGCCTGCCCCGTGGTGTAAGGATTCTCTCCCGGGTCCAAAAGGCTTTATGCTCTCTACGAACGAAGGGAGGGAGGCACGCTATGGTGTGGAGGCAGCTACCTGGAAAATTCCATTTTTTAGCTTTTATACCTCGGCTTTTTCCACCATGGATTCAAATGACTTACAGCAACCCCGTCACTAAGAAAAAGGTGAGGTGACCAAAAAAGAAAAAAAAATTTTAAGTCAGAGGATTAAAAAAAAAGAACACCAGTAACACTTCACAGAAGTCACTATAGTCATTGTAACTAAAGATCAGACTTGCAGTTTTGAATAGAGATTCCTAAATGTGAAAGAAAAAAAAAAAAAAAAAAACCAGAAAAAAGAAAGAAAGACAGACAAGAAAGATAAGACGAAGAAGCAGCAGCAACACAGTCAGGTTTGTGGCTCTCATTTGCAGCACACCTGTTCCTCGGGGGAAATCAATGTTTTCCTAGCATTAAATTCTAAAGGATAAATCTTCTGTGGGTTTTTATAGAGTGACATTGAAGGATTTAAAGACTCATATATTTACAGGAAATTCCATTTACCTCATTCAACAAATATTTCTCAATTTTCTCCAGTAAGGCCCTGTACTCGCACAGCACAGTGAATATAATACTGATTTAGCTAGAAAATAAAATGCCCAGAACCAGCGCATTGTTGTTGTCTAAGAGACGGATTCTTGGGGAGGTAGCTGCTGCTGCCACTTTCCTGAAACCCACGTGGCTGTTTTTTAGGGGCCCTTTTGCCCAGAGAACATAAGTCTGTTCTCCTCAAGGCAGAGAGTCAGTGACAGCAATCCTACAAGGGATCACACAGACACGGCACGTGACCTTTTGGTGGCCAGATCTGATCAGGAATAGAATTCCAAAGGGCATAACAGAGTGGATGGATAGTGGCATGTTCCTAAGACAGTCTTTCTTAAAGGTCATTTATTTTCAGCTCAGCCTCTGATAGAAGACCTTTGGTTCGACGATCGTGTGTCATTCAACCAAAGGCATAAATACGCAACCCCAGAGAGGCAAACTATTTCTTCTGCGCTCTAAATTGAGGATTTATTTTTTTTTTAAAGATTTCATTTTATTTATTTGACAGACAGAGATCACAGGTAGGCAGAGAGGCAGGCAGAGAGAGAGGAGGAAGCAGGCTCCCTGCTGAGCAGAGAGCCCAATGCGGGGCTCGATCCCAGGACTCTGGGATCATGACCTGAGCCGAAGGCAGAGGCCTTAACCCACTGAGCCACCCAGGCGCCCCTAAATTGAGGATTTAACCGAAGAGAATCCCAAAGGGAAGACTCGACCTGTTACTCTATCTTCTTCAGGGAAGTGTTGAGGCAAAGAGGGTTAACCCAAGTGTGTAAAATGCCCACGACAGCGCCGCGGGAACGGCGGCTTGGTGTTTGCTGACTCTTCCTCTGCCTTGTCCAGCAGAGTTTTCGATTCAGTCTGGTCCTGTTGTTTCGCTCTTTCTTCAAGGGGCAGAGACTATGATGTACACCGTCTGCCCGGGACACTCCCAGGACACGAGTCCCCAGGGAGGCTGGGTCCTGTAGATGCCTCTCTTCTTCCAAGAGGATCGGAGGGGAGGACTGAAGCGAGACTGTTCCACCAGCAGGCTCTAGGCGACATCAGCGTGAGTGTAAACATCCAGGAGCCTGGCCCAAAGCTTGCTCCCAGTGGGCTCCCATGTACGGTTGCGGAAGTGCTTACTCTGTACGATGGGAACCGCAAAGGGACAAGTGAGAGCTGAAATCCAGTCTGTGGTTCACTCACCGTGCCCTGCATCCCTGCAATGGGCTTCACTCTCCTGAAGGATGGGGTGCCCATTTCTAATTCCTACAAGGGTACTAAAAGGAAACTTCAGTTATCTATACACTGCTTCTGGCGCCAGATGTGTGGAGTCTTTTCCCACATCAAATCAGTCTCCAGCTCAAAGGACACCAACTGGGTGCCCCATCGTTCAATTCTGACCCTGCCTCGAGTTTGCACAGCCCCCACAGGAGAAGGGCGCGGTCCCACAAGACTGCCCCCACTTGACACACCAGTCACAAGTCCCAGGCTATCACCGATACATAGAGGGTTCCCACAACCCCTTTCTCAGTTTTGATAATTCACTAGAATGGCTCACAAACCTCAGAAAGTCATTTACTTGCTATAATTGATTTATTGCAAAGGATGTTTTAAAGATTGTATTGTTTTTTTGTCTTTTGGGTTTTTTTTTTAAGATTTTATTTATTTGAAAGAGAGTGGGAGTGAGTGATCAGAGGGAGGGGCAGAGGGAGAGGGAGAAGCAGACTTCCCACTGAGCAGGGAGGCCGGCGTGGGGCTCAATCCCAGGACCCTGAGACCATGACCCGAGCCGAAGGCAGATGCTTAACCGATTGGGTCACCCAGATGCCCCAAAGATTTTATTGTTAAGTAGTCTCTACACCCAACGTGGGGCTCAAACTTACAACCCCAAGATCAAGAGTTGCACACTCCACCAACTGAGCCAGCGAGGCGCCCCTTACAGAGGATATGTTAAAGTATACGACTGAACAGCCACAGGAAAGGGTACATAGGCCAAGGTCCAGAAGAGTCCCAAATGCGGGCGCTAATGTCTCCATGGAGGTGAGGGTGTGTGCCCCCCTCCCTGCACGTGGATGTGTTCACCAGCCCAGCAGCAAGCCACACTCGTTTGGTTGAGGTTTTATGGAGGCTTCATCACACAGGCATTGATCGATAAAAGCATTGATTAAAGCAAGCTAGCCTGTTCTCCGTCCTCTGAGGTTGCGGTATTGGGCTGAAAGTTCCAACCCTCTAATAACACGGTTGGTTCCCCTGGTAACCAGCACCCCCTCCTAAGGTGCTTTCTAAAATCACCTCATTAACACAATCTCAGGTGTGGTTGGAAAGAGTTGTGTTAATGAAAAACAAAAGCCACTCTTTCCACATTTATGCTCTAGGAATTACAATGGCTTCAGGAGCTCCATGCCAGAGACTGGGGATGAAGACCAAATACGTATTTTAGGATGTCAAAATATTATAGGAACTGAGTGGGTAGCTGTGTCCCCACTCTGCCATCCTCTCTTAGGAGGACTCTCCGTGGTTGTCCCAGCCCATTGGGAAAGGTGAAGACTGACATGGTTGTGGTCATCTGCTTGAGAAACTTCTGGAAAGTTAGCAAATGATGCAACAGTGAATAAAGCTGGCTTTGATTTAAACTAAACAGTATTTGTAGCAATAGCAATCTATCAAAGTTAAAAATTGCTTCACTTTGATCCAACTCTGTAGATCATGATTTAGCATCAAAAAAGGGGACGATCAGAAAGTGTATTCTGTTCCTCTTTCCTGCTCTGGCATTAGACCCAGCAGGATTAAAGGAAAGGCTGAAGCCGAGCATCTCGGCGCCAGCTCCATTCTAAGACTCCCTCTTCTGCTCCATGTGGAACCCACACAAAGCCCGTTCGAAGCCGTGCTGTTTTGGTCAACATACTCTTCCTTTGACGGTTTTTTTCTTCCTTGTTTCCTGCACATCATGGTCCTTTTCCTTAATTTTTCACCTTTAGGAGATGGAGTTGATTGGCAAAGCCAAGAGGAAGAAAAGAACCAGGACAGACAAGTCCAAGGCGCCCAAGGGGAGGAGAGAAGGAAAGGTCCACAGGGAAGCAGAGGCCACTGTTGGTAAGGGGGAGTGTGCCCTTGACAAGGGACCCAGGAAAAGACACCTAGTGGGGGCTGGGAGGTGTCACAGAGAATCGGCATGAATCCAGTGGGACGAACCACCGGCTTTGAGTCTTTTGGACTATGTCTGGTTAAGACGCTGTTGCAGCCTTACTTCATGTCAGTATCTTAGGAGAGAGGGAAGAGAGGAAACCAGGCTTGCCTTGAGACTTGCAACCAAGAGAGGAAATAATAATAACAGCCCCTAGTTACTGAATACCCACTGTATTAAGAGCCCCGCACACACGACATCATGAAATCCCCAGAACATCGCCCTTGAAGTAAACATTATTATTATTATTTTTAAAGATTTTATTTATTTATTTGACAGAGATCACAAGTGGGCAGAGAGGCAGGCAGAGAGAGAGGAGGAAGCAGGCTCCCTGCTGAGCAGAGAGCCCGATGTGGGGCTCAATCCCAGGACCCTGGGATCACGACCCAAGCCAAAGGCAGAGGCTTTAACCCACTGAGCCACCCAGGCGCCCCAGTAAGCATTATTATTATAAGGCGTAGTGGCTGAGGCTAGAGAGATAGGGTGGCTTGCATTAGATCGAACAGACTGAACAGGAATTGGTGGACCCAGACTCGGACCCTGACATTTGATTCCAAGTACATGGTCTTAGCATGTCTCTGTGAACTGATAACTATCATCATTTGAGAACAGGGCATTTGGGAAGGGGAAGGATGAAAGGAGCTCTGAATGATCACCCAGCTGCTGTTTTTCTTCTTGGTTCCCTGTGTTACACCTTCCAAGGAATGTAGAATCCCATGCTTCTGAAGACTTTCTTTAGCTTAAAACTTAACACCCATTCTTTCCTGGCCACATGATTTAGAAGACCCTCCAGGCAAATCAAAGGCTGTCAGAAAGGAAGGGATTGGATTGTCTCCTGGGCCCAATCTATTTTTGAGGTTTGCTTTTTAAAGTCTTGCTGACCTTACGTTGTTGTAGCCCATGACTTGGGTTGCATTGGCAGGACTGGGGAAAGGAAATACTTGCGGTCCCCAGAGGTGAACTGAGGAAGAGTTCTGAGAGTGTGGAAGGCTTAAACTTTGCCAGGTTTCAAAACCGCAACTTGAAGCCAGACTCTTGAGGCTTGACTTTCCATGTGTGTCTGTAGTTTTCCCCTGTGGAGAGTCTTGCTTCTACCATACATCAGGGTGAAACAGACCTTCTTCAGTAGGAAGACTACTGAATGACAGTTGATCCAAACAGGATAAGGCAGTTTCCCAAAGGGTGGTCTGTGGACCGCCCTTCTCAAAACACTTGGAGTGAACATTAATATGCAGATTCCTGCAGAATCAGACTCTGGGAGTGGGGCCCAGGAATCTACACCCCAGGTGATTCCACCGAAGTTTAAAAGCTACTGGAAAACAGGCAGAGGTGACATTTACGTAGCTACAACTCTGTCCCCCATTGTTCTTCTCCAGGAAAGTCAAAGGAAGCAAAGGCTGAAAAGAAATCAGAGTTAATTCCTAAAGAAAGAAAACCAAGAGCTAAAAGGAAAAATACACAGAAGGAAAGGAATCTGGAAGTAGCAGAGCTGAGTGGGCCTGATGTCATTAACTCTAAGGAAACAGAAGACACTACTGATAGAGGTTTCTCCCCTGCAGAGTCTGTGGTAGAGGACCCTTGGCTCTCCCACGAGTATGATGCTCAGGAGAGCCAAGTGTCCATAGACAGAAGATCATCACCTGCCCAGACCACACCTGCCAACAGGGGATCTCAAGAAGAACGAAGTTACGAGGACCCTTCCAAAGTAAGGTCCAATATTCTCACCTGGGCCAGAGAGATTTCTGTTCTCACTGGTACCACCGCAGAAGTGGGGGAAACTGCCCTGCACCACATTGCAGGTTACTGAAACAGTGCTACTGCACCATGGTTTTAGCGGTTCTACTTTGATACCGTCTGACCCTTTAAGAAAAGACACAGCATGGCAAAGCCCCTCTGAAATGATGTGTTCTGTGAGGTTTCCAAGATGCCACAGCATATACGCAACCCATAAAGAGCAAGAAGTTGGCACAGGCTTCATGGTTGCAGGGAAAGGTGGACTTTGACCATCAGACCCAAGTACCTACCTTCTTTTTTTTTTTTTTTTTTTTTAATTATTAGAGAGCATGAGCAGAGAGAGGGAGAAGCAGACTCCCTGCTGAGCAGAGAGCCCGACCTGGGGCTCAATCCCAGGACCCTGAGATCATGACCTGAGCCGAAGGCAGCCTCTTAAGCAACTGAGCCACCCAGGCGCCCCCCGCTACCCTCCCACCCCACCCCACCACACCACCACCAAGCACATATCCTTCACTTGGCCTGGCTGGGAGCTCATGTTTTATTTACCTCCCAAAGGCTACAGAAATTCCTCCTTTCCTAATCTGCTTTTCTGTGGCACATAGCTGGGCCACAGGCAGCTCATACACACGTATCTGTCTGTCTTTACAAGGTGCTGCAGCATATAGAAGTTATTTTGTTCCAGGAGCCTTGATTCTAATGTCAAGTATTTAAGAGAAAACCTGAGTGAGTGTAAGGAAAATTACCCTTGAAAATCTCTGCAATGATTTTTTTTTTTTTTTTTTAAGATTTTATTGCAGAGGCAGAGGCAGGGGGAGAAGCAGGCTCCCTGCCAAGCAAGGAGCCTGATGTGGGACTTGATCCCAGGACGCTCCAATCATGACCCAAGCTGAAGGCAGCCACTTAATTGACTGAGCCACCCAGCCTTCCCTCTACAATGAATTTTTTTTTTAAGATTTTATTTATTTACTTGACAGACCGAGATCACAAGTAGGCAGAGAGGCAGGCTGAGAGAGAGGGGGGAAGCAGGCTCCCTGCTGAGCAGAGAGCCCCATGCGGGGCTCGATCACAGGACCCTGGGATCATGACCTGAGCCGAAGGCAGAGGCTTTAACCCACTGAGCCACCCAGGCACCGCTACAATGAATTTTTTAAAATACCACACAGATATATCTCTCAATAAGACCAACACAACCAAATTTTCTTCTGCTGTTGGAATAAATCGTTTTGTTTTTTTTTTTCCATTGGCATGAAGGTGCTGAACTGCATTTGTTGTAGGGGAGAAAAAAAGAGTACCTTTGAACGCCACAATTATACTTACAGCTAAACTGCTATGCTTAACCCCACATAAGTTACAGGTGCATATGGTACAATTCTGCTGAATCTCATTTAATCTTTACGGCCACACTTGTGCACCAGATGTGATTATCCCCATTTCTCAGACCTCGAAACTGAGGCTTAGAGATAAGCAGCCAAGTTGTCAGAAGTTACACAACCATCATGCCGTAGAGCCAAGACTTACATCCAGGTCCTTTGACTCTATAAGTAGGGCTCTTGTCAGTTTTAAATTACTATGGTTTTCTTTATTTTATTGCCCACGGTCAACTAAAAAGGGTTTCAGAAAGACTTTTCCCGGGACGCCTGGGTGGCTCAGTTGGTTGGACAACTGCTTTAGGCTCAGGTCATGATCCTGGAATCCTGGGATCGAGTCCCACATGGGGCTCCCAGCTCCACGGGGAGTCTGCTTCTCCCTCTGACCTTGTCCTTGCTCATGCTCTCTCTCACTGCCTCACTTTCAAATAAATAAATAATTAATAAAAAAGAAAGAAAGATTTTTCCTTTATCGTTCCCAATCCTAGCTGCGCAGACTATGGACTTCTGCTCTACACCGCAGGTGAAAATTTTAAGCTGTGGGCAGAACTTTCCTGAGTCTGCTAGAGAATCAGAATTTCTTAGATGTATTTTCAAGCCAAAGTACTCTGCTGCTCTGTAAAGGCTAATAAGCCGCTTAGTTTCACCCCAAGCAGGATCTACAGAGCTCCCATGGAAGAGTTACAGTCCAAGTTTCCCTCCTGGGCTCATTTCTGACAGTGCAGAGGGTGTTAGGGAGAAAAGGAAAGTGAAGACATCCTTCACGTAAACTGAGAAAACCTTCCGTTTAAAAAGTGGGTTTGCCTGGGACTCAATGTGAGTCTAATACATTTACATCTAAGACCACCTGCGGTAAGATAGCCTTTATCTAGAACCTGTGCTTCCCAGTCCTGGTCACCGGAGAAGCTTCTAGAAACCACCGAGGCCCCACCCAGATATTCTCATTGAATTGGTCTGGGAGGGGCCTTGGCCTCAAGTCAGGTTTAAAAGCTCCTTATGTGATTGTAAAGTGCAGCGAGGGTCGAAAACTCCAGACGACCGTGTGCCAGACGTTATTTTGGCACTTGCCCTATTTCAGTTAACCCCGGTAACATCCCCAAGAAGAAGACAATATCGGGGAAATTAAGTTGAGACCTCGAAGCGAGTGCGAAGCCTGGACCCAGGGCAGTCAGACCGCCCAGCCCCAGGCAGAGGCCATGGTCTGTGCGGAAACCACTGGGGACTCGTCTTGGAGCTGGGGAGGAGGGCGGTCCCCCGAGACAGACTCTGCCTTTCACCAGAACATTCTGGTTCCTCAGGCCCTCGTCGCCAAGAGGGAGCGAGAGGGAGCTTCTCGGGATAGGCTGCGAGCGGAGAGGGCTGCGATGAGACACTCGGAGGTGGAGAGGAAGAGAAGGGAGCAGGAGGAGCAGCAGCGGCTCCTGGAGGAGCAGCTGGAGAGAGCAGAGAAGATGCAGGAGGAGCTGGAGCTGGAGCAGCGCGCCCGCGCGGAGGAGAAGCGGTGGGTCCCGCGGGTCCGCGGCCGCCGGCAGATCGGGGGACAGCGGGAAAAGGCCAGGTGGACCTCCACCAGCGCCGGGGTTGGTTCTGAGGCTCGTGCCCAGTAGGCAGACAGCACGGCCCGTTCTCTGTTACCTGTCGGAAGGTACGGAGTCGTTCCTGACCCTGAGGGAGCCTCCAGGTTCACGTTCATGGGGTGTTCTTGGGCTTTGCGACCCAGCCCAGCAGGCCTTTGCTGAGTCCCTGCGGCCGTCTGCATTGTTCTAGATTCTTTTCATAGGCCTTGACTCATTTCATTTACACTTTCCAACAACCCTGGGAGGCCTCCAGAGTTCTATGGTTCATCTCCTAACAGTGGAAAATGAAGCTTTGGGAACTCAGTGCCCCTGCCCCAGAGCACAGAGCTGTGCGAGGAAACCTGCGGCTTCTAGCTCCAGGCCAGTTGCCTTCTTGCTTCTGCTCTTTGCTCGGCTTCCCTTGGACACCCAGTGTCTGAGTGGCATGTCCCCATGGCCCGTAGCTGCAAAGCCGCCCCCCAGGGCACTGCCCATGGGCTCGTCTCACAAGGATGTCCCAGTATTGGTGGCCATTTCCCTGACTATCCCGTGGCTGTTTCCTCAGCCTGAGGAAACAGAGACTCGAAGAAGAACAGCAGCGGCGGGAGGAGGAGGAGAGGAAGCAGCAAGTCCAGTTGCAGGTGGCCCGGGAGAGGGCCCGGCGGCAGCAGGAGGAGTTCCGGAGGAAACTTCGAGAACTGCAGAGAAGAAAGCAGCAGGAGGAAGCCGAGCGGGCGGGTGAGGAAGGGCTCCTGGAGCCGCCTGCACCTCCTATCTGGGGCAGACGTATTTTTATCCCACTGTGGGTGTCACTTGACTCTCCCCGGAGTTATTCCTACCCTAAGCCTTGGTGCGTGAAGCAGTCTAAATGCATAAGCTCTTCTTTCTAAAGGGATGAGTATGGGTGACCGCAGTGAGCCGAGACAGATGATCAGAATAAACACAGACTCGCTTGTGGAAAGGACTCTTGGCCCCACTCCCAATTTAGTCACCTCCTGAACTGGGATCCTGCCCCTCCCATGGCCCTTCCAGCATTGCCCAGGGTCTGCCTACATGGGGGCTGGAGCCCTGCTCGCCGAGGGAAGCAAACATCTGGGTGGCTTCAGGGCAGCTTTTCAGGTGCGGACCCGCATGATCTCTGTGGCCTCACTTGTGAGGCTCAGCAGGTGTCAGCAGGTGACCCGCTTTCGGCTGGTCAGTTCACCCGAACAAGCACAAAATTTCTCCAGACCCCGATCTGATGCCTCTCCCCAGCTACCTGCGTATTTCCCACGAGTACCTCAGGCTCTGGAAAATTCTCTGCCAAGGTTTTGTACTCATTGCCCGGTGCACTGCATATAGTACGTGCTTGATAAAGGACTCTTAAATTTGTACACTGACCCCAAGTTGATCCCCACAGAGTTGCTGGCAGCTGGCAGGGAAGCCGGCATAGTATCTCCTGGCGAGTCCTTGGGAATCAGACTTGGGAGTTTAGGTCCGAGAACTTTCTCCAGGAACAGGAACCCCGTGGAGCCTACCCCTCTCCCGCTTTCTATTCTGCAGAGGCTGGGAAGCAAAGGCAGAAGGAACTGGAAATGCAGTTAGCAGAGGAAGAAAAACGCCTGCTGGAAATGGCTGAAGAAGAACGGCTGGAGCACCAGCAGAGGAAACAGGAGGCCGAGGAGAAGGCTCGGCTCGAAGCGGAGGAGAGAAGGCAGCGGGAAGAGGAGGCAGCACGGCTGGCCCTGGAGGAAGCCATGACGCGAGCACAGGAGGAAGCCAGGTAGGGGATAGTCGGGCAACAGTTGCCACAGGGGGATCGTTTCAGGGGCTTGATTCCACATTTGCACGGCCCCCAGACAAGGGAAGTTCTCCCACTTTCCGTAAGCGTGGTTTGGAAGAACTAAATCCTAGATTCTTTTGCTGTCGGTATCATAGAATGTCTTCATGGCTTGTAGACTTTGTATTGAAGCTGGAAGGGAGTTTCGATTTCGTTGCTCTCAGCCTTCTGGTTTACAGATTAGAAAATTGAGTCCTAAGGAGGGGGGAAGGATCTTGATCAAGGCCGAAGAGTGAGTAAGCAGCCGTGCCAGGACCACATCTGAGACCCCCTGATTCTGAACCACTGCCCTTCTCAGTATTTTGTTACTTTTAATGTGCCAAACACTCTTCTGGACACTGAGAATTCAGAAGTAAGCAAAACAGATGTCTCTTCTCCCTTGGCATTTACATTCTGGGGCTGGGGGTAGAAAGACAATTTTTTTTAGCTGGCAATAGATGCTAGACAGAAAAAGTTTTAAACGTGTGACATGATTGCAGGACCCTTCCTTTAGATTGGTTGCCAAGGGCAAAACTTCTCATAGTGTTCTATAAGGTGAAACCTGAATGACAAAGAGCCAGATAAACATCTGGGAGGAAAAAACATCTGGGAGGTAAACAGTGAGAGCAAAGGTTCAAAGAAGGAATGAAACTGGCATGTTGGAAGAATAAAGGAAAGTCAGTATGGCTGGAACTAAGTGAACAAGGCACAGGTACTTCCAGATGAGATCAGAGAAGTAAGCGAAGACCAGATCTCATAAGAAACTTGTTGGGAGACCATCATTTCATCTTTCTGATAATAGAATTTCTTGAGCAATGTGGTTTCAATGGACTCTAAAAGCTAGGTGCTCTATCATTGCTTTCTTATGAATTTCCACTCCTTAGAGAAAGCAACAAATAGACATCACTCTTTAGAATCATCAAAATTGAAGGGTACAGGGGCACAACACAGAAAAGTGTGTGAGTCCAGTCTTGACTGTAAACAGTTTACCCACCTCAGATGTGTTTTTCTACAACTTAAGCTGAATCTAAGCAAAAAAGTACTCTTCAGGGGACCAGAAAGAGAAGACAGCCAGAACAATTCTCTTTCAAGGTTTTCCACCTAACCTTGAGTTGTTCAACTCCTGGGCTTTTCTCAACTGTTGCCCACCACCCACCCCAGCTGTTAAGTGAATTCAAAGACAGATTAGGGAAGTCTTGATTCAAAATCAAAATTATGTATTCCATGTGTCAGAGCAGCAGGACTGGGTTCACAAGTATGGAGACCAAAAGCAAGCTGAATGATTTTGTAAAGCTAGTCCAAGTAGCTGAAGGCAGAAAACCAAGTAATTAAAGCAGTGAGAGGTATAGCCTCAGTGCACCCAGAGGTAGAACTTAATGCCAGCTGGCTTTATCTCATCTTCACTTGGGTGACATCGGACCAGGTACTTTAACTTCTTTCTCTGGCCTGTTTCCTCATCTCTAAAACAAGGGAGTCCCTTCCAGCAATACGAGTTTAAGAACTGCTAGCTTTGCCTTTCCTTTTACTTTTCCAGTAGAAGGCTCATGAAACTCCAAAACTCATGTGTAAAGTTACTAAATGAATAGAGTATGATCTCCACTAAAATGCAAGATCAGCAGCCCCAAGTCTGATGATTGCTCAAACCCAAAGTTCTTCTACTAGCTTATAAGAGCAATTTTTTAAAATAAATTTATTTTTTAAATTAACATATAATGTATTATTTGCTGCAGGGGTACAGGTCTGTGAATCCTCAGACTTAAACAATTCACAGCACTCACCATAGCATGTACCCTCCCCAATGTCCATAACCAGCCACCCTATCCTTCCCCACCAACCCCCAACAACCCGCAGTTTGTTTCGTGAGATTTAGTCTCTTATGGTTTGTCTCCCTCCTGATCCCATCCTGTTTCATTTTTTCCCTCTCCACCCCCGACCCCCTGCCCTGCCTCTCAAATTCCTCACATCAGAGAGATCATGTAACTTTCTCTGATTGACTTAGTTTGCTCAGCATAATACCCTCTAGTTCCCTCCATGTCGTTGCAAATGGCAAGATTTTTTTCTTTTGATGGCTGTACAGTGTTCCATTGTACATATATATCACATCTTCTTTATCCATTCATCTGTTGATGGACAGCTAGGTTCTTCCCATAGTTTGGCTATTGTGGACATTGCTGCTATAAACATTGGGGTGCACGTGCCCCTTCAGATCACTACACTTGTATCTTTGGGGTATATACCCAGTAGTGCGATTGCTGGGTCGTAGGGTAGCTGTTTTCAACTTTTTGAGGAACCTCCATACTGTTTTCCAGAGTGGCTGCACCAGCTTGCATTCCCACCAACAGTGTAGGAGGGTTCTATAGGGCAATTTCTAAGATGCTTAATCATATTTGGATTGTGGTTGGCTTGTCTCCTTAGGCAAAAAGCTGCTTTGGAGAAACATCTTCATTTCCATCAAGAACTCTATAAGGAAGCCAGTGCCCTACAGTGGACACATAACATTTCCAGATCATGGGTCTACTCTTATTTCCAGTTCCTACAAATACCCAGACCTTAAGGCTAGAAGAAAACCAAAAAGTAAGTTGGGAGGTGGTGACAGAAGTGTTTCTGTAATGATGTCCCATTTCATCTGGTTTACCTCAACCCACACCTCACATCACTCCAGGACCTCCATTCCCACAAACCCTCCCTACCGCACATACTCAAGTAAACTCTTCACTCACCTAAATCCTTTATGGTCTCTAGAACCACATAAATCCAGAAGCTTTGGTGCCTAAAACTGACTAATAATTTCATTTCAGTTTGAATTGCAATAAATTCAGTTGAGTTTCAATTAGTAAGACTAACATCATCTTAAGATAGTCAAAGCATTTCATCTGATAATGTGTCTGAGAGTTGCAGATAAATGGAAATTCCATAATGCAAATAATTCTGAATAAGCTAAGGAGTTAGTTCATATTTTGAGAAATTTATTGTCTCTTTATA
Source organism: Lontra canadensis (assembly GCF_010015895.1). Taxonomy (NCBI): domain Eukaryota; kingdom Metazoa; phylum Chordata; class Mammalia; order Carnivora; family Mustelidae; genus Lontra; species Lontra canadensis. Next base: position 12,115,469 of record NW_022631012.1, on the reverse strand, counting down.
AGGCAAAACCACATCCATTTCAACCTAAGAATTAAAATGTCATGTCCACTTAAAAGGTAATCACTTGGTAAACGTTCATTTGAGCAAAATGAGCTGTTTTGTTAAGGATATTCTCACTTCCTCAAAATATAGATTCTAGAGCTGCACTGGCCAATAAGTAGCCACATGGAACTATTTAAATACAAGTTAAGACATTCAAGTCTCCGGTCACACTAGCCACATTTCAAGTGCTCAACAGCCACATGTAGCTACTGGCTACCTTACTAGACAGTGCAGATGCAGAACATTTCCATCCTCTCAGAAAGTTCTACTGGACAGCACTGTTCTAGACCCTGGTAATTAACAAATCTTGAGGGTTTGTTCCTGTGCCTTTAAAATCCAACCACTCACATCATTTCCCCATTTTTTAAAAAGATTTATTCATTTATTTAGAGAGCAAGCAGGAGCACACCGTGGGGAGGGGCAGAGGGAGAGGAAATCTCAAGCGGACTCCACAATGAGCACACAGAGCCCCACATCACAACCTGAGCCAAAACCCAAGAGTCGGACATTCAACCCACGGCGCCACCTAGGTACCCTCATAACTTCCCCATTTTTAAAATCATACTGACACTAGGGGCGCCTGGGTGGCTCAGTGGGTTAAAGCCTCTGCCTTCGGCTCAGGTCATGATCCCAGGGTCCTGGGATAGAGCCCCACATCGGGCTCTCTGCTCGGCAGGGAGCCTGCTTCCCTTCCTCTCTCTCTGCCTGCCTCTCTTACTGCTTGTGATCTCTGTCAAATAAATAAATAAATAAATAAAATCTTTAAAAAAAAAACTTATAAAATCATACTGACACTATATTAAGGTATAGTCTTGATTAGGTAGTTTTTCTTCAACATCTCTTTAAGTATCAACAAGTATCTAATTAAAGTATCTATCCTAAAATGATCATTAAAAAAGGGATGGAAGATCTTTACAAGCAAGATACATAAAAGGATGTTAAAGCCAGCAGTAGCTGAACCTGAACTTTCCCACAAATTTCCTTTGGCCCTGCTCTGTACTTCACTGTCCGCAACTGAAAAACTTAGTATTTGCAGATGATTCCCTCAGATTTCTCACCAGTGCTTGTGAAGTATTTGCTCTCTACAGGAACTGTACTTCTACAATCCAGAAGTCAAGTTTAATTTTGATTCTGTATTGCTGTTATTGAACTTGTTTAGGTTTGATGCTTATTTTTAACTTCTTGCTTTATGTAAAACAGAAATAAAACGGCCAAAACACTAGCTATCAGTCACAGTGATTTTAAATATGTCACAAACTTTCTTACAATTGTCCATCCTATTTGCACATTCACTCATTAAGTCACTCAGTGGTGCGTAAGCAGGTGAAAAAGGAGCATGTCAAATACTACAGAACAGGCACTCAAGGAAAACATCCTTGTGGGGGAAATTACCATTACCGACTTTATCGGCTCCCTTCTTTCACAGATGTAGGGTGCTGCAGTCAAGCACCAGATGGAGCAGCTCCACGAAATGTTACTGAAGGCTCCTTTCCAAATCTGATGTCCTATAAAATCGTTGCTGTGAAAGTCCTATTTTACCAGCACTGCTACACCAGATAAGCACATTTTAGTAAGTTAAACCATAGCAGAATGCAATGTGTTTTGAAGAATTCAATAAACTAAAAAAGATGATTTCCCCAGTAGCTAAGCTCCACCACCTAAATGCTAAGAACTTTCAGAGATCCAAACAAAATTAAGGTTCCACACTGCATACTCACACATTTTGAATAGCTCAAGTAGCCTGTCAAGTTTGTCACTCGGGCCTGACAGAAATGTGCATTTAGGATTTTCCAGAAATGGACCCAGTCCTAGTTGCTATTTAATATAATAAATGCCAAGTAACAGTCTAAAAGCTCTAATTTACCAAAACTATACATGTACAATACAAATAATCTTTCAGTTAGGGTCAGACACGGAAAGTTATAAGGCAAGCCAATTATTTTTCAACAGATGACTTGAGTAGGTATTTAAGCTCTAACGGTTTACAAAATCAGAGATAGGTTTTTATTTGCTCTTCTAAAGTATCAGATGACATTCTACCTGGGATAACATGAAACTGGATTCTGTGTATGCATACACACATATACTAAACTCTGTGATTTGTTGAAGAGTTAAAAGGTTAAGCCCTCTAATAGGAACCAATTTGATACTTTAACTTTACACAAGTTTAAATATTTAAGATATAAAGAAATAAAAGGCAAATATAAACAAAGTATACCAAACCTTAACTGAGCAGAGAACATTCTGTAAATTATTAAAGGAAAAATTTAAAATTATCGATATGAATCAATTAAGAATTTTTGGCATGCCCATTTATTCAACATGATTGGGAACTGTATCATAGATATGCACCATACAGGAATATCCAGTTTAAAAAAAAAAAAAAAACCAGAACACTGAGTATTTAAGAAGGTAGTGTGGCCTTAATTAAACCCTTAATTCAAAGGCACTTCAGTAGCTTTCAGTGCTTCAAAGTCATCATCATCATCACTGTACAGTACTGAAAAATTTATTTGTACCATGTACAAACAATAATTTCCAGTATTATGCAAGAAAACTTTTATAGGCATTTTTTCTTACTATACAATTAAAAATAAAATAAACGTTAGTACGGTTTTTACAAATACTTTGTTTATTTTAATTAAGCTGGTACAGACAATGTCCATTTAAAACCCATATCCCAGGCCAAAAAGTACAAATAAAATCAAAAAGAGCAGTGTTCTGTTGAATACACGTCTGCATGAATAACTTTATTAACTGCTAATGCAAATTGGAACTTTTCTGGGAATCTTCTGACAAGACTTTTATCTTAAAATGCTTTCTCTTCAGTGAAGCCATCTTTGGAGTTAGTCATTACTCTCACCATCTCTGTCATCTCGACTCCAGCCTGATATTTCTCTTCTTTTGGTCCAGACCCTCAAATTTTAAAAGTAGCTTCAAGTTAAGGAAAGGTCATTTTTCCACAGTTCAGTTCTCTGAAAAACTTCCATCTCCCACTGAAAGTCACAGTCCAGGAGTGAAGCAATCACATGCTAGAACGTCAGGGCCAATTGGAAAGTCATCATGAACACTCGCATTGGTCGATCTTATTTATCACAAGCCTGAAAATGCACAGTCCTGGAAAAGGTGGCCTCTCTGTGCACACATGTAATTTTTAAAAAGGAGAGGATAATATGAACAGGGCTGAGGTTTGATCACCAAAAATCAGCACAATGAAAACAAGTGATAATGAATAATGGGCACTAGAATTCAAATTACCAGATGTTTTAAAGAGATGGGGTGCCAGTTTTCAATTCCGTTTCGAACACCACATTACAAAAGAACTATTTTTAAAAATAAAAAAGGATTGAGGGTAAAAGAAAAAAAAATAAAAAGAATATCTAAATCGTTGAGTGACCCCCTGTTTGTTCCTGATAAACTTCAATCACATCTTCCTCCTCCATTCCCAGCTGTAAGAGGATAAGAAAATGTTAGAATATAAAGGCACTATTTTTTAATTGGCTGCAATTATGTGGCCATTGTTTTAAAGTACAAAAAGATACAAAAGTGATCCATCGTTACCCTGTTTTAAGAATCTAGGTTTCCTTTAATCTAAAGAACATAAGAGGTATGTATGTCTTTTCTCCTGATTCTATCTGTGATGTCATTCATTTGATCCTGCTGAGCAATTTTACCTCCCAGTTTATTCAGCATAGAAAGTGTCTTTTTAATTTATTTCTTAGAGTGTGAGCATGGGGATGGGGAAGAGGCAGAAGAAGAAGGAGACAGAGAATCTTACGCAAGCCCAGTGTAGAGCCCTATGCAGGGCTCAATCTCACCACCCTGAGATCATGACCTCAGCTGAAATTAAGAGTCATATGCTTAACACACTGAGCCACCCAGGTGCCCCTAAAGTGTGTGTGTTGTTTTTTTTTTCTTTTAAACCTCAAGAGTTGTAAATCTAATGAAACCTGTATTTAATAGTTTAAAATGCAATAGTTTGGGGGCGCCTGGGTGGGTTGGTTGGGCAACTGCTTTCAGCTCGGGTCATGATCCTGGAGTCCCAGGTTCCAGTCCTACATCGGGCTCCCTGCTCAGTAGGGAGTCTGCTTCTCCTTCTGACCTCTCCCCTCTCGTTCTCTCTCTCTCTCTCATTCTGTGTTTCAAATAAATAAAATCTTAAAAAAAAAATTTAATGCAATAGTTTGATGATGTATTTTCTAAAAAACCATTTTACATCTAGATGTAATTACTTGATATAGTCTCTTTATTTCAAAAATCCTGATCTCGGGCGCCTGGGTGGCTCAGTGGGTTAAAGCCTCTGCCTTCAGCTCAGGTCATGATCTCAGGGTCTTGGGATCGAGCCCCGCATCGGGCTCTCTGCTCAGGGGGAAGCCTGCTTCCCCCTCTCTCCCTCTTTGCCTGCCTCTCTCTGCCTACTTGTGATCTCTCTCTGTCAAATAAATAAAAAAAATCTTTAAAAAAACAAAACAAAACAAAAACCTGATCTCACTTTGAAATGTGGTGTTAGTTAGAAAACTACTGCCTAAAGATTCATTTCAAAGTGGTTTGCTTCATCATCTACAATTCCTTCTGGCATGTAACTATTCTTTTGATAGCGACAACTCTGACTAAACACACACCTACTCTTATTCGATAACTTCAGTTTTATAGGCTAGATTTGTATGGTCAGCCCAGCCCTTCTCAATTCTTTTTTTTTTTTTAAACTTTTTTTTTTTTTTTTTACCTGGGTCTAAGTTTTTTTTTTGGCATTAATTGTGTGGGGTTTTTTTGTTTTTTTAACGTGTTTTATATGCACGGAAATGTTCTGTAATTTTTCCTTAAAGACATTATTAACAATGGCTGCCTCTGAGAAATGGGAATGCAGACATATTCAGAGTATATCTACTTTCCATTTTAAATACTTCGGTAATTTGGTTTTTATTACTTTTAACTATAAGTATATCCTTTATTTAAAAAAGAAGAGTACATAAGCAGGCATGGTGTTACACAGAAACCCAGGTTTTACCCTCAGTGAGGGTAGAGGAACATCACTCTCTTGACTCTGGTGTGCAGTCAGGGTTCAGAAGTACTATAACAGACAGACTGAAAACAAAAACTAGCATATTCCACTAAATTACAGTGGATCACAAAAGCAAATGAAAAATAAAAGGAAAGTCTAAGATCACTAATTTCTAATGAGAAAAGGTGCACATGACATTTTCGGTGCAGATTGTAAAATGTGAAAAAAATACTCTAAGAAATTTAAAAATAAAACAGACATAGGGGAGCCTTGGTGGCATAGTGGGTTGAGCATCCAACACTTGGTTTGCACTCAGGTCATGATCTCAGGGTTGAGAAAGATCCCTGCGCCAGGCTCCATGCCCAGGTGGAATCTGCTTGAGATTCTCTCTCCCCACTCCTCTGCCCCTTGGCCCCCACACTCATGCTCTCTAATAAATAAATCTTTTAAAAAACATAGATTTAGGATTTTTTAGGTGATTAGGCTGGCTCTAATGTTATGGAGATTTTGATTATAGTATATATATGAATGTTAAAATAATTATTAAAGACGCTATTAAAACTTTATTTAAAGATTTTATTTTTAAGTAATATCTATACCCAACATGAGGGTCAAACTCGCAAGTCCAAGATCAAGAGTCACATATTCCACTGACTGAGATAACCAGGTACCCCAAAACTTAATTTTACTGCACATATCATACCTGGTAAATACTGCAAGGAATAAAATGCCAAACATGACAAGAAACCTTGAAGTCAGGAAGGCAGCAAATATCCTCCAACTATGGAAAATGTGAAGCAATCAGCTTCAAAAAGTATCTTTGTAGAGATGAATGAGCAACAGTATGAGGAGTTACTCCCTAAATACCTACTGTCTCCCTCTGCCCCATGATGCTTCTTTAATGACAAGGAGGAATGTATCGCTAAAATGTAGTCAGTATCTACTGTGTTTTGGGGGAGGTTTTTAGATTTTATTTATTTATTTGAAAGAGGGAGAAAGAAAGCACAGGTGGGAGGTGAGGGACAGAGGGAGAGGGGGAAGCAGACTCCCCACTGAGCAGGGAGTCCAATGCAGGGCTCAATCCAGGGACTCCAGGATCATGACCTGAGCTGAAGGCAGGCACTAAATCGACTCGGCCACCCAGAAGTCCCAATATGTACTGTGTTGTAGAGATTATATCAAATTAGGACAGGGAAAACACCAGTTGAGTTTGGAACATCTAATTGTGCCAGGCATTTATAAAGTACTCAAGGGGCACCTGGCTGGCTCAGTCATTGCAGCATAAGACTCAGTCTCAGGGTTATGAGTTCAAACTCTACATCAGGTGTAGAGATTACTTAAAAAATAAAATCTTGGGCGTCTGGGTGGCTCAGTTGGTTGAGTGACTGCCTTCGGCTCAGTCATGATCCTGGAGTTCCAGGATCAAGTCCCGCAGAGGGCTCCCTGCTCAGAAGAGGGTCTGCTTCTCCCTCTAACCTTCCCCCTCTCATGCTTTTTTTCTCTCTCTCAGATAAATATATAAAATCTTTAAAAAAATAAAAAAAAGTAATAAAATCTCAAAAGAAAATAAAAGTACTCAAGAAAGTAGGTTGATACTAAACCAGGGGAAAGTAACAACTACACTGTAAAAAAAAAAAAAAAAAAGAAACCAATTAAACTGTGATAAAAATAAACATTATCACTGTTTACTGATAATAAAGGGACTGACTTCATGTATTCCAGATATTACACCCTAAGAGACACATCACCATTTATGTGGTATTCCAGCCCCAAATGCATAACCTGAATCTAATCATGAGGAAACAGACCAGCCCAAATTGAGGGACTTTGTAGAAAACAACTGGTTTGTATCCTTTAACAATGTAAATGTCATGAAAGACAAAGAAGGCTGAGGAACTGTTCCAAATTAAAGATAATTAAAGAGACACCTAAATAAAATATCTTCATACTGAACTGGATCATGTGATGGAGGAGAAGATTTGTTATAGGAGACATAATTGGGACAAATGATAAAATTAGGTTGTAAAGTATTCTAACAGTGTTAAGTGTCCTGAATTTATGAGCACTGTGGTTATGTAAAACAATACACTTATTCTTAAGAAATGCACACTAAAATATTAAGTAGTAAATGGCAGTGGTATATGCAATCTACTCCAAAGTGATTCCAGTAATAAATACACATATATGGGCAGAAGGAAATAAGTAAAGGTAGCCAAACTTTAAAATTAAGCCAAAGTAGGTAGAAGAGAATACAATTTTTGGTACTATTCTTATAAGTTTTCTGTAAGATGAAAATTATTTCAAAATAAAAACTTGAAAAAAGATGGAGATAAGTCAAAAAGAGCATAGACACCAACCCCACTGGGCAATCTCTAAAGAATATTCATACAGTTTCAAAGTATCTCCCCACAAATTATTTATTTATTAAAAAGGAAAATAACTTGGGGCGCCTGGGTGGCTCAGTAGGTTAAGCCTCTGCCTTCGGCTCAGGTCATGATCCCAGCATCCTGGGATTTGAGCCCAGCATCAGGCTCTCTGCTCAGTGGGAAGCCTGCTTCCCCCCTCTCTCTGCCTACCTGTGATCTCTCTCTCTGTGTCAAATAAATAAATAAAATCTAAAAAAAGAAAAAAAAAAAAGAAAATAACAACGAATAAATCTGGCAATTATCAAAGTTGCCCAAAGTTAATGTTACCCAGGACAGGCCAAGTGGACATCATGTGGCTCCTGATGTGATGCACTTGGGAGCACAAAGCTTCACTCCGTGCTCCTGCTACCAAATATGCAAAACTGAATCTAACCATGAGGCAACATCAGACAAACCCAAACTGAAGGACATTCTAAAACATGGCCTGAACTCTTTAAAAATGTCTGTGGGGGGTGGGGGTGGGAGGCACCTGGGTGGCTCAGTGGGTTAAAGCCTCTGCCTTCAGCTTAGGTCATGATCCCCGGGTTCTGGTATCTAGCCCCACATAGGGCTCTCTGCTCAGCAGGGAGCCTGCTTCCCTTCCTCTCTCTCTGCCTGCCTCTCTGCCTACTTGTGATCTCCCTCTCTGTCAAATAAATCAATAAAATCTTAAAAAAAAAAAAAAAAAAAGTCTGTGTGGGGGCACCTGGGTGGCTCAGTGGGTTAAGCCTCTGCCTTCAGCTCAGGTCATGGTCTCAGCGTCCTGGGATCGAGCCCCGCATCGGGCTCTCTGCTCAGCGGGGAGCCTGCTTCCTCAACCCCCTGCTTACCTCTCTGCCTACTTGTGATTTCTCTGTCAAATAAATAAATAAAATCTTAAAAAAAAAAACCTTTATATAAAAAAAATGTCAGTGTGACTTACAATGAAGACTGAATAATTGTTCTAGATAAAAGAAAGCTAAGGAGGGATGATAACTAGTTAGAAGATACTAATCCTAGATGGGATCCTCGGTCAAGTTTTTTTAAAAAAAGCTATAAGGGAACTTTCTGGGATAAATAGCAAAATCTATTTTGACTACATATTTGATAAGAGTACTAGAGCATTGTCAAATCTCCTGTATTTGATAATTTAACTGTGACTCTTAGGAGGTAACCAAAATATTTAGGGCTAAAAGGTCATGATATCTGCAAATTAATCTCAAATGATCCCCCAGTAATGATAGTGTATATAGAGAAAGTGATCAAGCAAATGTATCATAATATTAACTGGTGAATCTAATGAAAATGTTATATGGTAGAATATTATATTAGTCTTATAACAACTGTAAGTTTGAAATGTTTTCAAAATAAAAAATTAATAATAACAATACATCATTCCCACTATCAGAAATAGCAGAAATGTTATTTTGTATTTGGAGGGGGAAACCTGTCCAAATATAAAAGCACACACACATACACACCCTCTCCCACACTTTATTACTTTCAGATACCTCTCAGGGGAGGGGGGATATAAAAACAAAGAGTCCATACAATGAAACAAAGACACAGAAGCATTAAAAAAATAAATCAAGATGACAGAGCCAAATATATATTAATATACACTAAACTTCTATATTAAGTTCTCAAAATGGGTCAAATGTCAAAAACAGAACCATAAAAGGTCACCATCACCAAGAAAGTGCACCAGAAATCTGCCAAATTTGAGCAATACTTGTTCCTCTTAAAAAAAAAAAAGTGCCTTTTGACAACTTGCAGGTTCTCCCTCTCCCTCTCCCTCCCCCTGCTGTGCATGACCTGACAAATAAATAAAATATTTAAAAAAAAGTTATTTATAAAAATCTCTACACCCAACGTGGGGCTCAAATGCACAACCCTGAGATCAAGAGTTGCACAGTCTACAGACTAAGCCAGCCAGGAGTCCCACCACCTCTCTTTTTATTGGACTTTTAAAGGCAATATATGGACATTCAACCCAAAAGACTATTCTTCTATTATTCAAGAAAGGGCAGTTTAATACCAGTGAACCAAATCATTCAATGCAGGATTTAACATTTTTCTTCACTCAGAGAAGAAATTATACTCACTTCTTTTGGAGTGTGATTATCAGCAATTCTCTGACCTTCAAAGAGAAACCTGAGTGAATTCATTGGAACTCCCTAAAAAGGTTAAAAAAACAAAAACACACACACAAATCTTAAAACAGGTAGTAGGAACTTTGAGCACAAAAAGCAAACATGAAAGCTTCAACAGAATACACTGGACATAAGGCTAGACTTATCTATCCTATCATAATTACCATCGAGTACCATCTATCTGCTAGGTCCTCCCTATACCAAGTATTTCACATATATAATCCTAACGTTCACCGCCACAACCCTGGAAGGTAGGTATCTTCATTTCACAGCTAAGGAATCTAAGGCATGGAGAGGGCATACAAGTTAGACAGCAACTTAAGGCTCAATCTGTTTCTAAGCTTATGCTCTCAACCACTATTCTTCTAGTTTCCTCTAAAATCTCTAAGCTAAATAAAAGATTAAATTAGAAATTGGATGAGCACCCTCACTAGTTTCCAACCATACAAGCAAAATAAATTTTAAGCAGATTAAATCACAGAAATTTGGTACAGCACTACAGCTAGCCAGGTGAGCGACAGTCACCTGTGATGACATAGATAACACTGTTAAGTATCAAAAAGTTATTAAAATATTTTTTTCTAATTAATTACTCAACAAAAATAGCTAAAAGGGAAGAAATGACTCATTTAAAGAGAAACTGCTTCACTGATAAGTATTAATCAAGAATAATTTCTTTAGTCCAAAAGTTTGAGAGAAATTTAAAACTATCTCCCAATAAGTATTAATACATAAATATATGCGACCATGCAAATTAACCCTTCATTTGATTTTAAATTCTAGACTTCTAAAAAACAATACAAAAAGCATAACTGACGAGAGCAAAATATTCTTTGATTTTAATTACAGGATCTTTTAAAAAATATTATCCTGTGTTGGGGTCAAGAAAGTTTCTATAGAAACTGGCCTAAAACATCAAAATGTAAGAATGATTCAGTAAATATTTATATACATTTCAATCTCTCTACTGGGTGTTACATACTTCAGATAAATTAAGTTTCCTATTCCTTGTATATCAGTAAATATAAGGAGAAGATTATCAAGCCTCTTGAACTAAATATGAACTCTTTTTCTGAATACTGTATACGGGGCACCTGGGTGGCTCAGCCCTTTAGCGTCTGCCTTCGGCTCAGGTCATGATCTCAGGGTCCGCATCAGGCTTTCTGCTCAGCACGAACCCTGCTTTCTCCCTCTCACACTTGCCATGCTTGCATTTCCTCTCTCCCTGCCTCTCTGTCAAATAAATAAATAAAATCTTTTTTAAAAAAATAAAATAGACTGTATATTCTGAACCATAAATAATCAAGTTGGAAATGATTCCAAATTGATATTCTTAATTGTCTCTCTAAACCTAGCACCTTTAATTATGGGTCAAAGTTATTCACTTTAGCATTCTGATTTAACTCTTTATTTTGCATTGTTTTTCCTCAATAATCAACTCCATCACCTACAGATGGGGTGAAGACTCGATGTGAGGACTCTACGACAATGCCTCTAAGTATCTAGCAGAGCGCACTTAATGTATGTTCCTTCCCTGTGAATATCTCCATTTTGCTCCCAGCAATATCATTAAAATGTGAACTGAGCCCCAATTAATCAAATTTTACTGAATTTAGCAACTAACATCAAAAACAGCTGTTTGTTTTAGTTATCCTAACACCTAAGTGATCTCTTTTCTTCTGGCAGAAGTGATTTTAATGTTGGTTACAAATTTAACCATTTAGAAACTTCTAAAAATAAGACCAGTATTACCTAAGTTAATATCATGTAATATGATTCAATTATTAAAATCTTGGCTCTTACATATACTAATTTCAATTATATTTTCTGTTTTATTAATAATAATTAATATTCATTGAGCATTTTAGAAGATTTTATTTATTTATTTGACAGAGAGAGATGCAGCGAGAGAGGGAACACAAGCAGGGGGGTGGGAGAAGGAGAACCAGACTTCCTGCCAAGCAGGGAACCCAATGTGGGGCTCGATCCCAAGAACCTTGAATCATGACCTGAGCTGAAGGCAGACGCTTAACCACTGAGCCCCAGGCGCCCCATCATTGAGCATTTTTAAGCATCATGTTAAGAGCTTTGTGTAGGTCATCTGCATGAGGTAGGTACTGTAATATTCCCAATCTACTAATGGGGAAGCAAAGCACATAATTTGTCTAAGATCCCACAGACAGTGGGAGAGACTGAATTTGAATCTAAGTAGGTTAAAGGTATTATTGATCTAATAATAATTGAGCTCACGAAGGCCAGAATCTGAGGTTTTTCTATTAATAAATCAACAAGCGGCCTTTATTTTATTGAAAAAAGAAAATTCTTTGATGTTGAAAATACAGACTGCAATTAGCAATAATCTGTAATACTACATATAAAGATAATAAACTAACAATACTAGGGGCACCTGCGTGGCTCAGTGGATTGGGCCTCAGACTTTGGCTTGGGTCATGATCTCAGGGTTCTGGAATCAAGTCCCGCATCAAGCTCTCTGCTCAGAGGGCAGCCTGCTTTCCCCTCCCCCTCTGCCTCCCTGTCTGCCTACTTGTGATTTCTCTCTCTGTCAAATAAATAAATAAAATCTTTTAAAAAAATAAAAAATGAAAAATACCCAAACAATATTAGTACTTAACTTTAACATATGGCTAACCAGTCATGATTAAAAATGAGGAAACTTGGGACGCCTGGGTGGCTCAGTTGGTTAAGCGGCTGCCTTCGGCTTAGGTCATGATCCCAGAGTCCTGGGATCGAGTCCCACATCGGGCTCCCTGCTTGGCAGGGAGCCTGCTTCTCCCTCTGCCTCTGCCTGCCTCTCTGTCTGCCTGTGCTCACTCGCTCGCTCTCCCTCTGTCTCTGACAAATAAATAAATAAAATCTTAAAAAAAAAAAAAGGTAAAAAGTTATTAAAAAAAAAATGAGGAAACTTCACAGTGATCACCAAAAATTACTTGCTTTTACTGTTACATATATGGATAAGCCATTAAGATAGAAACACTCATATAACCATTTTTACAACTCTGAGTTACTTTTCAAAACACTTCTGGCATACCTTATGAATTCAAATTTTGAAATGGGCCACAATGGGAAAAAGGCAATTAAACAAGGTATAAGGAGTATTCTCCTTGATCTGCTAATAGTGAAAATAATAAAAGATAATTTTTCTTTTGATAGCCTCCTTACAAGAAAAATTAATGACATATTTTGCATTGTATTTTATTCCATAATATACAAACCTGTCTTTGACAGTATGATTCTTTGAGTTTCTTGAGATGTGTTGTCATTTTCACTTTGAAGTGAATCTCACTGCTATCCTAAGGAGATAAAAGAAAAATAATTATCCTTTTGTGTAAACTATTTGTTTTGCTTGAAACAAATCATTTACTTTCACATATACTACACATAGAAACATAAACCCTGTCACTTATACCTCCCCACTAAAATATTTTTTAACATTCCTAACAAGGTTTATTAAAACACTACTCTAATCATCTTCGGGGCACCCGGGTGGCTCAGTGGGTTAAGTCTCTGCCTTCGGCTCAGGTCATAATCTCAGGGTCCCGGGATGGAGCCCCGCATTGGGCTCTCTGCTTGGCAGAGGGCCTGCCTCCCCACCCTCTCTCTCTGCCCGCCTCTCTGCCTACTTGTGATCTCTGTCAAATAAAGAAATAAAATAAATAAAATCTTTAAAAAAAAAAGCAGCACTCTAATCATCTTCAAAGTTACTTTATGTCCATTTCAAAAGAAATTTAATAAAACAATCAATCTGTCTTGAAGGTTAAAATTAGCAGAATAGGGGCTCCTGGGTGGCTCAGTAAGTTAAAACCTCTGCCTTCAGCTCAGGTCATGATCCCAGGGTCCTGGGATCAAGCCCCACATCGGGATCTCTGCTCAGCGGGGAGCCTGCCTCCCCCCGCCCCTCTCTGTCTGCCTCTCTGCCTACTTGTGATCTCCGTCAAATAAATAAGTAAAATCCTTTAAAAAAATTAGCAGTATAAATAAAAGCATTTATGTCAAAGAATGCATTCCTTCATAATCGCATATCTATTCTATTTTCAAAATAAAGTTGAACTATCACAAACACCCAAAAGCAACTCAAAACAAAAAGTACCCCCCACAACTGACATATTATTGGAAGGTGGTCCAACCTACAAGAGAGGTATATACCATAAAGTAACAGACAAGAAAGTCATGTCGGTCAAGAAGTCACCCCAGAGTCCAGTTTCTCTCGTAAGAGTAAAATGAATAAAAACCTGACTCAAATTGATTTATGGGACCACAGATTATTTTCTTCTACCCAGACTGTCAAACAAACTATCAGGCAACCATCAAAAAATAATACAGGTAAAATTTCAAAGCCAATCCTTACGATTACATATCACATTCACAAGTGCGTATTAGTGAAGGTTGCATGTTTACAATTCTTGTTTGTGACTATAGAGAAAAACAAATTTTCTTCCTATGGATAATTTCACAAACAGATAAAATTTCTACAGCATATCTCATGCCATACACTAAAATCATTTCCAGATAAATTAAGGAGCTAGCATTAACATACTCTTTTACTATTTTCTCTCTTTGAAGAACTCTTTCCCTAACCTTGACATTGGGAAATCTGTATTCTAAAGCAAGATTTTAGCCTAGAAGACACAGCAAAAAAGGACACCGATAACTGAAAATGTCACCCGATAGTTAAGAGACACTAGAGAAAATATTCACAACAGATAGACAAGAAAAACCAAGGGGCGCCTGGGTGGCTCAGCCAGTTAAGTGTCCACCCTGTTCAGTGTAGGTCATGATCCCAGGGTCCTGGGATCCAGCCCTGCGTAGAGTTCCCTCCCTGCTCAGCAGAGAGCCTGCTTCTCCCTCTCCCTCTGCTGCTCCCTGTGCTGTGCTCTGTCAAATAGATAATGAAAATCTCTTAAAATCTTAAAAAATAAATTTTTCAAAATAAGATAAACATAGAAAATGGGAAAAGGATATAAACATAAAATATAAACGTAGTAGAGGCGCCTGGGTGGCTCAGTAGTTAAGCAGCTGCCTTCAGCTCAGGCCCTGATCCCAGGGTCCTGGGACTGAGCCCAGCATAGGGCTCCCTGCTCAGCGGGGTGTCTGCTTCTCCCTCTCTCATTCCCCTTGCTTGTGTTCCCTCTCTCACTGTCTCTGTCAAAGAAATAAATAAAATGTTTTTAAAAAAATATGTAAACGCAGTAGGTAAGTAGTAGCCTAATGTTACACCACAATGCCTACCTCACTTCATCTCATCACGTATGCTTTCATCATCTCACATCACCACAAGGATGAGTACAGTAAGGTATTCAGAGCGAGATCACATTCACATGACTATTACAGTATATAGTTATAATTGTTCTATTTTATTATTAGCTATTATTGCTAACGTCTCACTGAGACTAATTTACAAATTAAAATGCACCAGAGGTATATAGGTATAGGAAAAAACACAGTATATATAGGGGTTCAGTACTATCCACAGTTTCAAGGATCCAATGGGGGGTCTTGGAACATATCCCCACAGATAAGAAGGGACAACTGTATGAAGACTCACTCCTCCAACAATTTTCAACTAACCTTATTATCAGTTAATATCTTTAAAAAGATCAATGAAGATCCAGTCTGAGGAAAAGAGATGCCAGGAAAGACAAAGGGGCAGGAAAATGGTTGAGAAGCCCTTTGGTTTAAGGTCGGCCCCTACCACTCATAGTACTTACTGTATTTGCTACTGAAGATGCTAACCAAAAAAAAAAAAAAAAAAAGTTTTTATCTGGAGAAATTAAGATAATCTAAATCTGCCTAGGATCAATAAAACAGTATCAGCCTCTTCTATCTCCAACAACAGATGCATATGTAGTAAATGAAAATGCCATTTTAATTTTATTTTAAAGATTTTATTTCAGATAAAGTGCATGCATGTACGCACCCACAGGAGGCAGGGGCAGAGGAAGAGGGACAAGCAGCCTCAACACTGAGGAAGAGCAGCCCCATTGCTGGCCTGATCCAGGCCTCCAAGATCACGACCAGAGGTGAAGTCAGACACTTAACTGGCTGAGCCACCCAGGTGCCCCCAAATGCCACTTTTCAATAATTTGCCTTATTTAAATCATTTTTCTGGTGTCAGAAATTATTTACGCTTTAGAGTTAAAGGAGAAAAATAATGAAACTCACCTGTCCAATGACTTTGAGTTTAATGTATTCTCCTTCCTTCTTATCCCCCAAGTCCTCAGTTGAAGGTTTTGCCTCCTGAAAGAAAAGTATATTTAAAGATAAAAGTTCCTATATGCTTTTTTTTTTAATGAAGATTTTATTTATTTGACACAGAGACGGAGATAGTGAGAAAGAGAGAAAGAGCACAAGCAGGGAGAGCGGCAGGCAGGCAGAGGGGGAGAGAGAAGCAGGCTCCCCGCAGAGCAAGAAGCCTGATGCGGGGCTCAATTCTAGAACCCCGGGATCATGACCTGAGCCAAAGGCAGCTGCTTAACCAGCTGAGCCACCCAGGCATCCCCGAATATGCTATTTTAATTACTTACTTGATGAGTACCCACCTCTCTTGAGTACAAAATCTACACTTAAGAATATAAAAATCATTATTTTCTCTGCCACGCGAATTAAGGGAAAAAGTCCTAATTACGATCTGAAACACAATGGTGCTAGAAATCAAAAAAGAGATCTCTTTTATTATAATATACTACAATAATGGTTCTAAAACCTCACCATACATAGGAATCACCTCAAGGGCTTTAAATGCCTGCTGGGCTCCACTTCCAGCTTTTTATTCAGTGGGTCTGGGCTAAGGCTGTAATTTGCATTTCTAGTGAGTTACCAATTGGTGCTATGCTGCTCCGCAGAGCAAAAACCTAGAAACCACAACCCAGTCAACTCCTATTAGTCTGAAGTAGCTTGTTCTCCATAAACCGTAAAACATTCTGAATCCAAGATTCTCCTCTCTCAGCCTATTAGAAGTTAACTACTCCAGTTGCAAAACTGTACCCAGAAATATAAATAAGCCAAATTAGCATAAGAAAGTATTTGGGAAGGAAAATTAAAGAGCCTAATATTAGCCTAATGTACTCTAGAGTCAAATCAGTTTTATAGCATCCACTTATTTTAGACTATCTGAACCAATCTATCCAATTTTAAAAGATTAGGTTTGGCTGAAAAAACTTAGGGGGAATAAGTGGAATAAGTAAAAAGTACAGCATAGGTAGGAACAGGAAAGAAGAGACAAAATTCGAAGCAAGAAAAGAGGGTTATAAAATAATTTTGGGAGCGCCTGGGTGGCTCAGTCGGTCAAGCCACTGCCTTTGGCTCAGGTCATGATCCTGGAGTCCAGGGATGGAGTCCCACATCAGGCTCCCAGCTCCACAGGGAGTCTGCTTCTCCCTCTGATCTTCTCCCCTCTCATGCCTGCTTGCTCGCACTCTCGCTCTCTCTCTCAAATGAATTTAAAAAAAGAAAAATCTTTAAAAAAAATTAAAAAATAAAATAATTTCAAATGAAGGGATACTGAAATGAAAACGAAGTTAACACAATAAATTAGTTAAAACAATTTCATAATTAAGTATCTAAGAAAAGCAAGCCAAGGAAGTAGTTTGGAAATTTTCAGTCAATGTGTTAAAAATAGCTTTCCTGGATACCTTACCTTAATTTGGCCACTGAATTAGCCACTTACTTAAATATATTCTCTTGTTAAACATGTAACAATTTCTGTTAATCCACACTTTTTAAAGAATAGACCAACTATGTTGTATTTTACAACCAAAATAACAGGGGCCACTATAACCTGTATATCTCATGCCAGTAACTTAAAATTCAAAGTCTTCAGGACGCCTGGGTGGCTCAGTCGGTTAAGCTGCTGCCTTCAGCCCAGGTCATGATCCCAGGGTCCTAGGATCAAGTCCCACATCCGGCTCCTTGCTCAGCAGGGAGCCGGCTTCTCTCTCTGCCTCTGCCTGCCTCTCTGCCTGCTTGTTCTCTCTCTCTCTCTCTCTCTCTCTCTGACAAATAAATAAACAAGATCTTAAAAAAAATTAAAAGCCTTCAACATTCAAAACTTAACAGAACATATTAAACTATAAGTAGCTTTTAACTTTAAGATCCAGGATAGAGTCCAAGGAAATACTTAGACTATACAGAATTGACTTCGTTAGTTTAAATCCTTGCCTGTTTTTCATTCTGCAGTACTTTCACCACTTGCTGACTACCGCATATTTTGACAGCAGACAAAATGAACCTTCTTTAGTGAGACAGTATTTCACCTGAAAACTAGATGACTGTCTTTAAATACAGTCTCGCCACCACCTTTCTATGAATTTATATTCATAGTAAACAGTTGCTTCGTCCTTTAAGTATCTAGAGAGGATAAGGACAGTTTATTCCATGCAGTGAAGAGCAATAAAGAGCCATGAAACCCTGAGTTCTCCGTAACTGTGAGGAAAAGGCGTGTTAGGAAGCGGTTGTTTGAATTAACACAAAGGAGGAGAATCCCAACCCCCCGCCCGCAGCAGCAATTCATCGGCACAATGGGAGTGATTTTGCTCCAGTTTCTTAGCTAAGATAGCTGTAGAGGCTACTAAAGGACAAAAGAGTTCTTTCCCCTCCTCCAATGCCTAGTCCACACTGCTTTTCTAAAGCACAGCTTCTCGGACTGGATAACTGCGTCTATCTAAAAGCATTAACAGCTCCCAGTACTTTAAGGCCTAGAACCAAACTCCACAGCACCGAATTCAGTTCCTCCGTTACAAACTCAAATTCTCATTTCTCCCTCACCACTTGCTTTACAAACCTGAGGATTCGCGGAAACTGGACTATCTGCTATTCCCCAACTAAGTCTATCAGCATTCTTCCACCTTCGGCCCTTTGTGGTTCCGGTTTCCTTTATCTAGAATGTATATCCTCCCTCAGACTCTCCTGAAATCACCTCACAGAAATCCAACCCACACATCATTTGAAGTCCAGTATTAAAAAACCAAACCTCCTCCAGAAACCACAGCACCCCCTAACCTTCCAACTGGCCCTAATATTTTCTTTTCATGCTTGTATTTGTAATTTCTTCATCTCTCTCATGGCATTTATTTTTAATTTTAAAATACTCCCTCTTCAACCATTTTCTCCAGTTGTCCTCATCTTTTTCTTTAAACTGCTTAGGACAGTACTTAGCATTAACTGTCTCCACTTTCACCCTTAACCCACTATCCTCTGGTTTATACATCACCATTCCACTTGACACTGCTCTCACCAAGATTACCAGTTTGACTCCTTATTGCTAAATCCATCAGACAATTTCAAATCTCACTTTTAACTCTAACACAGTAAACACTGATGACTTCTTCCTTGGAAACTCTACCTTTGGCCTCCAAGGTTCCACTCTCTCCTTATCTTAGCCAATTCCTTAAATGCTGGGTCTCCTCTAGATTCCATGTTCTCAATCCTCTGCTTTGTTCTCTTTCATGACCCATGATTCCAACCACTTTTCAGATACAAATGACTCAGTCATCCTCTCCAACCAGACAACTTTTCTGAGTTTTACACTCATTTATCCAAGCACTCAGCCATCTCCACTTTGGATGTCCCATGGGTACCTGAATATAAGTATCTAAAACTGAATGCATTATCTCTAACTCCTCTCCTAGTTTTAACTCTCCTTCCTGAAAACCACAATTAAAAAAAGAAAAACAATTCCTCCTGGAGTCCCAATTAAAATAAATGGTTACCACACACTCAACTAACTGCCCCGAAGAGAAACTCATGTGTCATCTGTGGCTATTCGTCCTCTCTTCAATCTCACAGTTAATCTTCATCCTTCTGACAATGTTATCTGTTGGTGGCTCTCAAGTTTGTCCTTCTCTCATTCACTGCCTTATTTCAGGTACTCACTGTTGCACATGAATATTACTACAACAGATGCCCCCAGTCTTCCTCCCTGCAATTCTCCAAATACCACCAAAGCCATCTCAAACATGCAATCTGATTTGCCCAGCATCTTCAATTCGAAGTCCTTAGCTGACATACAAGTACGTGTACTTGTACATACAGTTCATGTACTATTCTCTTACCTCTCTTGCTAATATCATTTGCTCCACCATTTGATCTCTAATTCCTTACACATGGCACCCTCTACCCTATCTCCACCATCTCTGTACATGTTAATCACCTCTGCTTAGAATGCCCTTTCTTACCCTCTTTCAATACCACTCAGGCATCACTTCCTACAAAAATGATTGCTCTAATCACCCTCTTAAACATTCCCATAATGCTTAATCTATTAATCTTACTTTTATCTATAATAACCACATATTTGCATATCTGTATCTTCTACCAGAGTTTGAGTTCCTCACTGGCATACTTCACTCACTCTTCACTGTATTTCTGATCAAGCGCAACAATGCCTGGGACTTTGAAGATATTCAATATGCTTGTTAAATAAATTAATGTTTTCTATGACAGTTTTGTCTTGACTTCCCTACAAGTTTACAAGGAGAGGACCCAAGTTTTTTCATCTTTATCATCTTTGTAATGCCAGGCAAATACTAGGCAGTTATTCAAAGCCTGTGAATAGAGCTAACAACATTATTTTCTGTATCATACCACAAAATCTTACTAATGCTTCATACCTCTACTGTGCACAATAGTCACAACAAGTAAAAACACTTTCAGTTTTTTGTATTCACAGTTGGAAATAAAAGATAATTCACTTCAACTGCATAAGAACATGTGAACAACTAGGATACGAAATTTTCAAAAATAAGCCGCCCGTTTCCCTAGTCACTACATGTCGGTGATCTCTTCCCAACTCTGAAGCACTATGGCAATGTCATCTGTATCACTTGTTTAAAAGCCTCATGCTTGGGGCGCCTGGGTGGCTCAGTGGGTTAAAGCCTCTGCCTTCGGCTCGGGTCATGATCCCAGGGTCCTGGGATCGAGCCCCATATCGGGCTCTCTGCTCAGCAAGGAGCCTGCTTCCTCCTCTCTCTCTCTGCCTGCCTCTCTGCCTACTTGTGATCTCTGTCAAATAAATAAATAAATAAAAATAAATAAATAAATAAATAAAAGCCTCATGCTTGCCTAATGCAGTCATCCAAATTTTCATGTATGTTTTTTCTTTTGACAAACTCGTCTGAAAAACGAGAAGATCTTGGGGATAAAAGGCCAAAGATCATTCCCAGTGATCTCAGTGTCTTTTGTGTGTCTTCTTTCCTTCTCTCCCTGTAAAAGAGCAGCCAATACAGAATAGTATGGCACACTAGTTACAAAAACAGTGTAAGTATTCATTCAGCACTGGGTCTGGGACACTAGGTCATCAGGGAAAACAGAACCCCAGAGAGGACTGGTTGATTTGGCTAGAAAGGATGCATAGCCCTAGAACAGAAGAAACTGTTAATGGAAAGAAAACTAAATATATGAACGAAATCAAAGAGAGGAACCAGAAACCTCTAAGTTTTCAGGTCTGTGTCATCCAGGGCCTGAACCACGGTAACTGGAATGGTAAAGGAATTTACCAGGCACAAGGCACTACCAGCCCTTCCTTCCAAGACATAGAGGGAACAGCTTGAAAACAGAAGATGGCTGGATTTGGAAAGAGAACTAGACTGGAAAGAACAAAAACCAACAAATGTACGAAATTCATGAGAAGAATTTTACTGTGCCATTTCAAAGTCAAAAGAAAAAGAACTCTGATTAGAAGTACTAGCAATCAGAAAGAAAGAAAAAAGGAAAGAGAAAAGAAAAAAAGCAGCATTGGCAATCAGTATGTTGACAATTTAATCTCATGAAGGGAGCATCACACTTAACTACCTCCAACTTGTCAATGACCCTTCGAGCAATACAAGAATTGCCCATTCTTGGGGGTGGGGGATGAGAGAAGGAGCAGGAATCATGGGGAAATATATATTTACTCTTATCTGATGACATTAACAAATCTTCATTTTTTAAGGTGTGATAACAGTATTGTAACAGTATTTTTACTGTTTTTACAGTATTTTTAAATGTGTAACAGTATTGTCAAAAGGAAAAGTTCTTCTCTTTTAGAGATACATATTGAAACATTTACAGATGAAATGATATAATGTCCACCATTGCCTTCAAAATATGAGGAATGGATTGGAGCAGTGTAGATGAAATAAAATAGGCCAGAAGACCGGTATATGAGTACAATTACACACACATTAAAGTTTCCATAAAACCTTTCAAAGAAAATGCATTCACTCAAAGTTTCAAAAAAAAAAAAAAAATCTCTAAACCATAGGTCTGACTATAATACCTCAGTTTATTTCATTTCTTCATGAAAAAAGTCCAACACGGTAAGTTGGATAATTCTAATACTTACATCCATTATTAAAATATACAAAACACAAAGCACCTGGGTGGCTCAGCCGGTTAAGCCTCTGCCTTCGGCTCAGGCTCACATCATGATCCCACCGTCCTGGGATTGAGCCCCAAACTGGGCTCCCTGCTCAGCCATGGGTGTGTGTGTGTGTGTGTGTGTGTGTAACCCAAATTACAATAACATCATCTCCCTCCTATTTCAATGGATTTACCACAATTCTAAAAATACAAAAATAAACATACACTTTCAGTTCCACACTGCATATGTTCAAACTTAAGGCACAGTACTGGAGATTTGTAATGAAACCAACCAGACCCAGCCCCATAACTTCAAGGTTTAAGTCAAGCTGTCCAGACACCAGATCCTCTGCAAATTCACATTCAACCCTACAATTGTGATTAAACACTAGATATGCAACTTCTCAGGAACTAAAATTACAACTGAAAATCGTGTAAAACTACTCTTTGAGCCTAGACTACGGACCCTAGGCAAAGCTTGGAACAAACTGCCTTGACTGTATCCCCAGCAAACAGAGTTAGAGGTATGGCAGACATTGTGGATTAACTATTCAACATCCTTTTTCCCCTTTTTCCTTACAAGGGGAAGACTAGATGTGCCCAGCTAAAAAACATATTTCTCAGTGTCTCATGGCCACATGACATAGTGCTGGCCAACGAGATAAAAGGTGACAGACTTTGTTGGCACATACTTTTCCCCTTTGCTCCATCCCTTTCTCCTGCCTGGAACAAAGACACAAAGTAACTTCTTTGTGTCCACAGGAGACAGGCATGAGAGTGAAGACATCTGTTATGGATGGGGGAAAAAGGAGTATGAAGGCATTGTAGAGCTGCCTTAGTAGGCCTGAACTAACTACTTATATCCAGACTTCCTGTTTCATAAGAAAAATAAGCTGCTATTTGTTTAATGTACTATACATCAGGTTTTCTGTTACTCAGCCCAAAAGAAATCCAAGCAGACATAGAAGGTACTGTAAATAGGTATCATTTGCTTTATATTAAAAACAGAACCTAGAAAACTACCTCAATACGCATCAAGAGTAGAGTAAGTCAGGTGTGGTAAAGTCATACAATGGAATGCAATTTAACAATGCAATTTAATAACATACAACTATGCACAATATGAACAAATCTCCAAACGATGCTGAGCAAAAGAAGTCATACACAGAAGTACACACCATATGACTCCCACTTATGTAACATGGTAATGTATAAAACCAGGTAAACTAATCTAGTAGTCAAACCAGTGGTTCTTAATCTGAGTACTAGCTGCATGGATACGTTCAGTTTGTGAAAATCCAGCAAACTGTAAATGTGTGTGTGTGTGTGTGTGTGTGTGTGTGTGTTAATGGAAAGAAAACTAAATATATGAACGAAATCAAAGAGAGGAACCAGAAACCTCTAAGTATATCTTTGGTAAAACTGAAAAATAACTGGGCCTAAATATTGAGAACAAGAGTCCAGCAAACAGAACTCCACTTTTCCTTCAGAGTCCCATTAGCTCAGTAAAGGCAATGTAATGCAAAAATAATGGTCAAAATAAAAAAGTGTAACAAATACAATGTATCCTAAAATAAACTGAAGTTATGTTGTAGGAATATCCACAATTTAAACTAGTAGGCTACCTGGCTGGCTGAGTCAGAAGAGCATGCAACTCTTGATCCCAAGGTCAAGAGTTCAAGCCCCACATTGGGTACAGATTACTTAAATTAATTTTCTTTTTAAATTTAGCTGTTAAAGTGCTCAATAACAGGATGTGTGACATACCCACATGACTTTTTTAAGGAAGCAGAGTATCAGAAAATGACCTCCCAAAAATCACTTTACAGAAAATTCTAAAATGGGATACTAAACCTACCTTAGAGAAAATTATCCATAACAAACCCAAAGTCCTGGAAAAAGCAAATGACTTGATCTTAGAGATAAAGTTACCAGATCTACTGCTAATAGAACTAAAGATCAAGAAATGTAAAGGGGGCACCTGTGTGGCTAAGCTGCTTAAGTGTCTGCCTTGGGCTCAGGTCAGGATCCCAGGGTCCTGGGACTGAGCCCCACGCCTCACATCGGGCTCTCAAATCAGTGCGGAGCCTGCTCCTCCCTTTCCCTGCTGTTTGTGCTCTCTCTCTCACGTGCGCATGCACGCTCTCTCTCAAAATAAATAAGTAAAATCTTTTAAAAAGAAAAAAAAAAAAGTAATGTAAAAACATCATGAAAACTACTCCATGACAACCAATCCTTCCTCAATAAGGAAGAAACATCATGGAGGCCAAAAGGAGGAGGAAGATACCAGCTGCTTCAAGTTTTTTGTTTTCTTTTTTAAATAAAGATTTTTATTTATTTATTTGGCAGAGAGATATCACAAGTAGGCAGAGAGGCAGGCAGAGAGAGAGGAAAGGAAGCAGGCTCCCTGCTGAGCAGAGAACCAGATGCGGGGCTCGGTCCCAGGACCCCGGGATCATGACCCAAGCCGAAGGCAGAGGCTTAATCCACTGAGCCACCCAGGCACCCCCAGCTGCTTCCAAGTTTTTAAAGCAGTCTTCCAATTCTAGGGCCTAGAATGGTGCCTAGTACATTCTGACATTCTATGAATACCTGTTAAGTGAATGAATCTGACCACTTATTCCTTCAAAAACTAAGTATCCAGTCACTGCGCCGGGCACTTCAGGAAAAAAGAATGAATAAAGCCTGATTTCTGACCCTCAAAAGCAGTCTAATGGAGAAAGACACTTAAGTAAATAATTGTAACACTACATATAAAAGCTATAATAGAGACATTTTCAGCTTTCCTGGCAGTATCATAACCAATGAGGTTTATCCCAGGTGAAGATTACTGCTAATGCTAACATTACTGCTAAGGGGGCTAACAAATAAAGACATATTTGACAACTGCTTTATAGTTCTGAATTTGAACTATTCAACTGACCTTCATCACTACTCTAACCAGTTTTCAAAAACAATTAAATATTGTTTTGATGACATTTTATTTGCAATGTTTTACTATAACCTGTATGGGTGCAACATCCACTAGCAGCAACTCCTGTCTATCACAAAGAAGAGAGACTATATCGTATCGATCCTCTCCTAGGGCATGAAATGCTTACTTTATGTATCAGTAACTACATGCTCAAGTCATAGCTGCAGTTTACCAATCTTATTACGTGATATAAATAGTAGTATACATAATTATGAATTTTAATATATACCCAATTCATCATATTCTCATGCTATCTCAAGCTAACAGTAAGATCAATAAACATAGACAATAAGGAAGAGACAAAGAATACTGAAGGGAATAATGCTATCCTGACAGAAGAAATACCATTAATGTGGTTGATTAAAGATAACTGTAAATTCTTCGTTACTGTTCCCATTGAGAAATGAAATCTAAATGCCTTTTCCTTGTTGACTATAGTTAATAATACTATATTGCATATTTGAAAATTGCTAAGAGATTAGATCTTAAGTTCTCATTACAGGAAAAAAAAACTGTAACTGAGTGGTGATGATTATTAAGTAGACATATTAGAGTGATCAACTCACAATATATACACAAATATCAAATCATTATGCTGTACACTGGAAGCTAACATGTTATATGCCTATTATATCCCCAAAATAAATAAATAAATGACTTTCCCTTGAATTTGGGCTGGCCTTAGTGACCTGCCTGACCAAGAGAATGCAGAGGTCACCTCCAAGGCTAGGTCCTAAGAAGCTTGAGTTTTCCACATACAGTTCTTGGGAGCAGTCACACTCTTGTGAACCCTGAGCCACCACAGATCAATATCCTAGAGCTCCTATGTTGCACAAAACACATGATGAAACCCCTCAGAGACGCCTTGTGACTTTATGAAGAGCCCATCCATTCCAGCCCCCAACCATTAATCCCAGCTAAGGCCCCGTGACACACCAAGTCCAGCCCACAGAGCCCTGACCAAACTGCAGATGTATGAGCAAAATATGAAACTGCTGATTTAAGTCACTAAGTTTTGACGCAGGTTGTAAGGTACCAACAGATAACCAGAATTACACAATGCTTCCAAATCCTTGACTCAAAGGAAAATAAAAGAAAATCACTCAGACTCTCTCTGAGGTGGGAGTGGAGAGACTGAACCTGCTCATAACAGATGGTAGCATTTCAAGTAAATCAGTCATCCAATTATTACAAATCAACAGACCTGAATTAAAGACCTGAAGTTCATGCTGCCTTTGAAGACTTGGGCATGGGTGAGAAGGAAGGGAACACTATAAACCTGAATACAAGGGAGGAAGGGAAAATATTTGTACGAGTTACCCATACCTATTTTGATAGTGAGCTTCTGGTTCTATATTAAGTGCTTAGATTTTGCTGCAAGGTGAAACCAGGCTAAAGGAGAGAACCCAGTGAGATCTATTATTGGTTAAAGGTTACTCTTATCCTTTCTGAGGGATAATGGAAGCTGATGAAAGCTATGGGCCTTTTCCCGCTAAAAATAAATAAATAATTAATTAAAAAAATTTTTTAAATGTGTGTACAAATACAAAACACCATACAATTTCAATGCATTTTTGGCCCTTAGGGTCCACGAAATTTGGGTTTAGAACATGTTTTAGAGGATTATTCAGTAATGGTTCACAAATCCACTATATAACGCTGGCATTGTTAGAATTATAAGTATTTCACTCAAACTTACAAAATAATTTTTCACTCATCAATGGAGGATCCAGCAATTCAAGTCTTGTTTGATTTTAATGTCCACCTCTTTTTTTTATCTAATTGTTACTCAACTGCAACAGCTTAGCCCAGGCAACAAACTTCTGAGAGGTGCCTCAGAAAATGTATTCTTCTAAAAAGATCTTGGTTTAAGTTAGTATTACCTTTTGGGGACAGTGGTTCAGTCTCATGCTGCTGATATTGCACAGTAATAACTTGAGATTCTTACTCCTGCTCATAAGCCAGTTAAGGGTAAGAGTTCAGCTTCATATCACTTTAAATCCTCAGCACCCAGCACTGATATTGTATTGGGTCTTGATTAATAATGATGCTGGTCAAACAGATTGGAGCAACAGTTCTCAAACTTTTTGGTCTCATGACTCTTGTATACTCTTAGAAATTATTTAGAACCCCATAAAGCGTTTGTTAGGTTGGTGATATTTATTGAGGTTTACAGTATCGGACATCGAAACTGAGAAATGTTTTTAAGTATTCATTAATTCATTCAAAAATAACAATAAACCCACTATATATCAGCAGATAAGATTTTTTATTGAAAATATTTTTCAAGGGGCGCCTGGGTGGCTCAGTGGGTTAAAGCCTCTGCCTTCGGCTCAGGTCATGATCCCAGGGTCCTGGGATCCAGCCCCACATCGGGCTCTCTGCTCAGCGGGGAGCCTGCTTCCCTCCTTTCCTTCTGCCTGCCTCTCTGCCTACTTGTGGTCTCTGTCAAATAAATAAACAAAATCTTTAAAAATATTTTTTTTTCCAAAACTAAACTAGCGAGAACAACACTACTTTGAATTTTTTGCAAATCTTTTATGTCTGGCTTATAATAGAAAGCAGCCGGATTTTCACATCCGCTTCTACATTTCAATCTGTTGTGATATCACAGGTCATGTTAGTGTTTAGAAAACACCAGTGAACATTCATGAAAGGATGACAATGAAAAAGACAAATAATTACTTGTATTATCATGAAAATAGTTTTGACCTCAAGGACCTTCTAAAAAAGAACATCTGTCCACCTGTTAGTGTACCAAGTCCGTTATTTCTTCCTTCGTGCCTCTCTTAATGACTGGAATTCAAACTGAAGCAATAAATTCTACAATTTAATTTATAATTCTGTACATTGCTCTTTCATCAGACTATGGTAAATTTCAACATGCTTCTTAACATCAAAATAAAAGGCTGATGAAACTAAGCATTTACCTGTTCTTTCCTCCTTGGTAACCAAGTAAACAACTACCCAGGGAGATACTTATAATGCCACTTATAATTCCCATACCAATTTGGGAATTAATCTAGACTGTTAGTTAAGAAGATCCATCCAAAACTAATCTAGATTATGATTAAGCTTTAAAAATATCAATGTACATTTACCCAATAGTACAAATCCACAAGAGCCTCACTTGCTCTCGGCCAGTGGTACAAAACTGAACCGGGTTGAAAGCCAGGGGAATAACTGTGTTCAATTCAAAAGTTCAAGTACATTAGGAAGTTGAATGGAAAATTTTCTAGATAACTATCACGAAACAAGCAAAAGATCCAAAAAGACTTAAAAGTCAAAGTCATCTGAGCAAACAAAACAAAGCCCAGACAAAAACCTTATGAATTAAAAACTAGCTTAAACGTGGTTAACTGAAGAAGGATGAGGAAGAAAAACTTACCAAGCAAAAGTGAATACTCCTGATCGAGTGCAAATCCCAAGTAAATTCTTGATATGAACACTGAGATGGAAGACTCTGCCATTATAGACAGCTTTCTGTGAATATTATGCAACTGCTCTACATACACGAAGTTTTCCTATCCTTTCCCTCAAAAAGCATCAGTCAGCTTGAGGTTAATGCTCAGATGAAATGTTTTCTGTTGCTCTAGCAGTTTTGCTCTACTTTGTTTCTCGGTTATTCTGAGTGCTCTCTTACAACTGGAGAGTTGCTGAACCAATCCCGAGTAAGAAATGTTAAAGTACAAGAAAAGAGGCGACAGCTCTGCACCACCACACGGAAAGACTCAGCGGAGCAGCGGCGGCCCTGCCCTAGCTGCGATCCGAATAGAAAGCAGAGCTTTTTAGGTTCCCAGCAACACCAGACGTCTCCCGCCCCCATGTCCCCACTCCTGGACTATCTAAACACCGAAAACCAAAAAGTGGAGTCCACCCGCTTTTCAGGGCCAGAGAGTCTCCGGGCTGGGATCCTCTCCCGTTACATAACTGGGGCCTAGCGCCCTGCTTCTGCAGTCAGTCCCCAGGACAGAGAGACGGACGTGTTCCCCAGGGACCCTCTCAGGGAGGTGGAAGCTGGGCTCTGCACCTGGTCGACCCCGGAAAAAGAAGGGGGAACGACTCGAGCGAGGCCGCAATCAGAGACGCTGGGGTACAGGGGGTGATGAACAGGCCCGGAGAGGAGCAGGGCGGCTCCTGGAGGCCCGCCGCAGGCCCCGGCGTCTCCGACACTAGTCCACTCCCCTCCCTCTCCGGCCGAGTCCCCACCGGCCGCCCCCTCCCCCATTCTGCGCTCCCCTCCCCCGCGTCTCCATCCCCGGCCCCAGCCGAGAGGCAGGCGGACCAGCCGAGTAAGGCCTCGGCCACGGCCAAAGGACCGCTCCCAACCCAGTACCTGGTCAGACATGGTGACGGTGGCTTCACCCAGGGTCTCCGCACAGCAGCGGCCTCGGGTAGGCAGAACCTCGCTCCGGGGTTTACAAATCCGTCTCTCTTCCCCACAGCACAACACCGCGGCTGGAGGGACTTCCGCCACGCCCTGCGTCACTTCCGCTACGCGTTGGGAGGAGGAATAGGGAAAAGAGGAAAGGAGAGGCGGGAAAACGGGTGGGGGAGCTGCCCCGGGGCGAGAGGGCCCAAGAGCTGCTTTATTGGTGGTCGCTCGCGTGAATGAACAACAGTCTTTTCTGCTCCACTGAGGACTAGACCTTTCGCCTCCACCCGGAGCCTGCCCTCCGGTGGAAAAGTTCCGGGTCTTAGTGTTTGGAAACATACTAACAGCCACCCTCCTGCCCCTCTAACACCTAGAACGTTTTCGAAAGCTGAGCCAAGAGGTTTCTATTGTCTCTTCCTGGCCTTGCTCGTAAACTTCTCCAAGGACATTAGACTGAATACCAGTGCTTTTTACCATACAGCTAATTTTTGATTAACCGGCCACCCTGCCTATCTCATAACCTCGATTAAAAAAAAAAAAAAAGATCCCATTGGACGCGATCTTGATGGCTACTGATGAAAGAGATTCTTAGGAAAGATTTAAACCAGTGAGGAGGAAGAAGTAATTCTGACCTTGCTTTAAGTTAAAGAATGATCCTTGAATGACTTCTTTAAAATACAATGGCCCTGCTGGCAGAAGGGTAGGAGATAAGGATTTAGACAAATGAAATAGAATTGAGATTCTGGAAATAATAAGCCCTCACACACTGATTTTTGACAAGAATTTTTGACAAGAATATCAAGATAATTCAGTGGTGAAACTCACGAAAAATTAACTTTAATGGATCAAAGGCCTAAATGTAAGAGCCAAAACTACAAAACTCTTAGGAGATGGGGCACCTGGGTGACTCAGTTAAGCAAGGGACTCGATTTTGCTCAGGTTACGTTCTCAGGATTGTGAGATCAAACCCCATCTTGGGCTCTATGCTCAGCACAGTCTGCTTGAGATTCTCTCTCTCTCCCTCTTCTGCTCCCTCTGCCCTTCCCACCTGCACACTCTCTCTCTCTAAATAAGTTAATTAAACTTAAAAAAAAAAAAAAAAAAACCTCAGGAGAAAACATAGGCATAAGTCTTTTTGGCCTTTGATTAGGCAATGGATTCTTAGATATGACACCAAAAACACAAGCAACCAAAGAAAAATAAATAAATTAAACTTCATCGAAATTAAAAACTTCTGTCTTTTGCGTTGAAAAAAATATATAAAGAATGAAGAAAATATTTGCAAGTAATATATCTGCTAAGGATCTAATAGAATACACAAAGAACTATCACAATGCAGTCATAAAAAGATAAATAATACAATTTTTAAATGGACAAAAGATTTAAATAGACATTGCTCCTAAGAAAATGTGCAAATGGACAAATGGATAAGAAAAATGTTCACCACCATTAGCCATCAGAGAAATGCATATTAAAACTACAATGAGGGGTACCTGTGTGGCTCAGTCGAGTGAGCTTCCAACTCTTGATTTCGGCTCAAGTGGTGTTCACCAGGTCATGGGATGAAGCCCCATGTCCAGCTCCCCACTTAGCAGACAGTCTGCTTCTTTCCCTCCTCCCCTTCCCCCAGCTGAACTGTGCACATGGATGCTGTTTCTCTCGCCATCTCTCTCTCTGAAGTGAATAAATTAAAGCACACACTACACACAATGAGATATCATTTCATGCCCACTAAAATGTCTATAACCAAAAAGACAGATGACAATAATTGTTGACAAAGATACGAAGAAATTGGAACTCGTATACTGCTAAGCGGAAACATGAGTTGCTTTGGACATTTCCATGCTACCCAGGGAGGAGTCCCTACAGTGTTATTTTGCATTCCCATCATAACTTAAACGGAAATTTTCACAATGTCCAGAGACATCGATGTCCTACAAATGAAGGAGGAGGATGTCCTCAAATTCTTTACAGCAGAAACCCACTTTGGTGGCACCAACCTTGACTTCCAAATGCAACAGAACATCTACAAAAGGAAAAATGATGGTATCTACATATACATCTGAAGAGAACCAGGGAGGAGCTTCTGCTGGCAGCTCTTGCCATTGTTGCCATTGAAAAGTCAGCTGATGCCGGGGTCATCCATGAATACTGGCCAGTGTGCTGTGCTTAAGTTTGCTGCTGCTAATGGAACCACTCCCATAGCTGGAAGCTTCACTAACCAGATCCAGGCAGCCTTCTGGAAGCCAGGACTTCTAGTGGCTACTGATCCCAGGGCTGATCACCGGCCTCTCTCAGAGGCATCTAATGTCAACCTGCCTACCACCACTCTATGTCACACGGACTCTCTTTATTCCAGATCACTGCGCTATACGGACATTGCCATCCCTTGCAACAAGGGAGCTTACTCGGTGCGTCTGATGTAGATACTGGCCTGGGAAGTTCTGCGCATGCGTGGCACCCTTTCCCATGAACACCCGTGGGAGTCTGTGCCTGGTCTCTACTTCTACAGAGATCCTGAAGAGGTTGAAAAGGATAAGCGGGCCGCTGCTGAAATGACAATGACCAAGGAGGAATTTCAGGGTAAACGGACTGCTCCACTCCTAGATTCACTGCTACTCCGCCTGAGGCCGCAGACTGGTCTGAAAGCGAGCAGGGGCCCTCCGTGCCCAATCAGCGGTTCCCTCCCGAGCACCGGAGCCCTCAGCCGGCCACTGAAGACTGGTCCGCAGCTCCCACTGCTCTGGCCACTGAATGGGTAGGAACAACCCCTGAGTGGTCTTTTTTTTTTTTTTTCCTTTAAGATTTTATTTATTTATTTGACAGAGATCACAAGCAGGCAGAGAGGCGGGGAAGCAGGCTCCCTGCTGAGCAGAGAGCCTGATGCAGGGCTCCATGCAGGGCTCGATCCCAGGACCCTGAGACCATGACCTGAGCCAAAGGCAGAGGCTTAACCCACTGAGCCATCCAGGCGCCCCACCACCGAGTGGTCTTAAGCTGCTCTTTCACAAAGGCAAACAAAAGGGATAAAAGGTTAACAGAAAATAAACCGATTCTAAAAGTTAAAAATAAAAGGCTTTGGAAAATATTCTGGCAGTTCCTCACATTGTTAAAGTAACCATGACCCAGCAATTCTGATAGATATATATCCAAGATAATGGATAAGATACGTCCGTACAAAAACATGTACACAAATGTTCACAGCAGCATTATTCATGATAGCAAAAAAGTGGAAATAATCCAAATGCCAACTAACTTATGGATAAACAAAAGCAGAATACACATAAAATGTAATATTATTAGGCCATAACAATGAACTATTCATACAATGTGGAAGACCCTTGAAAATATTATGCTAAGTGAAGGGAAACAGCCACAAAGTATGGTTCTATTTATATGGTATGTCCAAAATAAGCAAATCTACAGAAACAGGAAGTAGATTACAGGCGCACCTCAGAAATATTGCAGGTTTTATTCCAGATCACTGCAATAAAGTGACTATCACAATAAAGCTAATCAAATAAATTCTTTAGTTTTCCAGTGCATGTAAAAATTGTTTACACTACACTAGTAGTCTATTATGGGTGCAGTCGTATTGTATCTTAAAAATAATGTACATATCTTAATTTTAAAATATTTTATTACAGGGTGCCTGGGTGGCTCCAGTTGTTTAAGCACCTGCCTTTGGCTCAGGTCATGATCCCAGAGTCCTGGGACTGAGTCCCCCATCGGGCTCCCTGCCCAGTGAGGAGTCTGCTTTTCCCTCTGCCTGCTGCCCTGCCTGCTAGTGTTCTCTCTCACTTTCTCTGACAAATAAATAAAATCTAAAAAAATAAAAATTTAAGGGGCTCCTTGGTGGTTCAGTCACTAAATGTCTGCCTTCAGCTCAGGTCATGATCCCAGGGTCCTGAGATCCAGCCCGGCATCAGGCTCCCTACTCAGTGGGAAGCCTGCTTCTCCCTCTCCCACTTCCCCTGCTTGTGCTCCCTCTCTCACTGTCTCTCTCTCTGTGTCAAATAAATAAATAAAATCTTTAAAAAAAAATAAATAAGTTTTAAAATAAATAAATAAGAAACATTGATTCACTTATGTAGACCTCCTATATGTTGACACATTTCATTATAAAATATTTAATAATCATATTATCTTCACAGACTCATCACAAAACATCTTCAATAATATTCATTATTTTTAGACTCATCAGAAAAAAACTTTTATTCATCACTGTCAAATTCACAATGATGAATATGAGTTTTCCGAAATGGTAATTTTTGCATAAAACCTCAGATTTTGTCATTTACAACAAATACTGGCAATTGTTTTCTTTGTTAGACTTATTTGTTCATTTTTTTTGAGAAAATATCTGCTACATGTCTAATGATTATTGGCCTGCCATTTGTTCTATCACTTAAAAACAGTGCTCCTTTTCTTTAAAGTGGCTAAATCAGCTTGTAACTCAATCTTTTATGTACTTTTCCTGGAGATAGCCATCTTATGGAGAATAAATAGCTGAATTTCTTTATATAGAATATTTTTAAAATGTTATTCAAGCACTGACATTTAATAAAATTAGTGTTTTTGTATCCTACTGCTGCTATAACAAATTTCCACAAACTTCATGGCTTAAAAGAACACAGTTTATCTTTTTACAGTTCTGGAAGTCAGAAGTCAAGGTGTTGCAGTGCTATATTCCTTCTGGAGGCTTGAGGGGAGAATTCCTTTTATTACCTTTTTTAGCTTCTGGAGGCCACCTGCGTTTTTTGGTTTGTGGCCCCTTCCTTCATCTCCAGGGCCTGATGGATATTAGCAACTACCTTCTTACCCCTACCCCCTTCCCTCTCCCTCTCCTCCTCACCTTCTGCTGTGGCCACATCTGCTTCTCTGACTCTGACCCTTCTGTCTCCCTTCTCTAAAAACCCTTGTGATGACACTGAACTATCTAGGTTATTCAGGATAACCACCTTATCTCAAGATCCTTAATCACACCTGCAAAATCTTATTTACCTATATGTAAGGTAACATATTCACATATTTCAGGGAGTAAGAAGTGGACATCTTGGGACACCTGGATGGCTCAGTCGGTTAAGCATCTGCCTTCAGCTCAGGTCATGATTCCAGGGTCCTGGGATGGAGTCCCATATCGGGCTCCTTGCTCAGCGTGGAGACTGCTTCTCCCTCTGCCTGCTGCTCCCTCTCTTGTGCTCTGTCTCCCTCTCTCTCTCCAATAAATAAATAAAATCTGTAAAAAAAAAATCTTTTAATTACAAAAAGTAATATATCTTATTTTTCCCTTCTTCAAAAAAACCCAGTTCATCCCAAATTATATACGAAATCAATGGTCTAACCATTAGTGAGTTATTTCATTTCTTTTAAAGGTTTTGTTTATTTATTTGAGAGAAAGAGATAGAAAGCATGAGCAAGGTGGAAGGGCAGAGAGAGAGGGAGAAGCAGACTCCCTGCTGAGCCTGTTGGGGTATTCAATCCAAGGACCCTGAGATCATGACCTGAGCCAAAGGTAGACACTTAACCAACTGAGCCACCCAAGCACCCTAGTGAATTATTTCAAAGACAGTAATCTGATTGTACATCTCTAACAGGATATAATCTAGGAACAAAATGTGTAAACTTTCAATGAATTTAATATTAATAATAATATTAGTATTGTTATTCTGAAGCTATTATATATCAAGTATAGAACAAAGCATATAAATATTTTAAATCTAGAGAATCAGTAGGATGATGCCCCCTTTTTATTCCTGATACTGCTTGTTTCTACCTTCTCTATTTTTTCTTGAACAGTCTTATAAGATGTGTATTAATTTTATTAGTCATTTAAAAAAACACTTTTGCTTTCTTAATTCTCTATACTGCAGGTTTGTTGCTATTTTTTTCCGCTTTTATGCCATTTTTTCCTTATTTTTTTTTTGCTTTTAATTTGCTTTCTTTAGCTTTTTGAGATTAATACTGAGATCTGATTTTTAACCTTTTTTTTCTAATAAATATATGTATTTTTATTTTGTATTATTTTTTTAAGTAGGCTCCATACCCTGAGTAGAGCTCAACAGGGGGCCCAAGGTCATGACCCCGAGCGAGATCAAGACATGAACCAAAATCAAGAATCAGATGCTTAACTGACTTAGCCACCCAGACACCCCGAAATATATATGTTTTTAGAAGTAAATATGTTGGGAGGAGGAAAAAAAAATAAAGGTAAATATTTCACTCTAAACACAGCTTCAACCTCATCCCACAAAGTTTGAAATATTATATTAATATTTTCATTATTAGTTAATTCAAGAAGGAGACATCTTGGGATAAAGCAAAACTTATCACTTAAAAAACACAGTAGTAGGGGCACCTGGAAGGCTCAATCACTAAGGGTCTGCCTTTAGCTCAGGTCATGATCCCAGGGTCCTGGGACCGAACCCTGCATCAGGCTCCCAGCTTGGCAAGGAGCCTGCTTCTCCCTCTCCCCCTCTCTCTGCTTGTGTGCTCACTCTTGCTGTGTCTCTCTGTGTCAAATAAATAAATAAGATCTTTTTTTTTAAATAAATAAGATCTTCAAAAAATTAAAATAAATAAATAAATAAAATGAGATGAATCTACCAACAGCATTTTTCACAGAAGTAGAACAAACAATCTTAAAATTTGTTTGGACCGACAAAACACCCTGAACAGCCAAAGCATCTTGAAAAACAAAACTGGAGGTATCCCAGTTCCAGACATCAAGTTACATTACAAAGCTGTTGTAACCAAAACAGTATGGTACTAGTACAAAAATAGAACATAAATCAATGGAACAGAACAGAAAACCCGTAAATAAACCCAAAATTATATGGTTAATTAATCTTCGGCAAAGGAGGAGAAAGAATATATAATGGGAAAAAAACATTTCCTTCAAGAAATGGTGTTGGGAAAACTGGACAGCTACGTGCAAAAGAATGAAACTAGACCACTTACTTACACTGTAACACAAAAGTAAATTAAAGATGGATTAAAGGCCTAAATGTGAGAACTGAAACCATAAAAATCTTAGAAAAGAGGGCCATTTGGGTGGCTCAGTCAGTTGAACATCCAACTCTTGATTTTGGCTCAAGTCATGATCTCAGGATCATGAGGTCAAGCCCCATGTCAGGCTCTGTGCTTAGCTGGGAGTTTGCTTGAAAGTCTCTCTCCCCCTCTCTCTCTGCACCCCACTCCAAATTAAATAAAAAAATTTTTTTTACAAAAGCTTCTTGGGGCACCTGGCTGGCTCAATCAACAGAGTATGTGACTCTTAATCTTGGGACTTTACGTTTGAGCCCCACATTGGGTGTAGAAATCACTTTTTAAAAAATCTTCACAGCAAAGGAAACAATCAACAATACTAAAAGGCAACTTACCGAATGGGAGAAGATATTTGCAAATGACATATCTGATATGGATAAATCTGCCCATTTTTTAAATTATCTAGTTTTAAAAGTGAGCTGTACTTAGTGGAGGCAGGAGGAATTATATGATTTATGTTTCTATGGGGAAAGAAAACTGCTGCTAAAGTACTACTATTACTGTTACTAAGAACAGCAAACACCATTCGTAAGACACTTTCTTAAGCTGAATCAATTATTTTATTTAATATTCACAATGACCCTAAGAAATAAGTCTATAATAACACTGTTTGCAGATAAGCAAAATGGAGTATAGTTTAAGTAAGTAACTTGTCTAAGATCGCATAGACAAAAAGTTAAAATTTGAGATCGGGCAATCTGGCTCCAGGGTCCATTATCTTAACCCACTATGCCAAGTCATCTGAAATATAGTATAAGTAATTATATTTATATAATATACATATATTCATGTCATTTATATTTATGCCATAAATAAGTTATTTTATATACTATAAGTAATTATATTTCTATACTATGAATAATTTCTGTATCTATCATATATAATACAAATATATAAATATCATATATAAATATGTTTAATATATAAGCATTTATTTATATATAATATACCTAACTTATATATATTGTATGAAATAATATACATATAAAATATGTATATTATATATATAAAATCATATACATACGGAGTATGTATATTATAATCTTTTTTCTTTTTTCTTTTTCTTTTTTTAATGATTTTATTTATTATTTGACAGAGAGAGACACAGTGAGATAGGGAACACAAGCAGGGCGAGTGGGAGAGGGAGAAGCAAACTCCCCACAGAGCTGGGAGCCTGACACGGGGCTTGATCCCAGGACCCCAGGATCATGACCTGAGCTGAAGTCAGACGTTTAATGAGTTTGCAATCTTGTAAACCCCAGAGTTTACAATCTTGTACATCAAACTTTTGGGGGTTTTTAGCTTTTAATTTGGAAATAATTATAAATTCACAGGAAGTTGAAAAGACAGTATAGAGAGGTTCCATATACTCTTTATTCCCCTTCCCCAGTGGCTACATCTTATGTAACTACAGTAAGATTATCAAACCCAGGAGCTTAACATTGTTACAGTATATGTATATGACGTGATGACATTTTATCACATATATAAATTCATGTAAAAACCACCCTGATGAAGACACAGACTATTTCATCACCACAAAGATCACCTTTATGCTCTTCCTTTATAATAGTTGTCACCCCCACTCCATCTCTAACCCTTGTGAACCACTAATTTGTTTTCCATCTCTATATCTTTGTCATTTCAAGAATGTTATATAAATGGAATTATAAAGTATGTGATCACTTTTATCTGTTAGTTTCATGGAAAGTCCCCAGTTCTTGCTCCTTTCTTTTTTTTTTTAATTTTTAATTTAAATTCAATTAATTAACATTTGATGTATTATTTGTTTCGGAGTACAGGTCTGTGATTAATCAGTCTTATATAATAACCAGTGCTTGTTACAACACATATCCTCCCTGATGTCCATCACCCAGTTACCCCATCACTCCACTCCCTCCCCATTAACATGTAATTTATATTTATAAATTCATATATATATTTATAATATATAAATATAAATGTAATATATAAATATATGGGTTTTTTGTTTTGGAGGGTTTTTTGATAGATTTTATTTATTTATTTACTTGAGAGAGAGAGAGAAAGCGCACAAACAGTGGAGAGGGGCAGAAGGAGAGGGAGAAGCAGACTCCCTGCTGAACAGGGAGCCTGCCACAGTGCTTGATCCCAGGACCCTGAGATCATGACCTGAGCCGAAGGCAGACACTCAACCGATTGAGCCACCCAGGTGTCCCAATATATGTTATAGATATAAAAGCATATACATACAGAGTTTACAAACTTATACATCAAACTCTTAACAATTGTTATTTCTTTTTTTTAAGATTTTATTTATTTATTTGACAGACAGAGATCACAAGTAGGCAGAGAGGCAGGCAGAGAAAGAGGAGGAAGCAGACTCCCCACGGAGCAGAGAGCCTAATGTGGGGCTTGATCCCAGGAACCCAGGATCATGACCTGAGCCAAAGGCAGAGGCTTTAACCCTCTGAGCCACCCAGGTGCCCCCCCCCTTTTTTTTCAAGAGAGGAGGAACAGGGAGAGGAAGAGATAAGAGATGGAGAGGAACAGAGGAGAGAGAGAATGTTAAGCTGTTTGCACATCCAGCACTGAGCCCAATGTGAGGCTCGATTTCATAACCCTGAGATCATGACCTGAGCTAAAATCAAGAGTCAGACACTGAGCCAACTGAGTGAGCCACCCAGGTGCCCCAACAATGCTTATTTCTTGAGGAGGCATTACAGGGACTTCTAAATTCTAAGTTATTCTAGGAGGTGCTAACATTTAGATTGTTATCCCATGAATATACTACCTTTGTAGACAAATAACAACTTAGTTCCTGCCATGAGCCAAGCACTGATCTAAGTATGGGGAAAACTGTATTTTAGTAATAAGGTAACTAGCTACAAACAAATAACTCAAAGATTGCAATGTCTTAACAAAATTAGGCTTTATTTTTTATTCACCTCACAGCCCCAACTGGGTGTTTAGAAGGCACTCTTTCTTATTTTGATTCAAGGATTGTGTCTCCTATCAACTTATCGTGGGACCATCTTCTCAGGCTAGTCTACGCAAACATTTTCTATAAAAAGACAAAGAGTAAATATTTTAGGTTTTGTGGGACAAACTGTCACCATTCTGCCATTGTGGCATGAAAGCAGTCATAAATAATAAACAAATAATTGGGCATCACTGTGTTCCAATAAACCTTTATTTACAAAATATGTAGTGGGCTGGATTTCACCCACGGATGACAGTTTACCAGTCCTCATTCCAGGGTCTTCTCAGAGTTCTGGATTGGACCCTCTCTGCATTCAAGAGGCCAGGGGAAATAATAAGGCAGGCTAGAAAGGGAACTCGACTTGACCCATATCCCTTTGGCCAGAATCCAGACACATAGCCCCAAGCAAATGAGCCTGGGATATGATATTTTCTTGTGACTCAACAAAAGGAAAAGAGACTGGTGACCAGCTAGCGAACCTGCAGCAGAGTCAGCTCTTTTTGTCACCAAATATCCTGTTTACTCTTTTTCCTTTGTGTAGATAATACTCTCCATCTCCAAAGAGGACAGCCCAAAGTTCCACCCAGTAAATACATTCAGTTCAAAGTCCAAGCTCTCCAGTTAATGTCCAGTTTTCTCCATCAGACTCGGATATGGCTCTTCACAGTCTGGTGACCTATGAACTAAAAAGACAAATAATCTGGGGCACCTGGGTGGCTCAGTGGGTTAAAGCCTCTGCCTTCGGCTCCCGTCATGATCCCAGGGTCCTGGGATGGAGGCCCTCATCGGGCTCTCTGCTCAGCGGGGAGCCTGCTTCACCCCCACCCTGCCTGGCTCTCTGCCTACTTGTGATCTCTGTTTGTCAAATAAATAACTAAAATCATTAAAAAATTAAAAAGACAAATAATCTGCCCAAACACAGCCACACCCATTGGTAATGCAAAAAAGACAGGAAAACCGAAAAACATACTCATTCAGAAGAAGGAAGAATTGAACACAGAGCACTCACCGGGTCACAGCAATTCTGAAATCCCATTGGGTGAATATGGTTAAGGTCTCTTTCTCTGGGGCTGGGTCCACACCTCTGATGGTTCTGCTACCTCACAACAACCTGCTACCCCATAGGCATGTCCTCACTCCACTCAAGCTCTAATATCCTGTACTGGGCAACCATGGACACGAATGTCTTCCTCCCACTCCAAGTTCTGACACCCATTGCTAGGCCTCCCCTCCACAGGACACCCTTTTTAACCCAGGCAGGCTCTGACCCTCTGTCCAGATGATACCATACTGACACTTAGTTTCCCAGCTTCATCTAATGACTTTAGATAGATAGAATAGTTTAGTAAGAGAAAGAGAGAAAAAAGAAGGAAGAGAAAATAAAAGGTAAAAAGAACAAGGAAAGGCTCAAAGCCCTTTTTTAAAAATAAAGGGGGTTTTTTTGTTTTGTTTTGTTTTAAGAGAGAGAACATGCATGGAGGGGAGGGCAGAGGTAGAGAGAGAGAATCTTAAGCAGGCCCCACACCCACGTCCAGCATGGAGCCAGACACAGGGCTCAATCTCACAACCCTGAGATCAAGACCTGAGCCAAAGTCCAGAGTCAGACACTTAACTGACTGAGCCAGCCAGGTGCCCCAGCTCAAAGCCTTTCTTAACTAATTTCTTATTATTGAGGAGTAGCAGCAGTCAGAATTTTTACCTGCAAGGTTCCAAATTTTAGATTTTATTTCCTTCTATTTCTTTTTACAAATCCATGAGGGAATTCTTTCCTGATCTCATCTCTTTCTTTTAATATCTTGGACACAGTGTTAAAAATAACCTCTATTAAGTTTCTATTTTCTATTCCCCCAGGACTCAGTAGACACATAGTCTGCTGCTCAAGTAATCTCAGGCAACAATTTTGCCAAACGTTTTGCCACTGCATCTCACGACTAACCTTCTTTCCATGGACAGATTTTAGATGCACCGCAGCCCATGACCCAGTTACTGTGTAGACGCCGCATTGGTTTGTCTGTTTGTTCTTATAGTTGTATCCAACTGTAAGGAGTGAACAAAACACATAAAGCCTCTACTCTTACTGAGCTTACATTCTGGAGTATTCCTCTAACTTGTCAGCTGGTTTTATTTTAGGAAGGGCATGATTGTTTTAAATTGTGCTTGGGATTTGTTTTCATCAGGTACAGTAAAACATGGAGACACAGCAACTGTCATAAAGGAAGAAGCGTTTTTATACTCACGGATCCCTAGAAGCAGGGGGCACACAGCACATCACAGAAGACCAAACAGCAACCACCATGAGGCAGACAAGAGGGGGCTGGGAGGAGGGAAGACAAAAGCTTTTCTTTTGGTTTTCTCAGGAAGGAACAGGTGAGGCAGGGTAAGCAAGCTGAGCAGTTTAGGATTGGATAGTTTGACTTCTGTGAGCTCTCCACAATAGGTGTGGTCCCCAGATGCCCAGTACCTGGCCCTGGAGTGATTTAGGGCAGAAGGTTAGGGTGCTGAACTGCAGGAACCTGACCAAAGGAGGTGTGGACTCAGGATTCATTGGTTTGCATATCAAAGACCTTTTCCCAGGTAAGTCCTTGATGATCTCCAGGAATTTGCTAACTCTGGAAGAGGCATTCCTTGCTGGGTCCTTAAGTTCCCAAGACGTCAAAGCATCATAAAATATAAAACATTCTCAAAGGTGAGGAACACTGGGGGCCCCAGCTGGCTCAGTTGGTAGAACATACAACTCTTTGATCTTAGTACTGTGAACCCAAACTCCACATTGGGTATAGAGATTTCTTTTTAAAAAATTTTTTTAATCTTAAAAAGAATTTAAGGGGCACCTGGGTGGCTCAACTGTTAAGCATCTGCCTTCGGCTCAGGTCATGATCCCAGGGTCCTGGGATCCCAGGGTCCCATGATCCCAGGGTCCCGCATGGGCTCCCTGCTCAGCAGGAGGCCTGCGTCTCCCTCTCTCACTTCCCCTGCTTGTTTCCTCTCTCGCTGTGTTTCTCTCTGTCAAATAAATAAATAAAATCTTTCTTAAAAAATTTATATGTGAGGAATACTGATCT
The DNA here is from genome assembly GCF_010015895.1 of Lontra canadensis. NCBI lineage: Eukaryota > Metazoa > Chordata > Mammalia > Carnivora > Mustelidae > Lontra > Lontra canadensis. The sequence goes on along the minus strand of NW_022631012.1, from coordinate 12,073,114 downwards.
CTCTGACTAGAAGATAATCCTATTCCCTACCTAGTTCCCTTCACTTGGATCAGTCCTGTCCACTTAGCAGCACTCAAATGATACCTCCTGCAGCCACATTTTCTCATCCCCAAATATACATCATCCATATTCAAAAAGCATCAAGATTTTGCACACTTCCTTCCTCTCTCTCATCTTCTCTCTCTCCTGAATTTCTCTTAAGGCAACCCCAGACATGTCATTTCATCCATACATACTTCAGAATGCATTCCTTTAAAAAAATGGCTGTTTTCTTAAATTACCATATTATTTAGAAATAAAATCACTCTTCTCTTTTAAAAGAGTAATTAGTATTTTGAGTTACCGTGTTTCTCTGTGGTAGCCAGAATAACCCCCACCCCCACCCCCAAAATGTCCATTTTTAGTCTCTAGAACCCATGGACATGTTACCATGCATGGCAAAAGGGACTTTGCAGATGCAATTAAGACTCTTGAGATGGTAGAGTTATCCTGAATTATTCAGATGGGTCAAATATTATACAAGAGTCCTTAGAATTAAAAAAGAGGAAGGCAAGATAGCCAGAGTCCAAGAAGGAGATGTGACAGCTGAAGCAGGGCCATGAATGTGAGAAACCTTCAGAAGTTGGAAAAGGCAAAGAAACAGATTCTCCCCTGGAGCCTCCAAGCTCTAGCTGTCCTAATGACGCACTGATTTTAGCCCAGTGAGGCCAATTTTTCTTTTCTTTTCTTTTCTTTTTTTAACTTATTTGACAGAGAGAGACACAGCGAGAGAGGGAACACAAGCAGGGGGAGGGGGAGGGGGAGAAGCAGGCTTCCTGCTGAGCAGGGAGCCCGATGCAGGGCTTGATTCCAGGACCCTGGGATCATGACTTGAGCCGAAGGCAGATACCTAACGCCAGAGCCACCCAGGCACCCCAGGCCAATTTTTTACCTACAACTATAAGATAACAAAATCTGTGCTGTTTTAAGCCACTAACTTTGTGGTAATTTGCTACAACAACACTAGCAGACGAATGCACTTTGTATGTGAATATGAATGTATTCTAGCTGACTTAAAAGTACACTATTACTGAAACATACATCTATCGATAACTGATAACATCTTGATTATATATAATTACTTTATAGAAATTGAGCTTTCTTTTTCTTTTAAGATTTTTATTTTTAAGTAATCGCTACACCCAACATGGGGCTTAAACTTACAACCCCAAGATGAAGGGTTACATATTCTACCAACTGAGCCACCCAGGAGCTCTGAACTTTTCTTTTATTGAGCAGTTCTTTGTAATTGTGAGCTTGAGAAACAAGAGAACTTTCATAGTCGTGCTGAAATAATTAAGTATCTGGAAAATGCCAACGATATTTAATTATGATTAGCATCATCTCCTTTAACCAGGTGAAAGTGAACTTCTTTGTGGTTCATCCATTGCTATCTAGGAAACTCCAAATAAAGTTTAGGTGTAACTGTTTTACTATTTTGAATTTGAGGTTTGAGTGTAAGAACAATATTTTAAAATCTTATTTTTAATTTAATTTAATTTAAAAATTTTTCATTTTTTAAAGATTTATCAGAGAAGACAAGATATGAACATAAGTCATATAAGTATTAATATTTATAAGCCAATCAAAATAAGAGTTCTGTTAAACTTTAGATAAGTGGGGACATGTGGGTGGTTCAGTGGGTTAAGCCTCTGCCTTCTGCTCAGGTCATGATCTAGGGGTCCTGGGATGGAGCCTTGAGACAGGCTCCCTCCTTGCTAGGGAGCCTGCTTCTCCTTCTGCCTGTTGCTCCCCTCCTTGTGTGTGCTTGCTCGCTCTCTCTCTCTGGCAAATCAATAAATAAAATCTTTTTAAAAAACTTTAGATAAGTTATAATCTAATTTATATATATATTTTTGAAATGGGCAAAAGTCTACTGCATGTTTATTTTACTCAGAAAATATTTCACACAATAGAAGAATCTTATGTAAATCTTGGGCAAGCTAGGAATTTCGGAAGAATTTTATAACGGGATTTCTCCCTGTGTCATTATGCATTGTGTTTTGTAATACTTTTAAGTCAGGCTATGGACCAAACTAGGGGCATAACTTTAAATTTATTAATATCTTGTCCATACATAAAGCTTTGCTCCAACTTGGCTTAGTTCATTTGTATATTTCCATAAGGCTTTCCTATTTCCCTTTGAAAAAGGGAGAGAGAAAAAGTCATGCTTCTAGAACCCTTTAGATTTCTTGAGAGATCATGAAGCTCCAGACAAGTCAGAAACATCAAGTCCTTCTCTAGATTTCCATTCTATCACGCATTCAGGCTCATTCATGTAGCTGTTATATAAACCAAATGAATCACTTTTTTTTAAGATTTTATTTATTTACTTGAGTGAAAGAGAGAACATGAGCAGGGGAAGGACAGTGAGAGAGGGACAAGCAGTCTCCCTATTGAGCAGGGAGCCTGACATGGGGCTCGATCCCAGGACCCTGAGATCACGACCTGAACTGACATCAGATGCTTAACTAGCTTAGCCACCCAGGTGCCCCTCAAATGAAGCATTTTAAAGTTCTCTTGTCTCTTCTCTAAATCTATATGCCTGGAGTTAACCAAACTGCAAAGTTCACAGCCATCTGTCATGTTTAGGGAGCACACAGTCCTCCACAAGATTGTTTTTACTCTGACACTAAATGCAAATTTTAAGGGGTTCCCCAAATCACCTTGAGGCTTGATAGTGTACTTGAATGACCCAAGGAATTTACTGAAAGCTGTTGTACTCATGGTTACAATTTTTTTAAAGATTTTATTTATTTATTTGACAGACAGAGATCACAAGTAGGCAGAGAGGCAGGCAGAGAGAGAGGGAGGAAGCAGGCTCCCTGCTGAGCAGAGAGCCTGATGCAGGGCTTGATCCCAGGACTCTGAGATCATGACCTGAGCTGAATGCAGGGGCTTTAACCCACTGAGACACCCACGCACTCCCATGGTTACAATTTTTCTAAAAGATTTTATTTATTTGAGAGAGAGAGAGAGACAGAGATAGTGACAGAAAGCACAAGTGGGGAGGAGAGGGAGAAGCAGGCTTCTCACCGAGCCGAGAGTCCAATGCGGGACCCGATTCCAGGACCCTGAGATCATGACCTGAGCCGAAGGCAGACATTCAACTGACTGAGCCACCCAGGCGCCCCCATGGTTATAATTTTTTGCTTTTAATTAATATCCACACCCAAAGTGGGGCTCAAACTGACAACCCTTGAGACCAAGAATTCCAATTCCATGGACTGAGTCAGCCAGGGGATCTTCATGGTTACTATTTATTATGAGGAAATGATAAATATCAAAATCAGCCAATGAAAGAAGCACAATAAGGCAAAATCTAGGAGAACTCCAAACACAAAATTTCCAACATCCTCTCCCATCGAGTTAGTATGTTGTTACTGTCCCAGCGTTTGTGTTTGACAATATTCGTGGACTTCCACCAACCAAGGAAGCTCCCTTGGCCTTCCAGGTCCAGAGTTTTTATTAAGGCTTCATTACATAGGCATGACTGATTGAGTGATTGTCCACTGGGTTGAACTCAGTCTCCAGCTTAGTCACATGGTTGGTCACATGACCAACCCCGACCCTAAACAAAGACACTTCTTTCAACCAGAGATTACCTCCCAGAAGCCAAGAGCACAGGCCAGACCTCTCTTTGAGAAAAGTCAAATTACTTCCCACAGATCTTTGAAAAGAATTTCAGTTTTTTTCTTTCATTGCATTCATTTTCTTCCCTTCGATGGTAATCCTTCTGATTGCATACAAATGACAGATTTTTATGATCAATTAGTTTTCAATAGTTTTCAGAGAGAGGTGGGTAGTCACAGATACAGAAATATAAATGAGCCTGGGTGGCTCAGTGGGTTAAAGCCTCTGCCTTTGGCTTAGGTCATGATCCCAGGGTCGAGCCGCGAATCGGTCTCTCTGCTCAGCAGGGAGCCTGCTTCCTCCCCTCTCTCTCTGCCTGCCTCTCTGCCCACTTGTGATCTGTCTGTCGAGTAAATAAATAAAATCTTAAAAAAAAAAGAAATATAAATGAACCATTATAAAGGCTCCCGACTTTTCTCTTTCAGTGAAGGAAAATATTTTCTTCATTTATGCACAAACAGAAAACTAGTAGCCACAGTTTTCCAATTCAAGGGCTGAAAGGAAACACAGCGTATAAAATTCACCAGCTGGTTATGGCTGTTCCAGATATCAAGAGTTGTTTTCTATTCACAGACACATAGAATGTTTTTAAGCTCATAATGACTCACAGAACAAACAAAAAGACAAACCAACAAATAACCAAAAAGTAAAAAAAATTTTTAAAGACAGTTACTCATGTATATTAACTGTATTCAATTAAAAAAAAAAAAAAGACAGACTTTCTGACTTCTGCTACCCAACCATGACCAGACTCCCTGTGTCTGTCTGCCATCTGGCCTAGAACAAATGGTTATATCATAAACAAACAAATAAATAAGTGCCAGATTCCATGTTTCTGCCACCAGCAATTGTACACAAATCAAAACCAGAACTACATCCAGACCTGGTCATAAACTAGAAACAGAATCAAACAGAAAAAGAATTTGAGCGAAGTGCTATTGCCACAGGAGAGTGAACTCAGAAGCTAAGAAGATTACATCCAGGTAAAAATAGCCCACATGGTACCCTTCTCTGGCACTGCAGTCAGTCAAGATCTGATAGGTAAACTCTACCTGGTTTCCCAGTGGAATTGGTAGAACTGCTGAGGAAGTCTAAAAGAGAAAGTCATTTAGGAAAAAATTTACTTGCCAAGGAAGTTATTGAAGGGGCTAGTATTTAAAACACTTGCTCATCACAAACCAAAATGAAACAAAAGAACCAAACATGTATTAAAAAGAAAATACTCATTTAATTTGGTTACCAAGGTTATTTAATAAAAAAAAAAAACAGCAGTTTTTTCGCATGAATATCTCATCTATCGAGCTTTTCCCTGTCTGCAGGTATTAACATAGCAAAAGGGAGGGATGGAGTTGTTTTTGTTTGAGAGTATAATTTACATTAAATTGCAAGATTTCATTTAACTAGGGATCTACAACTAAAATCTGGTTGTGTTCTGTTTTGTGTTTGTTTTCTTGGGGGACAAGTGGCGTGTGTGTGTATTTATTTCCTATCTGTAGGATGTGATATGCATGTTTACTCTTTTTTTTAATATTTTATTTATTTATTTGACAGACAGAGATCACAAGTAGGTAGAGAGGCAGGCAGAGAGAGAGGGGGGAAGCAGGCTCTCTGCTGAGCAGATACCCCCTCCAATGTGGGGGTTCCATCCCAGAACCCTGGGATCATGACCTGAGCTGAAGGTAGAGGCTTAACCCACTGAGCCACCCAAGCATCCCTGCATGTTTACTCTTAGTGGAAAGAAAGCATGTCAATTTTGTTCCACATTTTTTATTTTCCTTCTTGATCTCTCCCTCCTCTGGTCTATTTGAATCACAGTCCTTTTTTTTTTTTTAAATATTTTATTTATTTATTAGACAGAGAGAGAGAGACAGAGACAGACAGAGTGAAAGAGAACACAAGCAGGGGGACTGGGAGAGGAAGAAGCAGGCTTCCAGCTGAGCAGAGAGCTCTAAGCGGGGCTGGATCCCAGGACACTGGGAAGGTAGTTGCTTAACGACTGAGCCACCCAGGCGCCCCTGAATTACAGTCTTAATTTAATTTAATTTAATTTAATTACATGGTAATCGTTGTCATTTACTGAGCACTTAAATAAGGTCAACAAAGATATTATCTTGCTTAGTAGTCACAATAACTCTGTGAGGTAGATGTTACTCCTATTTTACACACAAGAAAAGTGCCAAGAAATTAAATCATTTACCCAGGGACCTAAAGATCTGTTAAGTAGTAAGAGGTGAAGCCGAGATTTGGACTCTGGCTTACTTTTGCTGCGTTGTAATTGTGTTGTACTAGTCTGCTTTCCCCACAAATCAGCAGCAACTTGAGGGCAGGGATTATGTATTCCGTATCTTTGACCAGAACAAAGTATAGGGTCTAGAATGTAGTAGATATATAAGTGAATGAGCTATTCTTTTTTTTTTTTTTTTTTTTTTGAGAGAGAGAGAGAGAGAACATGAGCAGGGGGAGGGGCAGAGGGAAAGGGAGAAGCAGACTCTCTGCTCAGCCAGGAGCTCAATGGGGGTTCAAAGGCAGATGCTTAGCCAAGTGAGCCACCAAGGCATCCCATGAATGAGTTACCTTTCAGTATTTTAGAATTTTTAAACATGCATAGGTCTTATTTTTGGAAAAGCTACATTGAGCTCATTGTGGGCAAGGAATGTTGAAGTTAGACTTGAGGTACTAATGTCAAAGATTAGAAGCCAGCTAACAGTCTGTTCAGGCCCATATCAGGATGTCATTCAGGGTCTGGACCTTAGCCTTATAAGTAAGAAACTCAATTTTGACCAGGAATCCAGAGTTGATTAGTTTAGAGAGGATTGTTCATTTTGTTCCAAGTTCACAAGAAAATGAGGAAAGAGGGGCGCCTGTGTGGCTCAGTGGGTTGAGCCTCTGCCTTCGGCTCAGGTCATGATGTCAGGGTCCTAGGATGGAGCCCCGCATCAGGTTCTTGGCACAGTGGGGAGACTGCTCCCCCACCCCTGCCTGCCTCTCTGCCTACCTGTGATCTCTGTCAAATAAATAAATAAAATCGTTAAAGAAAGAAAAAAGAAAATGATGAAAGAGCGTAATGGTAATTAACTGGTCAGAGATGAGACTTTTGGGGGCTGTTCAGAGTTAGGTGACACAGCTTCCCAGAACATAGATCACTTCTGTGTTCTCTAGGTAGGCTACCCTCTCTGAAGGCTACCCAAACTGTTATGTCTCATTGTTCTGGAAATTTTTTTTTTTTAATTCAGGAAACTTTTTAGCTAAAATAGTCAGGAACTCAATTGAAACATGCTCTTACATAGGATCTACAGTACATAGGGCAAATAAGGGAAAGTCATTAATATTTTCATTTAGGGGGCGCCTGCCTGGCTGAGCCCATAGAGCGTATGACTCCTAATCTCAGGGTTGTGAGTTTGAGCCCCACTTTTGGTGTAGAGATTACTTAAAAATAAATTCTTTTAAAAAAAGAAAAGATTTTCCTTTAAGTACTGATCTGAAAAGGGTTTCTGAGGAAACCCTCAGAAAATGCCAGGCTGGAGAGATGACAACAGGCTCATGAAAGGAAATCATCCTGAATCTCGTTGCATGAGCCAGATTGAGCAGGAAAGAAGGCATGGCTGTTAGAATGGGTGGTCTGAGACTTGAGCCTGTTTCCAACCCATGTCGTAACTGCCTCTTTCTCCTCCAAGTACCCATGGTCTCTTAAAGGAGAGGACTTTGGCAAAACAAAAAATATGTCTCACAAAAGAACAGGTGAAGAAGCACCAAACTGCTTCCTTGCTACTTGGAGAGGAACAAGAACCCTTGAAGGTGGTGTCGTACAGAAGATGGGCCATGGTGTGGGCAGCACCTGTGTTCAGTGATGTGGCAGCTGTCACCAGAAGGACAGTGCTACAACCGACAGCAGAGCACAGGCAGCAGCTCAACAATTCTATGACAGAAACAATCTCTACGGCCCAGCCTCTGGGGATTCCTAAAGGAAACCATGAAGGAGGTTGTGTCATCATGGGTTCTTAACTTCTTTGAAAAGACAAGTGAGGGTAATAATTAGAGTACTTGTTGCCTAAGTTTGTTGTGAGAATTACATCATATGACGAGCATTGAAAACAAATACTAATTGTTACATTGATAAACATGTTAATTCATTAATTTTAAATGGGGTCATTTATTAGTCAGTACTGTCATACTGGTCATATTGGTCATACTGTTCTGAGAACATACCAGGCACACTCTTCCTTGGGTATCTTTAAATAAACTGTTCTCTTTGCCTGAAATAATTTTCCTCCAGATATTGTGAGAGCTGGCTCCCTAAAGTTATTTATTCAAATGTCAACTCAATGAGGAATTTCCTGGCCATCCAGGAATATCTTATTCCCCTATCCTGCTTTCTTTTTCTCTGTAGCACCTAGTATTCTCTAATATACTAGATATTTATTTATTTAGTTTCCCCTCACTAGAATATAAGTTCCATGAAGTGTGGAGATTTTTCCATGTTTTGTTCACTCTTATGTCCTTAGTGCCTGTAAGAATGTTTGACAGAGAGTAAAGACTCATATCTGTTGACTACATAAAAGATGTTTACTACTTGAACGACATGAAAGATCCAAACATCTCCTTCCGTTTATTACAAGGCACATGGGAGGTCTCAGAACAAAAGGATATATTTTGCTAGTATCAGTTGGTCCCAAGAAGTTCAGGGAGCCTGTATTAGCACCTTGAAATTTAATCCCATTATTCATTCCAGTCTTTCATTCACTCATCACTAGTCATATTTATGGAGTCCCTACCATGAGCCAGATACTAGCTTGGTACTGGGCATCCATCAGTGAAATTTCATGGAGCTTATATTCTAGTTAGGTCAGGGTTGGGGCTAGAGGTGGGGAGAGAACCAAAGAACCATGTTTCTTATCTTTGTCATTTCACCATGCTAAGTCATTACTGAAGTTATAAGTCCGTCTTCTGGGTTATCTATACTCTCCCATGTTCTCCTCATACTTCTTTGTGCTATCTCCCCTTGACCTAGTACTTTGTTTATTCAAGTATTAAATCTCTTATTTTTCTCTTGCAACAGGGAATTTTCAGACAATTACTGTATTTGGCCAAGATCCAAATCCAAATCCAGAGTCAGCTCTGAACCCCGCACTAAAGCAGCACTGAGCTGATTATATAAATGGCAACGTGCAAAGACAACTTCTTGGAGAAGCCACAGTAAAGAGGGTGCTCCGTGAATAAGTGGTTTCATTTCTCTCTGAGTAAAGGATGGAAGCTTTATTTATTTATTTTTTAAATATTTTATTTATTTATTTGACAGAGAGAGATCACAAGTAGGCAGAGAGGCAGGCAGAGAGAGAGGAAGGAAGCAGTCTCTCCCCTGAGCAGAGAGCCCGATGCGGGGCTCAATCCCAGGACCCTGGGATCATGACCAGAGCGGAAGGCAGAGGCTTTAACCCATTGAGCCACCCAGGCACCCCAGGATGGAAGCTTTAGATGCAAGAAAAAGAATTTTACTTCCCGCAAACATTTATTCATTAAATGGTTAAGTTTTTTGAAGAGGGGCACCTGGATGGCTCAGTCGGTTGAGCATGCGTCTTTTGATACTGGGGTTGTAAGTTTGAGCCCCATGTTGGATGTAGAGATTACTTAAAAAAATAAAATCTTAAAAAAAGGAAACTAGACCAAAAAAGATACATCTTATGAAATGATATGATACCACAAACAGACGCACTGCTTCCACTTCAGCCATCTACCCTTCCTTTCCCAGTGAAGCCATTTTGGTTTCTTTTGCCTCCCTGACCACACTGAATCCTACAGGTATAACCAACAATGCTCTTGTCTGTACCCTAGATTCCCCCATCCCTTGATTTTCCCCCATGTCCATCTTTTCTGTTATTCAGTCCAGGATTTTCGTTCCTCTAGATCCTAGGTTTCAGAGCTGCTTGAAAAAAAAAAAAAATCAAGTTACTTAATGTTTCAAAACTTTCAGCAGGTTGCAACTTAATGTTTACAGACAATCTGCATATAAGGCCTGGGAAGTGAGGAAGGAAACTTCACTCCTTTTGAAAGCCAGGCTTGTGGAATAATTGAGGTATTTAAGTCATTCATTCAATCTGAAAAGTCCCAGAAAAGCCAATTCCACTAAGACAAGGACGTAACGCCTAAATGTCTACCCTAGAATCACTGCAGCAAAAATAAGAGAGGCCTACATATACATGAGACATCTGTGCTAAAAACCAGTTTGGCCAGAGAGAAGAGAACGGCCAGCCCGGCTCGCATGCACAGGGATAGTCATGGTGTCATCCTGAGAACCTCACTTCAGGGCAGCGCCATCCAGGGAGTAAAATTAAGGAGCTAGCATTTCCCAAATTTCAGATGCTTTGGGCAAACGCACGAAACAACTCCGCATTTCTCTCATGGTAAAATATATCACAAACAGGAATTTAAAAAAATAATAAAAAGCAAAGTTTTTCCCCTTTAGGTTTCCGTACCGCATAAAAGCTCGCTTTAGTCCCTAAGAAATCTCGCGACATTTTCTTCCTTTCTCTTTTTTTCCTTCTCCCCCTTCCCACCCGGACGGCGGGAACAAACCGGAAGCGACGTCCCGTTACCTGTCGGAAGTGACGTCACACCCCAGAAGCCTTGGAGAAGGAGAAGCGCGTTCCGGCGTTCTACACAGTCGAGTTTGGAACGTTTGGGCAACGTGGTCTGATTCTTCGCGAGAAGGCGTGCGCATTTGTGCGCGGCCTGTTGCGGCCTTGCAGGCCTTTGGGGGCCGAAAGTTTGGTGTGTTTTCGTTGATATAGAGCCGCGGCGGGCCGCGCAGCCCCCTGACTCGGCCTCACCATGTTGGTGCTATTCGAAACGTCCGTCGGCTACGCCATCTTTAAGGTAAGTTGCAGATTGAACCGCTGGAGGGGCAAGGCTTGTGTTGGACAGGAGAGGACAAGGAAAGACGAAGGGAAGGACGACACTGCTCAGGGTCGCGTGGGAGCCGTTTTCTCTGAAAATTAGCAGAAGACTTTGGGCCTGGGAGGCGCATGTTTCGGTGAACACGTGGCCGCGCCGTTTTGGGCGCCTGGTTCTGTGTTACGGATTTGGCCCGGTGAGATGGGTGGGCAGGAGGCTTACAGAGTTTCACAGGTAAAGGTATGGAGTTTGGGGTTTATTCTGAGTGTTTTTGAGGAATGTTTGAAAGGTTTTAAGCGGAGGAATGACCTGATCTGAAGTTGGCTTTTAATGAAGTTGTTTTCCTCTGTGGAGAATAGATTACAGGAGGCAAGAAAGGAACCAAGAATATTTTTGTGTTAATCGAGACAAGATGAAATTGCTTGGATCGAGGTTGGTATGGAGGGAAACAAATACCAGGAGAAATTTTGAAGGTAGAACTGGTGGGATTGGTTGATGAATGGAGAATGTGGGTTTTTGGGTTGCGTAAGTGGGTACGTGATGGTGGGGAAGAGAAAAAACGAAGTTTTGGAGGGGGGGGCTTCTCCGGGGGGAAGATACTAAAAAGGTCCAGTTTGGGCTGTGAAACTTGGGGTATTAGTTAGACGTGGAAATGCAATCGTCATTTTAAGTTTCAGGCCTAAGGGAGAAATCCGGGCCGATGGTAATCAATTTGAGATATGGTTGTCTTAATAGGGAAAGTTTGAAATTTAAAGATTATCAGCCCAGAGCTGATTGAACCCTGGGGCATTTGTGTGGTAGGATGCTATTGAGCTGTTCTAAAGGAGGAGATAAACTGAGTACTATGCATGTGCCAGGCACTCGTCTGAGCTCTACAAATGTAGCAACGAAAAACAGAATTTTCATTTATATGCTCATAAGGTAAAAATCCTGGATAAAATGTTTATAGTATGGTTCTTTGAATCAAAAAACTATGTATGTGGTATGAGTGCAGAAAATCTGGAATCAGCATTCCAAAATGTTGATTTAGAAGAGCTTTTGAGGTTATTTTTTAAGCTTTTTTTTCAGACATTTGAAAATATTTTCCATTTGCACTTGTTACATTACTTACTATTTTTAAGAGATAAAATAATAAAAGCCGAAAGCTAGCTTTGCTTATTTTTTCTCATTGGGGTTGTCTGTAATTGCAGTAGTAGAAATTTTAAGGGACTGTAGAAGGCTTTAGAGCTTGGGAGTGTGTCTGATTTTACTTTTACCCAGCTTTTTGCAGTCTTTTCTAAATTCTTTTTTTTTTTTTTTAAGATTTTATTTATTTATTTATTTGACAGATCACAAGTAGGCAGAGAGGCAGGCAGAGAGAGAGAGGAGGAAGCAGGCTCCCTGCTGAGCAGAGAGCCCGATGTGGGGCTGGATCCCAGGACCCTGGATCATGACCTGAGCGAAGGCAGAGGTTTTAACCCACTGAGCCTCCCAGGCACCCACTTTTCTAAATTCTTAAGTAGAATTCTGCACATGCCCCCAAATTTTCTTAGCCAACATATTCATATTCGTATTTTGAATTAGTGTGTGTGGATGACTTATCATCTAAGTAGATGTTAGGTATACTGTCCAGCACTAAGACAGGGAGGCACAACTGCACAGTCAGTCCACTGGTTGCTGCTGTTGGTAGGGAGGAATTGGCTTAGCAATCGTCTGGTTTTTAAACCTGGGTCATAAAATATTCAGTCATGTCTCTTGATGAATTACTGATTTCTTTTAATGAAGGGTATTCTCCATAAAAATAAGTCTGGAGTATTCTGTCAGTTTTTAATGGTATCCATTTGCAGGTTACTGTTCAAAATTACTGAATTGTGGCTTATGGTTTAAGTAACGTAATAGAGAAATAACTAAAGGCTTGAATACATTGGTAAAATAATTCGATTCCATATATTTCAGTTAATAGCAGTTACTAATTGTTAATAAAAGAGACATAGAAAATGTTCTGGAATTGGTGGTTGCATACTTTTCTGAAAATATACTGAAAAGTAAGTTGTACATGTTAGAAGGGTGACTATTATGGTGTATAAATTATACCTCAAAAATAGATCTATTGTACAAGGTTATTAGCTCTGTTTCCCATAATCAGAATGCTGGGGTATAAAATTACATTGGGTGCATAAAATTCATGCTTTAGTGGGAATGCTTTCAGAAATTTTTAGAACTTTTTAGCTCAGGCCATAGGAATACATTTTATATCATGATCTAGTGCATATATGCACATAATGCGGAGTGATTTACAAAGAATTAATTTGCTTGTAAAAGATTACTGGATGTTAACAAGGTTATATATGAATGCAAAGACAATGCTAAATGAACTGTTAATATTTTTAGGGTATTGTAAAAACTCAGCTTCTGTCCGTTGTATCATGAGGCATCCTTTAGTTTTACTCATCCCAGACCTTGTGTGGCTGTGCTGCCCAAAATGATTGCCACTGGCTATGTATTTAGCACTTTATCTACATAGCTGTTTAGCACTTCAGATTTGGCTAGTAGAGCTGTGGAAATCAATTTTTAGTTTAATTCATTTAAATTTCAGTAGTCACATTGGGTAGCACAGCCACGTGCTATAGTGTTGTGTTCATTTCCTCACACCTGGAGGAAGAGATTTTTTTTTTTAATGTGTATATCAGAGTTTATGTATTGATAAGATTATTGAGCAGTATGTTTTTCCAGCTTCATTTATTGGGTATAGTTTACATACTGTGTAACCTACTATTGTAAATGTGCAGTTTGATACATTTTAGTAAAATCTGTACAACTGCAAGTTGCAATCCAGTTTTAAAATACTTCCTCTTAAAAAGTTACCTCCTGACCATTTGCAGGTCAGTCAGACGGAGCTCTAGGCAGCCACTTGCTGTATAATTTTGTCATTTTTAAAAATTTCATGTAAATGGAGTAATAGTTTTTTTGTGTCTGGCTTTTTTCACTTAGCTTGCTTTTGAAGCTAATCCATGTTGCATATATCAGTCTGTTCCTTTTTGAGTAATTCGCTTTTGAAACTATGCCAGGTCGTCCTGTACAACTCAAGGTTCCTAAAACAGTGCTTACCTATTTTGTTTGTGGAGTAACTCTAAAAAGTTAGCATTTTAGCTTTGAATGTTTAGATAAAACAGGACATCTCAAAGTAAGCAGTTAAGTGAAAATTAAGGACACTTTTGATATAGTGTGCTCTTTCCTCTATAAATTTCATGCCTGTCTGGAATGGAGGAAGATACTCTAAGAACATCTGGCATGCTGTGGATGCATTTGTGTTTGTGTTTTACTCTTTTTGTGAAAAATTTCAAGGAGACAAGTGGTAGATTATAAAGAACCTCCATGTACACCATCACTCCGTTTCAGCAGACCCATTTTGTGGGCCAGCTCTCCCCTTCGCCTCCCCACATTGTTTGAAGCAACTTCCTGCACATTTAGTTTTATCTGTAAATAAGTATGTGTCGTGAGTACACTGTGAAGGTGCACACCCAAGTGTCTTTCCACAGTGTCACCCCCCCTGTTAGCTTTATTCAGTTTTAAAGCAAAGGTAGTATGATTATAATGCAGGACTCCAAACAGGATGACCTTTCAGCACCTGCTTAACTTGGCTTACACGTCACAGCAAAGCTCAACAAACGGCAAACAAGACAGAACAAGGGGAATTGGAGGTCGGAAGTTAGTGCCGTCTTTGATTGCGCAGTTGAAGTAAGGCCGAGGTCTGGTCCAGGTCAGCTCATAGCACTAGTTGCTTATTTTCAGGCAGTGGAGGACCTTTTTTCTTTTTAAGATTTTTATTTATTTATTTGAAAGAGAAGTGCACGCTGGTGAGCCAGGGGAGTGGCAGAGAAGCGGACTCTCCACTGAGCAGAGAGCCCAACGTGGGACCCGATCCGAGGACTCCAGGATCATGACCTGAGCTGAGGGCAGATGCCTAACCACCCAGGCACCCCAGACAATCTATATCTTGTTCAGAGGTCACTTGGGCACTGCGTTCCATGGCAGCTACCTCTCTGATGTGGTCAGATGTGAGAGGATTAAAAAGGTCTTGACGAATTTGCTGTGCAAATCTTTCATTTCAAAAGGGATTTATTCAGTCTTGATTAGCAAACCTTTGTTTCTGCTGGTTATAGTTTCTGAGTGGGTCTCAGCCGGTGCTGGTTCGGCAGTATTTGGTCTTAGCTGCAATGCCCTTGGTTGCTTGTGCCGCTGCTTGGCAGAAGTTACTGCTTGACAGGAGTGACTCCATCTTGCTCTCTCTAGTATGGACAAGATAAAGACTAGTATTAAAACTAGCAAACGGTAGCTGCTGTGCTTAAGATTTTAGTGTCGATAACTACACACCATTTCTGCTTGGAAGTGGAGATAATTCCATCTTAATCCAAAATGGACTGAAATATGGACTTTGCATACAAATGTTTTCAGATTTCTTTGTGTGAAAATGAATGACTAAAATTTGAGGCATATTTTTCAGGAAATGTAGCAGTTATTTCTAATTATTTTGTTCAGACTGTCTCTTTTGGTAATTTTCTCTTAGGTATGTTGTAGCACAATTGGGAGTGCCAAGGTTTTATCTGCCGTAACAGTGTCTTTGGAGACCTTTGAGTAGTCATGAATGTTTCCATTACATTTCCTTTGTTACTTTAAGAATGCTGATAATATCTTGAATATGCCGATTGTTACCCAAATGTTATCTACAAATATACTTGTTTTTCAACTAGGAAAAAATGTAAATTTTATTCATTAGTCATATCCCGTTTGGTACAAATCCTCTCAACAGTTCCTGAACTTGAACTTTGGATATGGTTAGTGGATTCTCTGAATAAACTATTTCCAAAAATCAGGACTGTTCTGTGAACTTCCTTTATCAGAAAATAACTGAATTAATGTTTCAGCGCATTCATGAGGAATGTCTTTGGATTCTAAAGTTCTCATGATAGGCAAAATAGAACTGTTAGTGGCTTGTAACTTTTAGTATGTGTGAAAATTTTATTTTTAGTAAACTCTGTGCACAACATGGGGCTCTGAGTTCAGAAGTTGCATACTCTGGACTGAGCTAGCCAGGTGCCCCAGCTTGTAATTTTTTTTTTTAAGATTTTATTTATTTATGACCGAGAGATAGCGAGAGAGGGAACACAAGCACAGGGGAGCTGGAGAGGGAGGAGCAGGCTCCCCGCTGGGCAGGGAGCCCAATACTGGGCTAAAATCGATTTAACTAACTTCTCAAGTTCTGTAAATACATCAATTCAGCTGTGTGTGATTGAATTTAACCAACACAACAGATCCTTAAAATCCTCCAGCCAGGGGCGCCTGGGTGGCTCAGTGGGTTAAGCCGCTGCCTTCGGCTCAGGTCATGATCTCAGGGTCCTGGGATCCAGCCCTGCGTCTGGCTCTCTGCTCAGCAGGGAGCCTGCTTCCTCCTCTCTCTCTGCCTGCTTGTGATCTCTCTCTGTCAGATAAATAAATAAAATCTTAAAAAAAAAAAAAAATCCTCCAGCCACACTTGCCTGACAGAAATTAAGTGCAACTTGTAGTGTATTCATGCTTTATCACAAAAATACGTACTAGACTATAACTGGGCAGTAAATCCTACTGTGTAAATATTCTGTGATAATACAGATTTGGTGAAATGTTTATCAGTATAGTTTTTAATTTTATCAGCTGGAATTTTTCCCCATAAGAAGACATGCATAATATCTACTTGCATCTTATTTCACCAAGTTGTTTTTTAAAGATTTTATTTATTTATTTGACAGAGAGATCACAAGTAGGCAGCGAGGCAGGCAGCCATCAAAAGTAGAGAGGCAGTTGGGGGGTGGGGGTGCAGGCTCCCCGCTGAACAGAGAGCCCGAAGTGGGGCTTGATTCCAGGACCCTGAGACCATGACCTGAGCCTAAGGCAGAGGCTTAACCCACTGAGCCACCCAGGTGCCTCATTTCACCCAATTTAATATGCTCTTATTTTACACTGCTAATTAAACTTACTCCCATCAATTATAAGGCATCCCAATTTTAAGAATGTTAAGTATGGGGAAGTACATTTTAGAATTGATTCTATCCTGTGTAATACTTAGGCAGTTGACTTACTACATTGGGTATTGATTGGACTATAGGGAAATAAGTTTAATTAATTCTTGATTTAAGTGAAATTAATAGACTCTTTTGAAAGCAGTTTGGTAGCATCTGTCAGATATAAAGTAATGCATTTCCTATGTGATTAATTAACTCCACTTCCAGTAAAATATGTCTTATAGAAGTACAACATATATACATACAAAACTGTTTTCAGAAGGAGAATAAGGAAAATTTAGAAAAACCCTGAACATCTGTAAGGGCATAAAATGATGGTATATTCATATAGTGCAGTTCTAGGTTGTTAAAACCTAGAATGGTGTCCATGTTATGCTAAGTGGTATTGTATGATTCCTAAAGGTATGTGTAAATAAAATGTTGACAGTCAAAAAGCCTTAAAGATTATATATACCTAAATGTTAATAACTTTTTTGTAAAGTGCCCCCTTTTTAATCTTTTTAAAGTTTTCTTATAACAGGATATATCTTAGGATTGATGGTACCTTAGTTTTAGAGAGAAATCCATTAGCAGTAAATAAAACTTATATTCTAGAAAGTAGGCAAAAGAAGTCTTTTGATGTTATGTGAATATGATAGGCTTTGTGAAGGGGTTAGTGGCTCCTTCAAAATAGGAGGTTTTCATCAAAGACCTCAGCTAAATTCCATTCAGTTTCTCAGTATTAATTTGACCAAAACTTTATGGTGGGTAAGAAAACTGTCTTGTTACTTCAGTGAGAAAAATAGCTTCCACACTCATTTTACATATGCAGTTGCACTTGAAGTGTGTAGTTATGTATGCCTAAGGATCCCATTTAAATAAAATTATTTAAATATTTGTTACAGGTTTTGAATGAGAAGAAACTTCAAGAGGTTGATAGTTTGTGGAAAGAATTTGAAACTCCAGAGAAAGCAAATAAAATGTAAGCCATCTTGAAACTAAGAACTTAGAAGTTAACATTTTGTTGGTGTTTGTTAGTGGTGGTGGTGGTGGTGGTTTTAAGATTTTTATTAGAGAGAGAGCCGGGGGGTAGGGGCAGTAGGAGCAGAGGGAGAAGGGCAAGCGGACTCTGGTGAGCATAGAGCCTGGCATGGGACCTGATCCCACAACCCTGAGATCATGACTTGAATGGAAATCAAGAGCCAGACGCTTAACTGTCTGAGCCACCCAGGCACCCCTGTTGTTTTAATCAACCACAGTGTGGGGCTTGAACCCATGACCCCGAGATCCAAGAGTCGCATGCTCTACTGACTAGGGCCCCAAGTGGTGAAATCATTGAATAGTAGTATATCTGTAGATCTCTTACTGACTTGGAGAGAGGTCAGTGGTATACTGAGGAAACCATGCTTCAGAATGATTGTATCATGGGATCCCATTTTTGCAGGATTCTTGTATATCTCTATATGCTCTTATGCAAGCAGAGAGAGAGAGGAACAAATGCCATTTCAGAAAGGTGAAGTGAGGCAGAATAAGATGAAATTACTGCTTTTCCTAAAATCGTTGTGTTGTTAAGTGTGTATTTAAGGGACCCCCCCCCCGGGGTTTTTGTTCCATGGCAGGTAAGAAAATCTTCCTTAAAAAACCACTATTTTAGGTAAAATAGAAGACTAGTTTTTCTTTTTCAAGAGCTGTATGCTTCATTTGTCTGAGTTAACCTGATTCATTGTTGTCAATGATGTATTCTTGTTGGAACTGAATATAAATGATCTAACTCAAATATTCGTCACTACCACTGAGACAACAATGAATTATGAATTAATTGTATATTTCTGTTTCAATATAAAATCGTGTTACCTTGCATATACCCTACATGGGGGGGGAAGGTGGCTAAATAAGGGTAACAAGAATCAGATTTGATGATAAGCTATTTCTTTTTTTTTTTTTAAGATTTTATATATTTATTTGACACAGAGAGAGATCACAAGCAGGCAGAGAGAGGGGGCAGGGAAGCAGGTTCCCTGCTGAGCAGAGAGTCCAAAGCGGGGTCCCAGGACCCTGAGATCATGACCCAAGCTGAAGGTAGAGGCTTAGACCACTGAGCCACCCAGGCACCCCGATGATAAGCTATTTCTTAACAGCATTTGTACTAGATAGACAAATCAGTGTTGTGAGATTCCTGACTTAGGAGGGACTCTTAATACCTTTTCTAAGGTCTCTTCTGTGTAATACAAGGATGTGTGTCCAGCTTCATAAGCAGCAGAGATGATGCTGAAGCTTCAGCATCTTTCCTGCGGTCGGGATATGGTATCAGACCGCTTTGCTGATGTTCATTTTCCTTCAAAGTCTCCAACCTCTGCAGCAGTCCAGACATTACTCACCTAACATTTAGAGAAACTGGTTGTTTCAAGAATTTACCTAACTTTGCACCCCGATGCCTAGTGATGGGAAAGTTTATTTTGTTGGTACGTGCTTTGGAAACAGTCCAAAACCTTTTTTCTAAATACGTGGCTTTTACACAATCAATATGCCCTCGTAACTCTTCTTTTTTTCCTTCTAGAGTAAAGCTAAAACATTTTGAGAAATTTCAGGATACAGCAGAAGCATTAGCAGGTAAAGTGAAAGACTAGCTTTTTTTGGTTTTGTTTTCAGTCTTGTCAGTTGATTATCCTTATCAAAAGATTATTTGCTTCGGTTGCCTGAGTTAACCTTATTCAATGTTGTCAATGATGCATTCTTTCTGGAATTGAATGTAAGTGATCTAACTCAAATTCGTCACTACCACTGAGACAACATTGAGTTAGCTTTTTTCACCATAGGGTTTGTTCCCCCCCCGTGTGATGAGAGGTGAGAAATGGTTAAATTGATCTCCCTGTGGAAACCAACAGCATAATGCTGAAGCACAATTCAGTAAAAGCTGTACTGCAAGGGACCAAGGTAATGTAGTCAAGTACATAGCTCTCTGATAATTTTAATCCAAGGGTAAAGTTGAGAATAGCTAGGGTACACAATTGAAGTAATAATAAAGCAGCTCTCCAAAAGTATGTTTTTAGTGCAGACGTGCACATTATTATTAAAAGCTTTAGGAAAACTAGTAGGCTTTTGTATGTATGGTTTGGTTTGGTTTTTAATGCAAAAACTACACCTAGGAGAGAAAAAACTACACCTAGGGTGAAGAGTTAATCCGAAGGGGACATAAAGAATGGATGACTCCTGTCCTTCAACCGGTCCTCAAGATGGGGGAACAGACAATAGGGTTTACTAACTCGGCTTGGCTTTAGTAGGCAGTTGGTCTCAAGGTTTTTTTTTTTAACGTTAGGAAAAACAAGAAGGCTGGATATATGGATTTTTCAGTTGCTTAATTCCGTATATCAAATCAGCCAACTGCTTGGCGGTATAATTTGAAAATGTAGGACCATAAGGAAGAATATGGCATATAATTAGGAATTTCACAGACCCAAATAATTTTGTTCATCAGCCCCAATAAAAGGGTATAATTCTCTTGTAAAAATTGGGAATGTAATCAGACATGCTGGAATATTAATGGGCTGCCCCAATATTAACAGTAGGGTAGCTGAAGGAACACCCAAATATGGGGCCAGTTTTTTTAATTTTTAAAAATAGTTCAAATAAAAAATATATAAAAAAAAGTAAAATAGTTCTAGGACTGCTTTATCGGTTAAGTCAATAATTAAAGCCTCATAAAGCCATTAAAGCACAACTGTGATAACTTTTGCCTGGAGGGGTTTTTATTATTATTATTATTTTTAAATAATCTCTATTTCCATCATGGGGCTTGAACTCATGGCCCCAAGATCGATGGTGTAGTTGGTAACTACACAATTTTTGGTTTCAGCTCAGGTTATGAGATGGAGCTGGCTGGCATCCGTGTGGAGTCTACTTGCTTTCATATTATCTCTAAATCTTCAAAAAAAAAATTTATATTGGTCGTAGAAGTTCAGATATACATTTGTATGGAGAGCTTTATTTTCACAGTCTGATTTTTCAAGTTGCAAGTCTTCCAAATACTGCAGAAAATTTTGGTACTATCTCTCTCTTTGACAAATAATAAAATTAAAAGAAAGAGAAAAGAAAAATATTTTGGTACCAGCCTACATTTGGATGAAGTGGAAAGATTACTAGGGGATGCCAAAAAGTGGCTAGTAAAGTACAAGACTCAGTTTCCCCTTTACCTTGTCACCATTTCTGGCATCTTTTACTAGAAAGATAGAAACTTACTAGAAAGGTAGGTTATAAGGAGTCAGTGTTATACAATATGGTATATCAAAGGTTTTAACCTAACAAAAGTAGCTTGAGACTCTGCTTCTTAGAATATGGTGACCTCTGTAAGAGCTGTGTCGTAGCTAGGTGATTTTTGTCCTCACCATTCATCTTCCCAGATAACAGATGAAATGGACTTATAACTCAAATGGATGGAGATGTGGTCAGGAGGAAAGAGAAGGTACCTGGCTGATTAAGGATTAACTACCTGGTCTTCGAAAATGTGGCCGACTTCTTCCTGGAAGGCATACTTTAAATTCAGCCCAAACTCTGACATATAGCAGAAGAGATGTTAACCCATGTAGGTCCAGAAGATTCTAAGTGTAGGCCTAAGGAAGGGTGAGAGTTAACAAAGTTGCAGATTTAGAACCTGCCAAAAATGAAAGTAGTCCCAAATGTAATAGCCTGCCTTTGGGTAGTGAGTTCTCCATCACTGGAGGTTTACAAGCAGAGGCCTGATGCCATATCTGATCTGGAATTAGCAAAGCCTCCACTCAGGCGTGCTTACACTGCAGCAGGACTTTCCAAATGAATACCCTCCTTTTTACCACAGTCTTGACAGGATTTTAGTATATTTCCCAGAACATCAGGCCAGTCTGTCTACAGTGACCCTGGAGAGTGAATCTATTTGTCATTCCAAGATAGGTTGTTTCTAACATTTTATGATTCTAGTTCTGTCTGGATTCAAGAGTAGATTTCATGTGACACAAGGAATGTTGGATCTGCTTTAAACTTCTGGTTGTGGAGCTGAAATGAGAGTGGAAGACCGGATGAGACTGGAATGTGTAACTCCTTCACTGTCAACTGCATTTATCATTTCATTTTAGAAGTAGTGTTAAATTCAGAGTTTTTTTTTTTAAAGGAAATGCTTATTTTCCTTTATTCTTTAAGTTTAAATGGGATCTTGAAGTTCTTAACATTAAAAAATCTTGAGAGTTAACTCTTTTTTGTTTTTTCTTTTTCCCAAAAGCATTCACAGCTCTGATGGAGGGCAAAATCAATAAGCAGCTGAAGAAAGTTCTGAAGAAAATAGTAAAAGAAGCCCATGAACCCTTGGCTGTAGCTGATGCTAAACTAGGAGGGGTCATAAAGGTAAGTATGTTTTTTGTGCCTGCTAATCAGAGCTCTCCATACAGCATAGTAACGACAAAGCATAGCCTTTGTATTGAGTTGTTTCTTACAAGTTCTCATACGTGATCTTTTTTCTCCCTATGCTACAGAATAATTGATTTCCAATATGATTATCAGGACTAAGTACATACAAGTAATGCCTGTTCATTGTAGAAAATAATTAATAACCCCAAGAAGTAATAAAAGTTAGCTTTAACCTTGCCACCCAGAGATCTGTTAACACTATGTATATCCTGCCATATTTCTGTTGAGTCACATTTCTTTTTCTGAAATTTCAACAGGAATGAGGACGTGACATTTCTTTTTAGTGTATGTATTTTATTAGAAAACTTTCTCGCAGAGGGTAGAGTCTCTGGAGATGAAAGTGGAAAGACTGGAAAAGTGGGCTCCCAAGCATGAAAAAGCAAAACAGTTTGAAAGCTGGTTGTGATAGTTTGATCTTGTGGTTATAGTAAATACTGTAGGGACAGTGAGCATACCTCTGATTTTTTAAGTAGGATTTATATTATGTTGTAGGTTTTTTTGTTTTTGTAATAAAGATTTTATTCATTTATTTGACAGATCACAAGTAGGCAGAGAGGCAGGCAGCGAGAGAGGAGAAAGCAGGCTCCCTGCTGAGCAGAGAGCCTGAGATCATGACCTGAGCCAAAGGCAGAGGCTTTAACTCATTGAGCTACCCAGGCGCCCCTGTTGTATGTCTTCTTAGGTGGAAAAATGCTAAGGACATTTGAGAGACTGTTTTTTTAGGTCAGGGTTGTGAATTTAAGAAGTTCAGTTAAATTTATTTCTAATTCTCTCTGGTGAGTAATGAAGTTTTCTGTGATGATGCAGCTATCCTCATTCTTTGAACTGCCCATAATTCTTAGTTTGTATTTTTTTTTTTTTTTAAGATTTAAAAAAAATTTTTTTTTGACAGAGTGAGATGCAGTGAGAGAGGGAACACAAACAGAAGGAGTGAGTGGAGAGGGAGACTAAGTGTGGGGCTCAATCCCAGGACCCTGGGATCATGACGTGAGCCAAAGGCAGACACTTAAAGACAGCCACCCAGGTGCCCAGTTTGTAATTTTCTGTTAAAAAAATATTAAATTTTAGGGACGGGGATCCTACTTCTTATCCCTCTACCTGCTGCTCCACCTGCTTGTGCGCTCTCTCTCTCTGTTACAAATAAATAAGATTTTTTTTTTTGTAAGATTTTTTGTTTATGAGAGAGTGAGAGAGAGCATGAGGGGGGAGAACAGACTCCTTGTGGAGCTGGGAGCCTGATGCGGGACTCAATCCTGGGATTCTGGGATCATGACCTGAATGGAAGGTAGTGGCTTAACCAACTGAGCCACTTAGGTGCCCCAAGATCTTTTCTTAATTTTTTTTAAAAAATATTTTATTTATTTATTTGACAGATCACAAGTAGGCAGAGAGTCAGGCAGAGAGAGGGAGAAAGCAGGCTCCCCACTGAGCAGGGAGCCTGAGGCGGGGCTCGATCCCAGGACCCTGAGACCATGACCTAGGCTGAAGGCAGAGGCTTAACCCACTGAGCCACCCATGTGCCCCAAGATCTTTTTTTAAAAAAAGCATTAAATTTGGGGCGCCTAGGTGGCTTAGTCATAAAGCGTCTGCTTTTGGCATAGGTCATTATACCAGGGTCCTGGGATTGAACCCCGCCTCCCTCTCTTACTCTTCCTGCTTGTGTTCCCTCTCTCACTGTTGCTCTCTCTGTCAAAAAATAAAATCTTTTTAAAAAAAGTATTAAATTCTAGCATAATAAATATAGAATGATAAATTGCTAAATGGTGGGATTATAGGCATCTTTAATTTTTTTTTAAAGATTTTATTTATTGGGGCGACTGGGTGGCTCAGTGGGTTAAGCCTCTGCCTTCGGCTCAGGTCATGATCTCAGGGTCCTGGGATCGAGTCCCGCATCGGGCTCTCTGCTCGGCAGGGAGCCTGCTTCCCCCTTTCTCTCTGCCTGCCTCTCTGTCTACTTGTGATCTCTCTGTGTCAAATAAATAAAATCTTAAAAAAAAAAAAGATTTTATTTATTCATTTGACAGAGATCACAAGTAGGCAGAGAGGCAGGCAGAAAGAGAGGAGGAAGCAGGCTCCCTGCTGAGCAGAGAGCCCAATGCAGGGCTCGATCCCAGGACCCTGGAATCATGGCCCGAGCCAAAGGCAAAGGCTTAACCCACTGAGCAACTCAGACGCCCCAAATGAATTCTTAAAAAAATTCTGTGTATAATTTCTGACTCCCCCAGGATTTTACTACTGAAAGCCTAGTGTTGACCAGAAGTCTTACCAATAACGTAAATAGCTGATTAACCCATATTTTGTACGTGTGTTAGATACTGTGTTCTTAAAATAAAAACAGAAGAGAAAGATTTTACTTATTTGACACAAAGAGATCACAAATAGGCAGAGAGGCAGGCAGAGAGAGGAGGAGAAGCATGCTCCCTGCTGGGCAGATAGCCCGATGCAGGGGGTCTGTCCCAGGACCCTGAGATCATGACCTGAGCTGAAGGCAGATGCCTAAGTGGTTGAGCCAGCAGGTATCCCCAAAACTGTAATTTCTCTCTCTTTTTTTTTTTTTTAAAGATTTTATTTATTATTTGTCAGCAGAACCATCAAGAGCAGCAGGCAGAGGGAGAAGCAGGCTCCCTGCTGAGCAAAGAGCCTGATGTGGGACTCCATCCTAGGACCCTGGCATCATGCATGACCTGAGCTGAAGGCAGACACTTAACCGACTGAGCCACACAGGCATCCCTATTTCTCTTTCTTTAAAGATTTTCTTTATTTTGGGGGCACCTGGGTGGCTTAGTCGGTTAAGCATCTGCATTTGGCTCAGGTCATGATCCCAGAGTCCTGAGATCGAGTCATGCATCAGGTTCCCTCTCACTGTCTCTCTCTCTCTCTGTCAAATAAATAAAATCTTCAGGAAAAAAAAAAGTTTATTTTGAGAGAGAGAAAGCATGAGTGAGGGGGAGGGACAGAGGGAGAGGCAGACTCCCTGCTGAGCAGGGAACCCAATGGTCCAATCCCAGGACCCCGTGATCATGACCTGAGTCCCCTAGGTGTACAAAACTTCTATTTCATTAATACAGATGTTCTTCTTACAGGAAAAGCTGAATCTCAGTTGTATCCATAGTCCTGTCGTTAATGAACTTATGAGAGGAATCCGTTCCCAGATGGATGGATTAATCCCTGGTGTAGAACCACGTGAAATGGCAGCTATGTGTCTTGGATTGGCACACAGGTGAGATTTACTGGAGAAGAAAGTCCACTTATTCCTGTTTAGTAAGCAGTTGCGTTGCACTGGTTTAAGCATATTAAAATACTAATTTAATTCTCAGTAATCTTTTGAAGAAGGTAGTAGTGGTATCCTCATTTTATAGATGAATCTGATGCCCAAAATCAGTTCACCTGGTAAGTAATGAAGCCTGGATTGGAGCCCAGGGAGACTCATCATAGACATTCTCTGTCCTTCAAGTGTTGGGCCCCACAACTCTTGGGCTTTCTCTTTTCCCTAATCTCTAACTGAATCATTTGGTATTCCTCCATCTTTTCATCTCCCCAAATCTTCTCATCTGCTGTGGTCTTCTTCTGTCTGTATCTGTTGTTTTATTCCGATTTGTATTGACTTTTTATAGTAAGGTGAAGAGAAGCACATTGACCTATTGTGTTTAATCTGAGGTCCATCAGAACCGCATTTCTGCTGAGCTGTGATATGTTCTGAAAAGCTTGGCATTCTGTGAAATTGCACTAAAATAACAGGTTTTTTTTTTTTTTTTTTTTTTTTGTAAGATTTTATTTAGTTATTTGACAGAGGGGGCTGGGGAGCAGGCCCCCTGCTGAGCAGAGAGCCGGATGCAGGGCTCGATCCCAGGACCCTGAGATCATGACCTGAGCCGAAGGCAGAGGCTTAACCCACTGAGCCACCCAGGTGCCCCAATAACAGGGTTTTTAAGTGAGGAAAAATAGGGTTCAAGGTGGGCTTCTGGGAACTTATGTGACATTATAACTGGAGCACTGTCAAAACTAGCGCTACGTACTAATGTAGTTAGAAAGATGTGTACATTTATGTTAAAGGAATAACAAAACAAGCAGAGGTCTGTACCTTTGGACAAAAAATAGCATCAGTTAACAGAAGGGTTAAAGCTGCTGAGTTACAAAGATGAGCAAAATACATGAAAATCAATAACTTTGTAATAAGCATTTTTAAGAGCACACAAGCAGCTAAGCTGAGTCAAGATTCAAGCTTGTGATTAATTGACATTGTATAACAGTAGTGTTCTCATTCAAGGGCAGTTAAATATCACTTAAGAGGACATTTGGTGATGTCTAGAGACATTTTTGGCTGTTACAGGTGGGGTCAGATCTCTACTAACATAATGGGTAGAGGACAAGAGTATTACTAAACATCCACAATTCACAGAATAGGCCCCTACAACAAAGAATTATCAGGCCTACATTGTTAACAGTGCCAAGATTAGGAAAACCTTATGTATAATATTGTTCCTCCATATCCTTCTGTTTTCAGGTGTTAATGCTACACATTTATTTACCTGCTGGTATCCTTGAAACCCTGTAAACATCGTATATGGACCAATGTGATTTGTACTACACAGCATTATCCTGTTTGTCTTTCACAAATTAATTCATATTTCAGGAACATGGGTTATAGCAGGACGTATATTCTCTTTTTTAAGATTTTATTTCAGAGAGCAAGTTTGAGTGAGGGGGAGGGGCAGAGGGAGAAGCAGAGTCCCTGTGGAGCAGAGAGCCCTATGTGGGGCTAGATCCAGAGACCTGGGATTATGACCTGAGCCAAAGGCAGATGCCCAACCAACTGAGCCACCCAGACGTCCTTGTATTTTCTTTTTAAGTGTGTATTTCCTAGTTTGCACATTGTATTCTCATTCATCTGGTTTTCCTATGTTGGGAAAATTAATGTAGCTCTAAGGAGAAGGATGTGGGGGGTTTTTTGTGGTTTTTTTTTTGTTGTTGTTATTTTGTTTTTGACAGACTCAGAGAGGGAACACGAGCAGGGGAAGTGGGAGAGGGAGAAGCAGTCTTCCTGCTGAGCAGGGAGCCCGGTGCAAGGCTTAATTCCAGGACCCCCGGGATCATGACCTGAGCTGAAAGCAGATGCTTAAAGACTGAGCTACCCAGGTGCCCCTAGGGATTTGGGTTTTTAAAAAGTTAAAAAATATATAAATAAAGAGTTTTTTAAGATGTTAATTAAACTAATTTTGGAGGCGCCTGGGTGGCTCCGTGGGTTAAAGCCTCTGTGTTCGGCTCAGGTCATGATCCCAGGGTCCTGGGATCGAGCCCCACATCGGACTTTCCACTCGGTGGGAGCCTGCTTCCCTTCTTCCTCTCTCTCTGCCTGCCTCTCTGCCTACTTGTGATCTGTGTCTGTCAAATAAACAAATAAATAATAAACAAATAAACTCATTTCGTAGATGCTGTCAGTAATTTTTTATTTTTCCCCTTTATCCCCAGCTTGTCCCGATACAGATTGAAATTCAGTGCTGATAAAGTGGACACCATGATTGTTCAGGCAATTTGTAAGTATAGTGCATATGATATCTGATCCTTATAACTTTTTTGTGCTGTTAAAACTGTCTCTTAGGGGCACCTGGGTGGCTCAGTGGGTTAAAGCCTCTGCCTTCAGCTCAGGTCATGATCCCAGGGTCCTGGGATCGAGCCCCACATCGGGCTCTCTGCTAGGCGGGGAGCCTGCTTCCCTTCCTCTCTCTCTCTGCCTACTTGTGATCTCTCTCTCTGTCAAATAAATAAACAAAATCTTTAAAAAAAAAAAAAAACCTGTCTCTTATAATTTTATCAGTTGAGGAAGGAAAAGGAGGTTGATTAGAATTGTTAATAGTGAAGTAAATAACTAGAAAATGCAGAATAGAAAAGGCAAGCCACCCGTAATTTGACTAGTTGGAGATAATGTGAATTAACACTAGTGATGTTAACAGATTTGTTTCCCATGAGGCAGATCGGTACGTGGGATCTATTGCTTTGTGCTTTTTACACTTGGCTTTATAGTAGGTCAGTCCTATGCCATTAAGTGTATTTTGGAAACCTCAAATCCTTGTTTCCACTTTTAAAAATCCCTTTAGATGGCAATTACATTTCTGGATATGTGCTCCAAAGAACCGAAAGCAGGTACTCACAGATAGATATGCACCTGTGTCTGTAGCAGCGTTATTCACAATAGCCAAAAAATGCAAACCACCTAAATACCCATAACAGATGAATAGATAAACAGAATGGGGCCGATTCACACAATGGATAATTTTTATTTTTACTTTTTTAAAAAAAAACATTTATTCTTAAGTCAGAGAGTGTAAGCATAAGCAGGGGGAGTGGCAGGCCGAAGGAGAAGCAGGCTCCCTGCTGAGCAAGGAGTCCTATGTGGGACTTGATCCCAAGACCCTAGGATCATGACCTGAGCCAAAGGCAGCTGCTTAAACTGCTGAGCCACCCAGGCATCCCAGATAATAACTATTTTTAAACCATAAAAAGGTTTACAACATGGATGAATTTTGAAAATGTGCTGAGAAATAAGCCATACAAAAAAGACAACTGTTGTGTGATTCCACTTATGAGGTACCTAGAACAGGCAAATTGATAAAAGACCGAAAGTAGAAGAGATGACCAAGAGATGGGGGAAGATGGGGGATGAGGTGTTACTATTGAATGGGTGCAGAGTTTCCATGTGGATGCTGAAAGAGTTCTGGAAATGGGTAGTGGGTGATTGTTAAATAACATTGTGAATGTGCTTGATACCACTGAAACCTGCAGTTGAAAATGGTTAAAATGATAAGTTCTATGTATATTTTAGTTTTATAAAGCCATTTTATGTTCCTCTTTTCTCTTTCATTTTAATATACTGCAGCCTTGTTAGATGACTTAGATAAAGAACTAAACAACTATATCATGCGGTGTAGAGAATGGTATGGCTGGCATTTCCCTGAATTAGGAAAAATTATTTCGGATAATCTGACATACTGCAAGTGTTTACAGAAAGTCGGTGAGTAACTATCCTTTAAGGCATTGAAAATAACAATTTATTTGCATCCCAAAACATGAGTTGTAACATTTTTTCTTAACAAGCTTCCCAGAGTTCCTTATGCCTTGTGTGTATTTTGGGAGTATAGTCAAATTAGGGTCTATTAGAATTCAGAGACCATTAACTTGAACTTTGACTTCAGTGGCGGGTACAGCAAGAGATCATGGTTCTCATTTGGTTTTTCTTAAAATGGCTTCTTAACGTGGAATGTATCTCATAGGGAATTTAATAGGGGCAACTGAGACTTGGAATATCCTGCATATGTTATAACACTAAAGTTGGTGCTGCTCTCTATACTGTTAGTGTTTGTATTCCATACCAGTGTACAGTAATATTAGTAGAAAAACCTGAATATTGTTAATAAATAGAATTTACCAGGCTTATATTGCTGCCCCAAGAATTCATGGCCCTGGATTTAATAAAACCTTAGCTATAAATTGTCTGTTATAGTGTTATTAGTTCTATTGTATGGGGTATTTTGTTTTTATTCTAATTTATATCTTTTTAGAGGGAGATGATGGGGAGAGATTTTAATCTCTAAAAATCAAGCATTCCATAAGGAAAATTAGTAGGTCAAACTTGTTCACTTTTTGTTTTGTTTAGGAACCTTTTTCATTGGCTTACCTCTACTTTTTTTTATTTGACTATTTGGATTTTATATAATTTGTTGAAGAGTGATTCTCCCTCATCCTCTGCAAACATTCCATAGGCGATAGGAAGAATTATGCCTCAGCCAAACTTTCTGAACTACTGCCAGAGGAAGTTGAAGCAGAAGTGAAAGCAGCTGCAGAGATATCAATGGGAACAGAGGTTTCAGAAGAAGATATTTGCAATATTCTGCATCTCTGCACTCAGGTAAACTGTACACATGGGGAAACTGGTTGTGGTGGGACCGGCTATGTAATGATAACTTTCTGATGGCGATGATGATTTTTAAACTTGATCCACCTGATAAATATGAGGGTGTTCAGTCACTACCTCATCTGATGCCATCTTGATTTCTATACTTTAGGGGGGAAATACATACTGAAGTAAGTTGAAAGAAGATTATCTAATTTATTTATACTGGCATTGTCTGGATAATGAATTATGAATCCCTTAAGGGAACAGAAATACAGCTTGAGTTATTTAATTCCAGCCTTTATGTTTGTAGCCTGGAATGCTTCTCCCCGCCCCCACGCCCCATTTGGAGATCACTGAAGAAGAATAACAAAAAGGAGGCTGGCCCAGTCAGTAGAGCATGTGACTCTTGATCTTGGGGTTGTAAGTTCAAGCCCCATGTTGGGTGTAAAGATTACTTAATAAAATCTTTAAAAAAAAGAATCACACACGCAAAAAAGAATCACAGAGAGGATGACATAATGTCTAGCCCTTAGAGTTTTTAAAAATAACAGTAATATTGACTGGTATTTTTAAGCAGTATATTAGGTTGTTTGCATTTATTATCTCATAAAATTTATGAAAATGGGAAGCTGAGAGAAAGGATGCTTTGTTTTCCCAGGATTACGCGGCTTATCTAGGACAGTTTAGGGCTCCAGTGTTTTCAGACATGTGGTTTTTATGTGATTTTTACACAAGTCATTTATGGTATATTCATCTTGTTCCTTATACTAGGTAATTGAAATCTCAGAATATAGAACCCAGCTCTATGAATATCTACAAAATCGAATGATGGCCATTGCACCAAATGTTACAGTCATGGTTGGGGAATTAGTGGGAGCACGGCTCATTGCTCATGCAGGTGATGATTTTAATGTAACCTATAAATAGGGATACCTAGAGTAGATTGTTTTCTACCTAGGATTATTTTTTCATCTTCAAATTACATTTATTAGAAATTATAGGTAATAAATATAAGTAGATGGTATATGGGAGAGGACTAAGGACCAAGTAGGTGTTCAGTGATGATTCTGATTCCTGTGCCTGATTTCCTTTTGGATAATGAAGGCATCTTCAGTCACTACCTCTTCTGAGACACTTGTGGTCCATTGTCAGAAGTTTATTACCATTAGTGAGAATAATCAGATGAAAGCAGGAGAATGAAATCAGTTAATATTTCCTAATACTAAAAATTTAACCAGATTAGGGGCTCAGTTGGTTAAGTGCTTGACTCTTAATTTTGGCTCAGGTCGGAGCCTGCTCAAGATTCTCTCTCTCCCTTTCTGCCGTCCCCCCTGCACACACACCCCTCTAAAACAAAACAAAACAAAAAAATCATCAGATTAAATAGCAGTAGTTCTCACAACAGGTGATACATACCCTTGATCAAGAATCTGGTTCACTGCTGAATTTGTTATTTTAATGTATTCGACATGCAAAATATTTTTAATGAATTTATAATAAGACCTCATGTATGTATCTGGTGATGTTACAAAGAAGGTATGCTATAAAATATACTGTATAATTGAATATTAGCAAATAGAGTGAAATACTACTATATTATTGGAGTTAATCATTAAAATCTATCACAGAAGATCATAAAATATCCTCTATATCAAAGTATCTAAACTAGAATAGGGCCCTGTAACAACAACATTAATCCGACAGGCCATTCAGATGCCCTCAGCTGTGAGGCTGGGATTGTCTGGTTGGTTTTGTTTTCTGCATCCAAATTTTCGTAGCCTTAACTACATTTCGGGGGTACGAGATGCAGGGCTTAACAGAAGTCTGTTGAATTTTAAATAGGTATCTAGTGGTTGGGCATTAATACTGGGGGTCTGTTCTGACAAAATCTATGCGATAAATCTAACAAAGCAGCAACTTTTTATACCTGATTAGTATGCTTCTATCTCCTCATCCATTTCTTAACAGATAAGAGTGTGAGAAAGTTAATGCATAGTGATACTGTTGAGATGTCCTATGAGTGTCCCTCTGTTTGTATATTTTTTTCATATCTAAAGTAGAATATTTGATGTCTAAAGGCCTCCTCGGTGGAATGCTAATGGAATACAGAATAGTATAATACCATCTCTGGGGCAAATAAGTATATAATTGAAGTAATAAGCTTAACCTTCAGTTCGTCCTCAGTGTTCACTGTAAGCCTCTGCTTACGCTGCTCCATGAATGAACCACAAAAACTGAGGCTTTTTAGGGAATCTCAGACTGGAATCTGTATTGTGTCAGATTTTTATTTACTCGGTGCCTGTAATACTAAGATTATATGTCTTACACTTAATACATGGAACTTTTAAGTACTTGGAATTGCATTCCTTTTAAATACTTCTTTTTTTTTTTTGGAAGGTTCTCTTTTGAATTTGGCCAAACATGCAGCTTCTACGGTTCAGATTCTTGGAGCAGAAAAGGCACTCTTCAGAGCCCTCAAGTCTAGACGAGATACCCCCAAATACGGTCTCATTTATCATGCTTCACTTGTAGGCCAGACAAGTCCGAAGCACAAAGGAAAGGTGAGTTGCATGTCTTCTGAGGCAGGTGGTTTTTTTCTTTTTTTCCCCCAGATAACTCATCTTCTGCCTGTTCTGTGGTATGCAATAAAATTTTCCTGTTTCTTTTTCATTAAATAGAGAATGATGATTTTTTTTTTTAAGATTTTTATTTATTTGACAGAGATCACAAGTAGGCAGAGAGGCAGGCAGAGAGAGAGGGGGGAAGCAGGCTCCCTGCTGAGCAGAGAGCCTGATGCGGGGCTCGATCCCAGGACCCTGGGATCATGACCTGAGCCGAAGGCAGAGGCTTAACCCACTGAGCCACCCAGGTGCCCCGAGAATGATGAATTCTTGAGCTAAAAAGCACTTTTGTGTACTGAAAGAAAATAATAATTAGTAAGTGTTGCTGGGGGCGCCTGGCTGACTCAGTTAGTAGAGCATGCAGCTCTTGCTTATGGGGTTGTGAGTTCCCAGCCCCACGTTGGGTGTAGAGCTTACTTTAAAAAATATATATATTATTACTATTATTTTTTTTAAGATAAAGTATTACTAATTTTTTTTTTAAGATTTTTATTTATTCATTTGTCAGAGTGAGCACAGGCAGACAGAGTGGCAGGCAGAGGCAGACGGAGAAGCAGGCTCCCACTGAGCAAGGAGCCCGATGTGGGACTCGATCCCAGGACGCTGGGATCATGACCTCAGCTGAAGGCAGCGGCTTAACCAACTGAGCCACCCAGGCGTCCCAAGTGTTACTAATTTTGTTAAAGCCATTTTCCTTTGCTGTATTAGGATTTTTCTAGAATCCACCTGTTTGTGAAGGATGGCGTGGATGGCACATCAAAAGTTTTCTATGTGGCAAGAAATCAACTTAACATCATCATTTATAAATTATGAAATAATAACCATGCACTGTGCTCAACTCTTAGTGGGACTTAAGTGAGTCCTTTTAATAGCCCTGTGAGATGTAGGGTATCTGTTTTACAGATGAAAAAGCTGAGTCTGGGGCACCTGGGTGGCTCAGTGGGTTAAAGCCTCTGCCTTCAGCTCAGGTCATGATCCCAGGGTCCTGGGATCGAGCCCTGCATGGGACTCTCTGCTCCTCGGGGAGCCTGCTTCCCTTCCTGTCTCTCTGCCTGCCTCTCTGCCTACTTGTGATCTCTCTCTGTCAAACAAATAAATAAAATCTTTAAAAAAAAAAAAAAAAAAGAAGAAGAAGAAGAAGAAAAAACTGAGTCTTCGGCACATTTTTTGCTTAGGGCACATAATTTAACAAGTTGAAATGTTAAAAAAAAAACGTGAAATGTTACGAAATTCAGAGCTGATTGATGAAAGGGGCTGAAAAATTGTTAATTAGCTTACAAGGGCAGCTGTGCCTTTTCCAGATGACATCATGGTGTAGAACTAAGGCCACTGAGTAGAAAGTAAAGGAAGACATTAGAAGGGTAGTTTGAGCTTGTGTGAGACACGAACTGCTGCAGGATCATCTCGCCCAGCAAAGTGAACGGAGTTGTGTGTAACCGGCTCGCCACTGAGAGGTCCGGATAAAGCTAGGTGGCTTGGGTTGTGGGAATCGTAATAATTTTATAATTCCGGACTTAAAAGAATCCTCCAATGAGTGATAGAGTTGATGATGTGCCCCAGTTTTCGCATGAGCACGCGGTTGAGGATTTTCGGGTCTCAACTCGGAGTGCGGTCTGAGTGCCTCTCACTTCACGCTCCGTCAGATCTCTCGGATGCTGGCGGCCAAGACTGTTCTGGCTATCCGGTATGACGCTCTTGGCGAGGACTCCAGTTCTGCGATGGGGGTTGAGAACCGAGCCAAATTAGAGGCCAGGCTGAGGACCTTGGAAGATAGAGGGGTAAGGACCATATCGTGCCTGTTGGCAGAAGTGAATAAACTTAAACTGGTTTATGTACTTGTTCATTTCACCTACTAAGCAGCTTAATGATTAATATTACTGTATCTAATTATGTTTTTTTCCCTGCTGTTAAACAGTTACCCTTGTATTTACTAAGAATTGATACCTTTTCTTAGATAAGGAAAATAAGTGGAACGGGAAAAGCATTAGCAAAAACAGAAAAATATGAACATAAAAGGTGAGTACATCTGGGGAGGATGGGTGAGCAATACCTGCTTGATGGAATTTTAATTGACAGCTGCAGTGTTTATAATAAAACGTAAACACTTGAGTGTCTTATTTTTCTTTGCTATTTATAGTTTTCCATATTTTGAATTTTTAATCACATGAACATTTTTATATTGTAATAAATATATACGTAGTGTATATTTTGGTTTTTCTCTTTTTTTCCCTCTTATTTAAGTAATGTCTGTACCCAACATGGGGCTCAAACTCAGAATCCAAAGATCAAGAGTGAGGTGCTCCTTGAACCAAGCCAGCCAGGTGCCCCTTGGCTTTTTTTTCCCTTCTTAATATTTAACAAGTTCATTTTCGGGTGTTGATAGTAAATATTTGTCATTCATAGCTTCTGTATAGTATACCGTCTGTCAAAAAGAAAATCAATTCCATTAATTCACAATGAAACCTAAAGACAAAAGTCTGAAAATAGCTAAAAGGCATAATAGTAAAGTATTCAGACCTCGCCATGAAACAAACAAAAGATACGTGTAGGGAGAGGTATTGTGGCTATTTGAGGTGATGTTCAGTACTGCTAAGTTTCTGATGATGGAAGTACAATGTGGCGCAACTTTTCTGGGAAGTGGTTTGACAGTATGTACAGGAGCCTTTAAAATGTTTCTAGTCATTAACCCATACATTTTCCCTTAGGACTCCTGTAATTCCTTAAGAATTTTAATAGTAGGGGCACCTAGGTGGCTCAATGGGTTAAGCCTCTGCCTTTGGCTCAGGTTATGATCTCAGGGTCCTGAGGTCGGGCCCGAATCGGGTTCTCTGCTCAGCAGGGAGCCTGCTTCCCCCTCTATCTCTGCCTGCTACTCTGCCTACTTGTGACGTCTCTCTCTGTGTCAAATAAATAAATAAAATCTTAAAAAAAAAGAATTTTAATAGTATGCTTTTAAACTGGGAAAGGAGTAACAATCTTACTGTATATACTTATATATATATTTAAACATATGTATTTAGAAAAATTGTTTCCTTTATTCTGGAAAGAAAGCAAAAGTGTTCTGTGGGCATCAACATTTTGTTTTATGAATTTTCCAAGTTTTCAACAAGGATTGTGTATATATATATTTTGTAATGTTTAAAGTTGAATTTGGTGTCTTTATTTGATAAGTGTGGATTTTATTTTTTTTAAAGATTTTATTTATTTATTTGACAGGGATCAGGAGTGGGCAGAGAGGCAGGCAGAGAGAGGGAAGGAAGCAGGCTCCCTGCTGAGCAGAGAGCCAGATGCAGGGCTTGATCCCAGGACCCTGGGATCATGACCCAAGCTGAAGGCAGAGGCTTAACAACTGAGCCACCCAGGCGCCCCTACTTTTAACTTCAGTATATGTGCTGCCGAAGCAAGCACGCTGCTTTTAACTTTAAAGACATGTACTTGAAGCGCCAATTAGGAGATTTATTCTTGTTTTAGGCACTTAGTGCTTCAGTTTTTTCTGAAAATTTTTTTTTGCTACATTAGAACAAAGGCAAATGAAGGCTTTTAGGGAATCTTTTTTTTTTTTTTTTTAAGAATTTATTTGAGAGAGAGAGCGTGAGAATGGAGAAGGTCAAAGGGAGAAGCAGACTCCTTGCGGAGCTGGGAGCCCGATGCGGCACGCAATCCCAGGTCTCTGGGATCATGACCTGAGCCGAAAGCTGTCGCTCAACCAACTGAGCCACCCAGGTGCCCCTGAATTACCCTATTTCTAAAACTTAAATTGCTTCAGTTTTTAATTTCTAAAATAATCATTTGTTGTAAAGAAATTTTGTTTTTCCCCGTACTGACTGAATTTTTTTTTTAAAGATTTTATTTATTTATTTGACAGACAGAGATCACAAGTAGGCAGAGAGAGAGGAGGAAGCAGGCTCCCCACTGAGTAGAGAACCCGACGCGGGGCTCGATCCCAGGATACTGGGATCATGACCCGAGCCGAAGGCAGAGGCTTTAACCCACTGAGCCACCCAGGTGCCCTGACTGAATGTTTTTCTATACCATAGTCAGTCATTACATTGATTACTAAATGAGAATTCATTTTAGCTCACCACTTCCTTTTAAGTGTGATTCACTTACGTGGAAAATAGTGATTGATACCTCCTTACCTTTTGGAAATTACTAGTTTTCATAAACTGCCTCAAAACCACTAAAATGAAACAGTATTATATGCTTACGTAAGTATTATCTAATGGCATTTCTTTTAAACTACCTTAGAATTAGTTCATTTATAAGTATTTATAGAGATTGTCTATAATTCTTTGACTCTTACAGTGAAGTAAAGACTTATGATCCTTCTGGTGATTCCACACTGCCAGCCTGTTCTAAAAAACGCAAGATAGAACAGGTAGATAAAGAAGACGAAATTGTTGAAAAGAAGGCCAAAAAAGCCAAGGTTAAAATTAAAGGTCAGTTTGAATTTTTTTTTTTTAAGATTTTATTTATTTATTTGACAGAGAGAGATCACAAGTAGACGGAGAGGCAGGCAGAGAGAGAGAGGGAGGGAAACAGGCTCCCTGCTGAGCAGAGAGCCCAATGCGGGACTCGATCCCAGGACCCTGAGACCATGACCTGAGCCGAAGGCAACGGCTTAACCCACTGAGCCACCCAGGCACCCAGAATTTTTTAAATATTGTTTATATTCATATTCTTTAAGAAAGACTTCGTATGTCTTGGGGAAGCATATGCCGTTGAACTTTATTGAGAAACCACCCATATTGAAAGTTAATGGTGTTTTAATAAGCCATCGTCATGTTCCTTGAGAACAGTTAAGGTATTAAATTTATCAGACTTCATAGAGGAGTGTGAGAAGCATTTCTTTGAAAATACGGAATCACGTATTATGTTAAGTTTACCAAACTTTAGTTTCTACCACGTGAACTATTTTGGTAATTAGCTTAAAAAGAAAAAAAGTTCATGGTTTTTAAATTAGTTGCCAAAATATTTTTGTTATATTGTTTTCTGTTACATAGAATGGACTAGAGTAATAACATTGGTAACATACCATTATAGTAATAATATTTAATAGGTACTCTCCAGTGAACTCAGCTATCTTGCAAAGCTGATAAGCAAGTAACCCCATTTACTAACAATACCTTTGTTGAGTTTGGTTTCTAAATAGCTTAGTGGTCAAAAGTATATTATCAGCAAATGTGGGTTCCTGCCCAGGCTGAAGACAACATAAACAGCTATTTAACTCCTATGTTTCTCTTTGTTTATTGAACAGGGAGGTGATCCCTAAGCCCATTAGTAGCATTTGAAACAGCAGACTCCAGTGTCTTCACTTGGACATCCAGTATACGTTTTAAACTTAACATTCCTATGTCCTTGTCACTCTCAGTCTGTTGCTCCACAAATTTGTCTGTCTTACTAATGGCAGTTCTAGTTGCTTTAGCCTTTAACCTTGACTGTTTTCTTAGAACCCAAATCTACTCTGGCACCAAATCCTCTTTTTTGTTTTGGTAAAATTTTTCTTAAGTAAACTCTGTTCCCAGTTTGGGTCTCAAACTTTAAAAAGTCCCAAGATCAGGAGTCACATGTTCCACCAACTGAGCTAGCCAGGTGCCCCTATTCTGGCAACAAATCCTGTCAATGCAGTTCTGCTTTGAAAATATATATCCAGAATCTAACCACTTGCCTTATCCACAACTGCGTTTCTTTTTTTTTTTTAAGATTTTATTTATTTATTTGACAGAGAGATCACAAGCAGGCAGAGAGGCAGGCAGAGAGAGAGGAGGAAGCAGGCTCCCCGCTGAGCAGAGAGTCCGATGCGGGGCTCGATCCCAGGACTCCGAGATCATGACCCGAGCCGAAGGCAGCGGCTTAACCCACTGAGCCACCCAGGCGCCCCCACAACTGCTTTTCTTAATGTAGCAGCCACAAGGGCACCCCCCATTAATTCTCTCATTCAGTTTTATTCCTTTTAGCCACACTGGCCTCCTCGTTATTCTTTGATCCTGCTAACTCTCCTCCTCTTCCAAAATAACCTTAGCTTTTGCTTTTCTCTTTACCTGGAGTATTTTGCCTCAAGACAGGTGCCATCTTTTCACTCCTTTGCCTCTTCCAGGTGTTGCCTGGCTGACTGTCTTGTCTGAAGTACCGTATGCACTGCCTTCCTCAGTGTTCCTCTTCCTGCCTTATTTTCATTCTTAGCAAGGATTACTGTGTAAAATATTATATAGTTATCCTTTGATTCCCTCCAGTCCTTTAAAAAAAAAAAAGGCTACATATGGACAGGGATTTGTCTGTTTTATGTCCTGTTGTGTCCAGTTGTCTAGGATATAGCCTGGCACTTAGTAGGTGCTAAATAAAATTTTTGGTGAACGAGTTTCTAGTGATAGGTATATATTATGGAGTCTTTTTTTTTTTTTTTTTAAAGTCCTCATTCTTAAGAGCCAAGCATGATACGTTATCTCGTTAAATCTGGTAAGATGGGCAGTAAATGGGGTTTAGAGAACTCAGTGACTTCTCAGGGTCACAACAGGTTGAAACAAACCCAGGTCTTTTAACTCCAGAGCACAGTTTTGTTTTGTTTTGTTTTGTTTTAAGATTTTGTTTGTTAGAGCAAGAGAGCACAAGCAGGGGGAGGGGAGCATCAGATGGAGGGAGAGAGAGAAGCAGGCTTCCCGCCGAGCAAGGAGCCTGAAGCAGCGCTCAATCTTAGCACCCTGGGATCATGACCCGAGCCAAAGGCAGATGCTTAACCCACTGAGCCAACCAGGCACCCCTCCAGAGCACAGATTCTTAATCCTTTCTAATAAAGTGACAACTGCCAAAAAAACATTGAGTTTGGAGATCCAATGATCTGTCCTGATCCTAATTTCCGTAGATAGCTGCATGACTTCATAAAGTTAGTGATCTTGGACTAGGTAGGTGTTTGAAGGACCTTTCCACTTAAAGAATTTTATAATAAACATTGGATAGTCAGCCAGAATGATGGGAAAAAAACTGAGATTTGAAAGGTGGGAAAGTGAGGTCTGATAAAATGTTAATTGTTGTGTCTGTGCTTAACCCCACTCAGTTGAAGAAGCCCCAGTAGCAACAGAGGAAGAAGAAGAAGAAGAAGGAGTACTAGTGGTAGAAGAACAGGAGACATCTGTGAAGAAGAAGAAAAAGAAGGACAAAAAGAAACATATTAAGGAAGAACCACTTTCTGAGGAGGAACCATGCACCAGCACAGCAATTCCTGTATGTTTGTTTTTAATACTTTGTTGGCACAGGCCGGGTTTCTATTTTATTGAACTGTCTGTATTAGAAATGAGCAGGCAGTTGAGGTGGTTTTTATTGATGGAACAGTAAAATAAAAATGATATTGTTGTAAAAAGGCCAAACCTAAAATCTTAACTACAAAATGGGTTTACTTTGAGGAAGAGAGAATATAACTTGCTACAGATTTTCATAGAGGTGATTTTTATATTTTTAGGTCTTAATCGTTCACCAAATTTGTTTTTGAGGGAAATTGAACTACTTCGCTTCTTATAAAGTTACTGTTCCTCACCCATACATTTACAGCTCTTTCAAAAGCATTCTTATTTGTTACTTTCAGAGTCCAGAGAAAAAGAAGAAAAAGAAAAAAAAGAAAGATAATGAGGACTAATTGAAGGGAATCATCTTTGAGTCATCGGGACACATCACACCTAAGATTCAGTCAGGAGTGTATCAGAAATGTTCCGTAATTGAGCGAAGGTTGGATGAAACAGAGTTCCTACTCATCGATACCTTTTCGAACCTACGTGTCTTGACACCAGTTCTGTTAACTTGATTATGTCATTTCTCAGTCTTTGTTATACAAATAAAAATATTTTCTTTGTATTTTAAGGTAGTTCTGTGATCTCTGTATTTTAGTACACAATTATGATCCTTTCTATATTTAGCATTTAATGATGATTATTGCTTTGATAAGTATAGCTGAAAAGTGAGAGTTGTGAATTGTTCATTTGAAACTTAACTCTAGCCTTCTGGAAGGCTGTGATTAGGTGGACCAATTTAAGAGCTTTACTCTAATGTTTCTTTTTCCCTTTTTGACTTTTTTCAACTGTTTCTCTGCTTCTGTATTTATTTAAATAAAGCTGTGTTTTGTGTTCACAATTTTAAAATTAGGTGAGCAAAACTTTCCTGTATCCCTTCAGAAAGAAAAAAAATTGTATCCATAACATGATTTTACTTCGTAGTTCTGACTGGAGCAACAAAATAATTATTAACATTAACATAGATGGAGATTTTTTTCTAAGGTGACATTTTTAAAAGGATAACAAAATGATTTTATAATGGTAAAGAATGGGCAGGGTAACAGGAAAACAAGATGACCAAAAATAAAATGTCCATGGGTATAAACCAGGACATAGAACACCAAAGAGAAATCCTTGTTTCTAAAATAGTGTTTCCTGGAAGTGGAAAACAGCCTAGTGGACAGCTACGAGTTTCGTAGGACCGTTCAGTCTTGCATCGCTTGTGTGCCGTGGGTGTGATGGTGAAGCCCAGCTCAGTAAAAGCATTCAGCAGGTGGATGAGCCAAAATGATTCTAGTTTTGGGACACCTGGGTGGCTCAGTCAAGCGTTTTGATTTCAACTCAGGTCATAAGCTTGGTGTCTTGGGGTCAAACCCTATGTCTGGCTACCTGCTTAGTGGGGAGTCTGCTTCTCCCTCTCCACTGTGCATGCTCGCTCCCCACCGTGTGCTCGCTTGCTCGCTCGCTCGCTCAAATGAATAAATAAAGTCTTTAATAAAATGATTATAGCTTTGAGTTCCCTCTGCTTTTCATGTAACTTTTGGCAAGTCCACAGACCCTCTTAACTTCAGTTCCTCACTTATAGATTAGAGACGAGGTCAACGTTACCTCTCCATCTAACAGTGGTTTGTAGGGGGCAAAAAAAAGATAAAAATTTTCAGAGGTGTAAGTACACTTCAAATTTAGATATTTGAAGTAAGTGCTACAGGAAGTACATGTAACTATCCCTAGACAGAATTACAAAATAAAACTGGTTATTTTGCTCCCAGAAGAATGTTACTATCATTAGTACCTCTTGACTTGGGATGTAACAGATTTTTAGTTACTTTTTTTTTTAAATTATTTTTATTATTATTTTTTTGACATAACAGATTTTTAACAGCTTTTGATGAGAGTTGTCCATAGACCTGCCAAGGGCTGTAAAAGTTTTCTATCTGAAACAGGATAGACTTTGAGAATGCTAATTAATAAACTTCTAATCACTTTAAATGGTCTCATACAGGCCTGGGAAAAAAATCTAGTTAATCACAGAGCTATCAATTTAATTAACATATACTATATTACTAGTTTCAGAGATAGAATTCATCAGTTACATACAGTACCCGGTTGATTACTTCACATGCCCATCCTTAATGTCCATCGCCCAGTTACCGCATCCCCCCACACCTCCCTAAGCCATCAGTTCTAACTGCTAAACTCTTAACTGTTCAAAACACTAACCAGAAGGTAGGTTCTGGCTCTTTGTTCTAAAATGGAGCCTTAGGATCTTAGTCTGCAATGGGAAGTGCAGGTGGGTTTTATATGACTTAATTTTTTTTTTAATTTTTATTTTTTTTAATTTTATTTTTTATAAACATATATATATTTTTCCCCCCAGGGGTACAGGTCTGTGAATCTCCAGGTTTACACACTTCACAGCACTCACCATTATATGACTTAATTTTGATGAGCAAACTATTTCTGTGAGTGGGCCATACAAAATACTTCAGACCTACAGATTATCTGGGTGCTGGCTGACAGTTGGTAGAGCGTGGGACTCAGGTTGTGAAGTCAAGCCCCACACTGGGTGTAGAGATTACTTGAAAAAATAAAAAGCTTGCTGATTCTCAAAAAATGAAAAAGCAATGATTCTCCACTGTATTCCACATCTCTTTAAAAGTGTAAATTTAAATTTTTTGGTTTGAACTACTGTATCAGGGCACCTGGGTGGCTCAGTTAAGCATGGGACGGTGGCTTCAGCTCAGGTGGTGAGCTCCGTGTCCTGGGTCAAGCCCTCTATGGGGCTTGATCGGGTCTTGAGTTCAAGCCCTGTGTTGGGCTCCAAACTGGGGCATCAGGCCTACTTTAAACAGTTCACAGGGGTGCCTGGGTGGCTCAGTGGGTTAAAGCCTCTGCCTTCAGCTTGGGTCACCAAATCAGAGTCCTGGGATTGAGCCCTACATGGGCTCTCTGCTCAGCAGGGAGCCTGCTTCCCCCTCTCTGTCTGCCTCTCTGCCTACTTGTGATCTCTGTCAAATAAATAAAATCTTTTTAAAAAAATCAGTTCATAGAGAAGTAAAAAGAATAACCTATATTTCTGTATCTACTATTTTGTGTCCTCAGTGTGCTTACCATGCACGGCCTTGGAGGAGCTGTACTCTCCAGAACTCGAAGCTCAGATCACTTTT
This sequence comes from Lontra canadensis, assembly GCF_010015895.1. NCBI lineage: Eukaryota > Metazoa > Chordata > Mammalia > Carnivora > Mustelidae > Lontra > Lontra canadensis. The sequence continues at coordinate 12,030,166 of NW_022631012.1, read as the reverse complement.
CTGCAGTTCTCTGAAGAGTCCTCTTCAATGCTTTGCTGCTTCTCCAAGGCCATCTTTTTTTTTCTTTTTTTTAAAGATTTTAAAATGTATTTTAGAGGGTGTGCAGGGCAGGGCGAGCGAATCCTGAAGCAGATTCCCTGTTGGCGGAGCCTGGCCCCAGGACCGTGAGGTGATGACCTGAGCTGAAACCCAAGAGTCAACCCACAGCCACCCAGGCACCTCCCAGAGCATCCTTTACAACTTGTTTCAGGCCCATCCTCTATCCCAGCTGTACCACTTAGAATAATGGGCATTAGGGCCAAGTAATTAAAACCTTTAACATGTATGAGAATCACCTGGGGATCCTGATAAACTGCAGATGAGTCCGGTAGATCTGGGACGGAGCCCATGAGTTCATTTTTAGGAAGCTCTTAGGTGCTTCTTGGTGGAGGTCACACTTAGGGTATATGGTAAAGTACTCGGGCAGATTACTTAAACTTGCTCTGAGAATAAAGTGAGAGAATGCTTAAAGGGGTCTTAAAAACCATTCATTTCCTTCTGTATGTCTTGAATATCTCCATTCCCCAAATTGTAGACCTTCCTGTGTGTTCTCACCTGTAAGGGCCTTAATCTTTGTGTAGTGAAGAGTGAATGACCTGTGGACGAATTAACTAGATTTTTGTGTTACTTTCAGAAGAAAATAGAATTAAGAGCACCGGGGCACCTGGCTGGCTCAGACATTAGAGCTCTGTGACTCTTGATACTGAGGTTGTGAGTTTGAGCCCCATGCTGGGTGTAGAGTTTACTTAAAATAAAAACTAAGAATGCCACTTCTGAGTTTGTTTTTCTCGTCGTGAGCTTTTTTTGTTTTTTAATTCTTATTTTTTTTAGTTCTTATTTTAATTCCAGTTAACAATGTTATTTGTATTTATTTATTTAAGAGTGCACAATCTGAGGGAGGGACAGAGAGAGGGGGAGGAGGAAGAAGACTCCCCACCGAGCCTGGAGCCTAACACAGGGCTCTATTCCACAATCCCGAGATCACCCGAGCCAAAATCAAGAGTCAAAAACACTTAACCTGTGAGTCACCCACGTGCCCCAGAAATTTTTTTTTTTAAAGATTTATTTGTCAGAGAGAGAGAGCAAGCACAAGCAAGCAGAGTGTCAGAGGCGGAGAGAGAAGCAAGTTTCCTGCAGAGCAAGGAGCCTGATTCGGGACTTGATCCCAGGACTCTGGGATCATGACCTGAGCCAAAGGCAGCGACAACCAACTGAGCCACCCAGGCGCTCCCCAGAAATGGTTTGAAACAAAAAGGTGTTGGGGCGCCTAGGTGGCTCAGTTGGTTAAGTGTCCAACTTTGGGTTTCCACTGCAGATGTGATCTCAAGGTCGGTGGTGATCGCAGGGTCCTGAGACCAAGGCTCACTCCCCTGGTGGGGCTCCATGTTCATAAGGGCGTAGGCCTGAGATCCTCCCCCTTCTGCCACTCCCCCAACTCACTCTCCTGTGCGCGCTCTCTCTCTCTCTCTCAAATTAAATCTTTAAAATCACTTCTTACAGCAAATGTCAAATGGTAATTCTTCTGGAGTATTTTACAGTTGTACTGGGTTTTAAGGAGAAATTGGAAGTAATTAGAGAAATGGTTCTCAAATCTGTGGGAACCTCAGACATCTGGATAAATTTTTTTTAAAGCCACATTTCTGGGATCCCTTGGTGGCTCAGTTGATTAGGCATCTGCTTTGGGCTCAGGGGTCCTGGGATTGAGTTCCACATTGAGCTCCTTACTCAGGAGGGAGCCTGCTTCTCCCTCGGCCTGCCGCTCCCGCTGCTTGTGCTCTTTCTCTCTCTCTCTCTCTCTCTCACAAATGAAATCTTTTCTTTCTTTCTTTCTTTTTTTTTTTTAAGATTTTACTTATTTATTTCACAGACAGAGATTACAAGTAGGCAGAGAGGCACGCAGAGAGAGAGGGGAAAGCAGGCTCCCTGCTGAGCAGAGAGCCCGATGCGGGGCTCGAGCCTGGGACCCTGGGATCATGACCTGAGCAGAGGCTTTAACCCACTGAGCCACCCAGGTGCCCCTCACAAATGAAATCTTAAAAAATAAATAAATAAATAAAAATAAAACGTACATTTCTGTTTTGGCAGATCAAGGATATAGGCCTCAAGAATATGCACTTTGACAATTTTGACAAGCTGATGATGCTTACACCTTTACCACTGTACTAGGAGGATTCTTTTACCTTGCAAACTAGTACCTTCTTTGATGCCCAAGACGTCAGGCCTTTGCCTCTTAATATTAAGTCAGCATCCCTGCAGTACCACTGCCGGCCAGCGGCTGTGCTGTTTCACTAGGTAATTTTGAGGAGACACAGGCTGGGCGCTTGACGTGTGCAGTGCTTTTCCCACATAAATGGGGCAAACTTTGGATAGGTACGAGAAGTACCATTATCAGCCTTGTTTCCTGTCCCAAGAGTTTGCTTTTGAAGGAATGGAATTGCTGATTCTGCAGGTGTTCTGTACACATCTAATAGAACAGTGAAAAAACTTAGTCATTGTTTTACTAAGTTTGTGAGAATAAAACCCCAGATTTAAGGCAGCACACACAGAGAAGAAAGTACACAAAAGCGTGCCTAGCCCCAGATGTGTAAGTGGCTGAGAATTTCTCAGTCTGAATTGGTTGACTCTAATTTTTTTTTTTAAAGATTTTATTTATTTATTTAACAGACAGAGATCACAAGTAGGCAGAGAGGCAGGCAGAGAGAGAGGAGGAAGCAGGCTCCCCGCTGAGCAGAGAGCCCAATGTGGGGCTCGATCCCAGGATCCTGGGATCACGACCTGAGCCGAAGGCAGAGGCTTTAACCCACTGAGCCACCCAGGTGCCCCTGGTTGACTCTAATCTTAAAGAATGTGCAAATCACATGAAAACTGATTTTGTGTCATTTTTATACTAGCATCATTTTATCATGTCCAAGGGTCTACTATTTAGTATTTTTCTTTGGGGGACTTTCAAATTTTGTTTTTTCTTACATTGGTTTTTGTTGCCATTTTATTACAAAACTGTAATGAATGCCTTATATGTTTGTCTTTATATACTTGTGTTTCCTTAGGATACATTTCTAGATGTAGAATTACTGTATCAAAGGGATACAAGTGTAAAATAACACCAGTTTGTGGGGCTAGCCGCCTCGGTGAGTAGAGCATGGGACTCTTGATCTCAGGGTCATGATTTTAAGTCCCATGTTGGGTGTGGAACCTACTTAAAATAAAACAGAGGTGCCTGGTGGCTCAGTCGGTTGAGGGCCTGCCTTTAGCTTGGGTCACAATCCTAGGACCCTGGCATCAAGTCCCACACTGGGCTCCTTGCCCAGAAGGAAGTCCACTTCCCCCTCTCCCTCTGTTTCCCACTCCCCCTGCTTTTGCTTGCTTTCGCGGTCTGAAAAATAAAACAGATACGATTTTTAGAAAGAAATAGTGCCAGTTGGCTTTCAAAATATTGCAGTAATTTGTACTCCAACCAATAGTGTTAAGAGAAAGTTTCCTTTTCAGGAACTGTCTCATAATTGTCTTTATTAGCATCTGCTCTTAACCACCCCCTCCCTTTTTAAAGATTTTATTTATTTATTTGTCAGAGAGAGAGGCAGGCAGAGGGAGAACCAGGCTCCCCACTGAGCAAGGAGCCTGAGATGCTGGACTCGATCCCAGAACTCTGGGATCATGACCTGAGCCAAAGGCAGATGCTTAACTGACTGAGCTGGTCACTCATCCCAACCCTTTACTTTTTAGCAAAACTTTTACAGAATTAACTTTTTAAAAATATTAACTTGAATTAAGTGATTTTAAACTGGATCATTTTCCTTTTCTACCTCTTAAAATTGTGCAGTCAAGATGTACAAAAGGACTCCAACTTATCACTACATAACTGAAATCCCATTCAAGGATTAAACTCTCCCACCCAGCCTTTTGCAATTAACCCGAAGTGGGAATTTGTGTGGATAAAAAATTAACCTTGTCTTCAACACACTACACCTCTAGGTGCCAGAAAATTGTCCTAACCATAATCCAGTGACAAGAAGATGACTGTCCACCCTCCCCCTAGGTTTATGCAAAGAACAGCCCGTACAACCGTGCACAGCCCTGCACTGCTTCTGTGGCTCTTAATTATGGTCTTTTATCATTTGTTAGAAAGTACAAAGTAGTGAGCCGAAAATGATTAACATTTAATGATTTTATTTATTCTAGAGAGAGAGTGTGAGCACACGCAGGGTGGGGGCGGGGCAGGAGCACAGGGAGAGGGACAAGGAGGCTCCACACTGAGTGCAGAGCCTGTCTCACAGCTTGGTACCCGACCTCGAGATCACAATCTGAGCCAAAACCATGAGTCAGAGGCTCAACCAACTGAGCCACCCAGGTGCCCTGATAATTAACGTTTATTGAGCACTTACATTGTGCCAGGTGCTCTTGACTTCCCATCTAGCAACCTTTCTAATAAATACTATAATCATGCCCACTTTATACGTGAGGAAACGGAGGCACAGAGAGCTTAAGGAACTTAGTCAATGTCACTCTAGTCATTAGGAGCGCCTCTCAAATGCTTCTGAAAAGTGCAAGCCACTCTATGTTGGAACACTTTCTTAATAGCTCGAAGTTAACACCAGTCTTTTTGAAATAATATCTGGTGGGTATATAGATGTCCATCATTATTTTCTCTTTTTTTTCCTGTATGCTTGAAAGTGATCATAATTAAAAGTCGTATTCTTTAAAAGCAATAACATGCTATTTATTTTGCTTTAATTCTATGTTTTTTTAAAAAAGATTTTATTTATTTATTTGACAGAAATCACAAGTAGGCAGAGGCAGGCAAGAAAGGGGGGGAGGCAGGCAGCAGGGAGCCCAATACAGGGCTTGATCCCAGGACTCTGGGATCATGACCTGAGCCAAAGGCAGAGGCTTTAACCCACTGAGCCACCCAGGCACCCCTAATACTATGGTCTTTATCTCCAAAAACTTCGAAGTTCAATCTTTACAGCATTCTTGGTCAACATGCATTTGGAGACGCCCTTTATGGGCCAGGTGCTTGTTAAATAGCCAGAACTCGCCCAAGGGAGCAGAGAGGATGTAGCTGCGGCTGCCCCCAGAGGGCACAAAGGGAACCGCAAACCTTAGAACCTCCTGAGGAAGGCCGTACTCTCCTAACCTTGTAAGTCCTTTCTTGCTTGAGAAATGGGGAACACAGGGGAGCAACATATACAGAGAGAAAACAAGAAATGGGGGCACCTGGATGGCTCAGTCAGTTAAGCGTCTGCCTTAAGCTTGGGTCATGATCCCGGGGTCCTGGGATTGAGCCCCACATCAGGCTTCTTGTTCAGCGGGGAGCCTGTTTCTCTCTCTGCCTGCTGTTCCCCCTGCTTGTGCTCTCTCTCTCTCTCAAATAAATAGATAATCTTAGAGAAAATGAGATGATGAAGGCAAAAGCTGCAAAGTGGAATTTGAGTCTATGGAAGAGAAATCCCTCTCCCTCCCCCTGCTAGCCCGGAGATGCTACCCACCGAAGAAAGTAGAAAACAGAAATCACAGCAACAGAGACCTACTCCTGGCAGGTTACAGAGTTGTAAGCACAGCCGCGCCCCCCGTCCTCCATATCCCCCCCCCAGACCCCTTCCCAACACCTCTCGGGCTGTGAGTGAGAGAGCGGCGCTGTGCTGTGCAAGTGTAGGGAAGCCTCCAGGCGACGTCTTGGCGCTTCCAGCCGCTTTCCTTACCTGAGCTGAGAAGCAGAGACGGCCTTGGTTTCTAGCAGAGGTAGATGGAAGTGACTGACTCCAGGAAGAGAAATGGTCAGACAACAAATGCATCTATTTATAACCTGTAATCTGCTGGGCCAGCAACATGCTAATAACCAGCTGGGCGTGATGGAGCGGCCGCAAGCCGACGGTCAGAATGGGACGATCCTTGCACTAGTGGGCAGAGAAAATGACACACGTGAAAGTGCTGCGTGAGCCAAAAAGCACTGTGAGAAGTGTCCTTGCTGTTATGAGCCGGTTTCCCCACTTACTAGTACGTGTCCTTGGGCAAATCAACCTGTGTCCTCTCTGAGCCTCTGTTTCTTCATCCATAGAATGGAAATAATAACTCTTTATCTTACAGGCCTCTTGGAAGTTCAGATAATCTATACAAAAATTCCTTGTAGGGACACCCGGGTGACTCAGTCAGTTAAGCGTCTGCCTTCAGCTCAGGTCGTGAACCCACGGTCCTGGGATCAAGCACAGTATCGGGTTCCCTGCTCAGCGGGGGAGCCTGCTTCTCCCCCTCCCTCTCCCCCTGCTTGTCATCTCTCTCTCTCTGACAAATGAATAAATAAAACCTTAAAAAAAATGTAAAATAGGGACACCTGGCTGGCTCAGTCCACAGAGTATGCAACTCTTGATCTCCAGGTCATGAGTTCAAGCCTGACGTTGAGTGTGGAAATCACTAAAAAATAAACAAACAAACAAAAAAAAACTTTAAAAAGTTTTTTTAAATGAAAATAAATGAGCCTATAGTCAAAAGCTATCATGATGTATGTTTTGTCTAAAGCTATGAGATTGACTGTTTGTTTTTTTGTTTATTGGTTTGGTTTCTCTATAGAGATCATAAGGGGGTATTTTTTTGATTAGTTTTGTGGTTTCACCAGTGTAATCACCAAGCCTTTTCCAGTAAAGAGTAAAATGGGAAGTGGGAAGTATAAATGAACAAATTATTTGAGATTAATCATTTCCCCACACTTGCCCTTACTTAAGCCCCAATTACTAGTCTTTATACTTCAGGCTGAGAAATCAGTCCATGATTTTGCAGATTTTGAAGGTCTCATCCCCATTTTGTAGAACTAGAATCACAGAAGAATTAAGGGGACAGAATCATAACTCCATCTTCTACCTGTTTAACATACTTGAGAAACATGTTTGTGAAATGCTAGTCTGAGGATCAAAGAGTTGTAAATATAAATTAATGCAAATGATCTGATTTTATCTTACGTGATCTATAATAACTTAGAAGAGCGTAAATAGATATTAAGATTTTGCGCTTCATTTTCTACTTGTTCCATACGGGCTTTTCTCTCACAGTCTTCCGTGGAGCCTTCCTCCCTCTCTGAACAATTCTTCCCAAATCACAAATGTTTTCCCAGCCTGTGAAATGGAGGGACTCGCTCGCCAGAGCATTACGGCAATTGTGTTCTTCTGAAGGAAATCCTTTTTTTAACTGCCAGGAATTTCAGGCTCCAAACTTGGCGGGGCCGGGTGGCGGGCAGGGAAAGGGGGCGGATATTTTGGTGTAATGCCAGGTAATTGCCTACTTTCCCTTTAGCCATCTGAAGGCGACTGGCTGGAACCCAAGGGTAAAACCACAGTCTCCCAGGACTAGAAGGGAGAGACTTTCAGGGATCTTGGGAGACTGAGACCAGTCATTTCTCCTCGAAGCAGACAGGACCTCTTTCCAACCACAGCCTAGCCGAGCATAACGCCTTACAAGGAGAAATCCCAAGATTCCATTCATCACAAGAGTGTTAAAGCCAGTATCACGAAACATTGTCTTTGATCTACAGAGTCTGGCAAACTTTTCCTGAAAAGGACCAGTGCATATTTTAGACTTCGCAGACCATATGCCTTCTATTTGCAATGACTTTACTCTGTCTGCCATGTGGTACAAAGTAGCCACAGACAACACCGGAGCAAACAAGCCCGAGTTCCCACTAACCTTACAGACGCTTACTTACTTGAAACTAATGTAACATTGTGAGTCAACTACAATTAAAAAAAAATTGTGGACACTGAACTGTGAATTGCATTTAATTTTCACGTCACATAAAATAATTCCTTTGTCCCCCAGCCATTTACAAAAAAAAAAAAAAAAAAAAAACAACCACAAACAAACATTTTTAGCTCATGGCCTGTAGGAAAACAAGCAGCTGACTATAGTTTATTGACCCTTGATCTAAACCACTGCTTTTCAGACTGCTTTGGCAAGTCCTCTGAGGGCAGAAAGTGCTGGTAGCACTAGGCAGTCCCTGTTCGGGCTTTCATTACTGGAGCCATTCCCCTTTTTCCTGGTTTATATATGAGGTGCTCAGGTTTGGGGGATTTGTTTTATTTTATTTTGTTTTGGGGCCTTTTGAAAGCTTTTTTTTTTTTTTTTTTTTTTTTGCATTGAAGTAGAGTTGACATATTTGTTCCAGGTGTGGTGTTTTTGTTTTAAGATTTTTAAAATTTATTTCACAGAGAGAGAGAGATCACAAGCAGGCAGAGAGGCAGGCGGGGTTGGGGGGGGGAGCAGGCTCCCTGCTGAGCAGAGAGCCTGATGTAGGGCTCGATCTCAGGACCCTGGGATCATGACCTGAGCCAAAAGTAGAGGCTTTAATCCACTGAGCCACCCAGGCACCCCTTGTTCCAGGTGTAAAACAGTGATCTGACATTTATATACATTATGAAATGATCACTACAGTAAGTCTTGTTACCATCTGTCCCCACACAAAGTTATTCCAATATTACTGACTACTCCTTAAGTTACATCTCTTTGACTTAATTGTTTTATACCTGGAAGTTCGTGCCTTCTGGGGTTTTGTTTTGTTTATGGAAAGGTTGCCACAACAAAAAGTCACTCATCTGACCAGAAGCCTCTTTTTGCAACTTCAGTCCATTTTCTTTTGGTCTTCTCTCAGTGAAGATACAGAATAGTTTATCTAGCTCATTGTGAGGGCCTTTCAGGAAGTAATCAACAATTCAATCTTTTTTAAATTTAGGTTTTTAGAGAGGAGGGCAGAGGGAAAGGGAGAGAGAGAATCTTAAGGAGGCTCCACACCCAGTGCAGAGTCTGACACAGGGCTCGATCTCACGACCCCGAGATCATGACCTGAGCTGAAATCAGGAGGCAGGCGCTTAAACCACTGAGCCACCCAGGTGCCCTAATCAACAATTCAATCTTATATAAGCCTTGTCTTTTCATCTACCTCATAAGTCTGTCATATTGTGCCAATTCTTTAGTTTATATTCGCGATTTTTCTCTCCGAGTTCTCAAAGTCCTACAAAATTCCACAAACTGAAATAATACATCCCTGGGGAGAGCACCTGGCTGTGTATCCACGCTTCTCTGTTGATCAGCGTGTCCAGCAGCACCATGGCTAGAGGGAAAGCCCAAACTGTGCTAGAAGAGAGAAACAAGTGGCAAGGCCAAGGAGACTGCAGGGAGTCTGGTCTGAAGGCTAAGAGAATCCCTATGTGGGCGAAAAAGGCCTGAGGCCAGAATCCAGAGAAATCTTGACTAGACAAGAAACGAAGTGGGAAGTAGGGAGAGCAAGCCATTTAGGATAGGTGCCTTGAATAACACAGGGGGGCCTCAAGATCATCTCCTATGGCTCCCTGTTTGTTTGTTTGTTTGTTTGTTTTAAAGATTTTATTTATTTATTTATTTGACAGACAGAGATCTACAAGTAGGCAGAGAGGCAGGCAGAGAGAGAGAGAGGAAGGGAAGCAGGCTCCCCACCGAGCAGAGAGCCCGATGCAGGACTCGATCCCAGGACCCTGGGATCATGATCCAAGCCGAAGGCAGAGGCTTTAACCCACTGTGGCTCCCTGTTTTTAAAAAATAAACTCTACCTCGGACGTGGGGCTCAAACTCTTGACCCAGATATCCAGAGTTGCATGCTCTTCTGACTGTAACCAGGTGCCCCCCCATGTCTCCTTTTATACAAAAATAATACATGCGTCATCACAGAAAAAAAAAATCATATGCTAAATCATCTGGTTGATTCAGTTGATGGAGCGTGCCATTCTTTTTTTTTTTTTTTTTTTTTTAAGATTTCATTTATTTATTTATGTGCGAGAGAGACCGAGTGCCTGAGCGAGCAGGGGAGGGCACAGGAGGAGGGAAAAAGGAGAGAATCTCCGGGATACTCTGCTGAGCACAGAGCCCCATGTGGGCCTTGATCTCACAACCATGAGATGGTGACCTGAACTGCTTAACTGACTGAACCACCCAGGTGCCCTGCAGCATGTGATTCTTGATCTTGGGTTGCAAGTTCAAGCCCCACGTTGGGGGTAGGGATTATGTAATAAATACATAAATAAATGAATAGACACATCTTTTTAAAAAATTACATACTAAAGAACTCAAATCACCCATAATCCTGTCACTCAGAGAGGGTAACTGTTAACAATTTGGTGTGTGTCCTCCCAGAATTTTTTCTATGACCATCCCTATTTATAAGTTTTATATATTCAGTTGTGTCATTTGGATGTCTCATGGGTGATTCAAATTCACTGTATGCCAAAAGTGTTTCTTTATCTCCTCTAAACCTGCTTTACTGATACCTACTGTCTTTTCAAAACCCTGGCATTCCTGGCCCTGGTTTTCCCTCCCCACCAGCCCATGGGTCATTAACTCCCTGGTTAGCTCTTCTCTTCCAGAAGTCAGATTAGTTACACTCTGACCCATTCTTTCTAAAACATAAATCTGACTTTTTTTTTTTTTTATTCTTAAGCAAATATAAAACATGTTTATTTCAGAAAAGAGTCTTGGGGTGCCTGGGTGGCTCAGTCAGTTGGGCATCTGACTCTTTTTTTTAAAGATTTTATTTATTTATTTGACAGACAGATCACAAGTAGGCAGAAAGACAGGCAGAGAGAGAGAGGGAAGCAGGCTCCCTGCCAAGCAGAGAGCCCGATGTGGGGCTCGATCCTAGGACCCTGGGATCATGACCTGAGCCAAAGGCAGAGGCCTTAACCAACCCACTGAGCCACCCAGGCACCCCGGCATCTGACTCTTGATTTCGGCTTGGGTCCAGATCTCAGGGTCATGAGATCAAGATCTACCTCGGGCTCTATGCTACGTATGGAGCCTGCTTGGGAGTTTCTCTCTCCCTCCGCCCCTCCCCCCACTTCCTTCTCTTCCACTCTCTCCCTCCGGCGCCCCCTGCTCCTCCCATAAGAACAAAAGAGAGTCTTTACATCTGCATAACTAAAAATCACGCTCCCCCGTGTAGAGTGGTCAGTGTCACTGCCAGCTAATATTTTGCTACCCGCTGGACATCTGAAAGTTAGCATTGTCAGGGAAACCAAAAAAAGCTGCTCCCGCAAAGCCATCCTTGGTCCCTATGAAGTCATGCTTCTGTACCTGAAAGTTGAATTCCAGAGCCAGAAGGTACCTTTGGAGCCCAGCTCTAAAATGAATTAGCCATGGGGGCACCTGGCTGGGTCAGATGGTAAAGTGTGCTACTCTTGACCTTGAGGTTGGTAGTTCAAGCCCCACATAGAGTGGACAGATTACTTACAAGTAAAATCTTTTTTTTTTCCTCCAAAGATTTTTATTTATTTGACACAGAGAGAGAGATCACAAGTAGGCAGGCAGAGAGAGAGGGTGGGGAAAGCAGGATCCCCACTGAGCAGAGAGCCCGATGCGGGGCTCGATCCCAGGACCCCGAGACCATGACCTGAGCTGAAGGCAGAGGCTTAACCCACTGAGCCTCCCAGGCGCCCCACAAATAAGATCTTTAAAGTGAGCTGGTTGTGGAGGTGGAAGTGTCTGATGTTGAGTGTACCTTGTAATTTAGAATCTAAGGACTATTCGGAAGTGGGTAATTAATCTCCATTAACACTGGTGCCTTCTCCTTAGGGTCTGAGGCTCTCTGGAGAGAGGAAGTGTCCCCAGATAACAGGTCTGCTCTCACACTCTGCTGTACTAATAACAGGGAACGTTCACCGAGCGCTCGCTGTGGGCCAGGCACTGTGTTGAGAGCTTGGTTTTCCTGATCTCTCTGACTCCTACCCCAGCACTCTGAGTGAGGCGTGTGTATCAGAAGAGGAGAGGGAGGCTTAGATGCTAAGTTAGGTAATTGGTCTGAGGCCACAATAGCTAGAAAGCATAAGGGCTGAGATGGGACCCAGGCTAAGTGACTTCAGAGTCCTAACTTTTAGGGCATTTGGCCATTGCCTCCACGGTGAGGACGAGGGTCAGAGAGAAGAGGAGGTTTCTCAGGAGGATGAACCCCTGCGGCCTGGGCATAAACCCCCACTCCAGAGAGAATAAAATTCAGGCCCAACTGTGACCCCAAAACTTCTGCAGGGGAATGAAGGCCTGAACCAGACAAAGGCCCCCGCACTGGAATGGGCCCGTGTAGACTGTTGAAGAGACTCCGGGTGGGGAGTCAGCTACCCCGGAGAAGGCGGCCCGAAGCCAGCCAGTCGGCTGCTCTTCTGTGTCCATTGCTGTTGGGGCGGCTTCTTTACCTGCTGTTCGTCTCCTAATTGAATAATCCATATGCGGAGTCAACTGAAACCTTCAGGATTCCAAGTAACACTCGTCACCTCAACCATATATTGCCCTTGCAAGCTACCAAATGCCTGAAGATCAGATGTATGTCCATTTAGCGATTATTTCTTGGGTACGGGCTTAGCTTCAGGCTCCGTGTCAGATGCTGGGGAGATAGCAGCGAACTAGAAAAACAGTCTCTGGGCGCCTGGCTGGCTCGACTGGTAGAGCATGTGATTCTTTTTTTTTTTTTTTTTTTTAAAGATTGTATTTATTTATTTACACAGAGAGATAGAGAGAGAGAGCACACTGGTGGGGGAAAGTGGCAGGCAGAGGGAGAGGGAGAAGCAGGCTCCCTGTTGGGCAAAGAGCCCAACTCGGGGCTCGATCCCAAGACCCTGGGATCATGACCTGAGGCGAAGGCAGACGCTTTAACTGACTGAGCCACGCAGGCGCCCCAAGCATGCAATTCTTGATGTCGGGGTTGTGAATTCAAGCCCCATGTTGGGCATACAGCCTACTAAAAAATAAATCAATAAAAAAAATTTCAATCTAAAAAAAAGAAAAACAGTGTATTCATGGAGCATGAGGAGAATATAGACAATAAGGTGTGAGGAATGATGTAATGGGACAGTACAGTACTCTAGGAAAACACAAGCCAAGAGATTTTCCAACTCAGAGGTTCAGGAACATTTCCTTGAGGAAGGAACTTTTAAGCTGAGACTTGAAGAAACAGGTGTTAGCCAAGGGAAAGGTGAGCCAAGTAGGCAGAGGGAAGGTAGCCTGGAGGAAAGGACATGGAGAAACTGCCAGAGAAGAGTGAGGTCAGCAGTTGGAAGGGGAAATGGAGTCTAGGGAGGGGCTTTGGTTGGGTTTATTATTTTTTTGTTTTTGTTTTTGGTTTTTTTTGTTGTTGTTGTTTGTCTTTTGATATAATGTTCAATGATTCTTTAGTTGTTGATATTTTTATTTTGCAAGATAGAAGAGGTTTTACAAGATGGGAGAGAAAATGAATTAGGGTAAAAGATAAACAATTTTTTGTGGTGAATGTGTGTAAAGGGTAACAGGAACAGCTACCGCCTTGCAAGAAAAGTGAGCGGATCTTGTTAATTTCCTGCTTGTAACTAACTCTCTAATGACTTCCCATGACACAGAAATGAAGACTCATTAGGACCTCCATGGTCCCTGAGAGGCGTACCCTGAGTATCTCTCTGGCCCCATCTCCTTTCCTTCTGTTCTTTGATCTCAGCCTTGCCCAACCACCTTTCTAACATTTCTCTCACGCATCTCCCCCGGACCGTCAGGATCTGCGTTCCGTCTCCAGTAGACGGTAAATCCCCTGAGGGCAGGATCTGGTTTGTCTTGAACATCACCCCACCTCCTGCACCTGATTCAGGAAAAAAGGATGTGCTCAATAAATAGCTTTTGAGTGAACACATTAACAAATGAGGAAGGAGATCGTTGCCAGAGAGCACATTAGTGAAGGAAGTGAAATGGTGTTGATGATGAGGTCCGGGTATAAACGTGAATCCCTCAGTGCGTTGGGGGCCACTTGGTGAACGATGAGTGAGGAAAGTGGGTGTCTATGAAGTACAGAACAGCGATGTTGGACCGGAGGAACAGACAGTTTCTACTGTGTCCCCATTGCTTTCCCTTCCTTGGAAGCTGGAAAAGGAACTGTCAGGGGTTAAGTAAGGCATTTGCTTCTACTCATCCTTGGGAACCTTTAAAATTGCATTTGAATCTTTGCTGCTCTCCTAGGGTATAGAAGCTGGAAAGTGGCCCAAGGGAGCCGAAATCCTGACTTTGATTCATAAACATGTTTTTAAGAAAGAAACAAAGAAACAAAAAGAAACTGTGGTTATGACCTAACTGTACTCAAGAAATCTCTTTGACTTCCATTGGTTTGGTATTAATGGAAGGTTTTTATCTTTGTGCTTGTGCTGCCGAGCGGAGGACAGGATGGGCAAATGCGGAAAGCTCTGTCTAATCACTCCCCCGCGGGCCCTCCCCAAATTCAGAGCTTGCTGGAGGGCTCACCTCCCTGGCTCTCAGAGGTCCCAGGCTAGCATGAAAAATCAGTGGGAAAATGTTCCTTTAGATGTCAAAGCCACAGCTTCTCCCAGAAAACAGGGACAGATGAATAAAGCCTCAGGCAAGGACAGGCAGGTCCTTCTGTTGCTTATGTGAACATTCTAAAAATTTCCTTGTCAATGCTGAGCCTGGTGTTCCTAGACAAAATGCTAATACTTTCTGCCCTAAAACACAGTCAGTAAAATGAAGGGCACCTCACCTCACCCTCATGGTCTCTGTCTCTTGGGACGGCCACATTCAATGCGAATAATGGAAATAACTTGTGAAAGCGAATAAGGGAAATAACTTATTTAAAAGTGTATTTTACAGCCCATGCCTCCCGCCAAGAATTACCCTTTCTCCTGTTTTCTGTAAGAACTTTTTATTTTATTTATTTTATGTTTATGTTTTTTAAAAATATTTTTAAAGGTTTTATTCATTTATTTGACAGAGAGAGTGAGCAAAAATGGGGAGTGGGAGAGGGAAAGCAGTGTCCCTGCTGAACAGAGCCCGATGCGGGGCTCGATCCCAGGACCCTGGGATCATGCCCTGAGCTGAATGTGGAGGCTTAACCCACTGAGCCACCCAGGCACCCCTTTAAGAATTTTTTAAATAAAAGTTTTAACTTTGGAATAAGTTTAGGTTTATGGAAAAGTTGCAGAGATAGTATGGAGTGCCAATACACCCTTCATCCAGTTTCCTGTTAACATCTTTTTTTAAAAAATATTTTATTTATCCATTTGACAGACAGAGATCACAGATAGGCAAAGAGGCAGGCAGAGAGAGAGGAAGGGATGCAGGCTCCCCGCTGAGCAGAGAGCCCAAGGCGGGGCTCGATCCCAGCACCCTGGGATCATGACCTGAGCCAAAGGCAGAGGCTTTAACCCACTGAGCCACCCAGATGCCCCCAATTTTTTTTAAAATTAAGCTCTATGGGGGCACTTGCTCTCCCCTCTCTTTCTCTCTGCCTGCCTCTCTGCTTACTTGTGATCTCTCTCTCTGTCAGATAAATAAATAAAATCTTAAAAAAAAAAAGTAAGTTCTATGCCCAACGTGGGGCTCAAACTCCTGACCTGGAGATCAGGAATCGCATCCTCTGCTGACTAAGCCAGCCGGGTGCCTGTCCTTTGGTTTTGATGACTTGAGTTTTGAGGAGTATTTTGTAGACTGTTCCTCAGATCAGGATGGTCTGATACTCTTTTCACAATTAGATTGGAGTAAAGGGTTTGGGGAAAGAACACCTCAAACCTGAAATGCCCGGCTCATAGTATCAGAGATGGGAGACACTACATGGCATCACCAGTGAAGCCAAGTTTCATCACCTGCTTAAGGCAGATTTTGCCAGTTTCTCCACTGTAAAGTTACTATTTCACCCTTTTTGTAATCTGTTCTTTTGAAGCAAGTCAGTAAGTCTAACCTATTCTTAAAAAGGTGGAAGGGACGCCTGGCTGGCTTAGTTGCTGGACCATGCAAATCTTCATGTCCAGATTGGAGTCTGAGCCCCACTTTGGGGGTAGAGCCCAACCTCCCCCCACCAACCCCCCCAAACCCCCTAAAAAACCCAAACCAAACCAAAACAAAACAAAAAAACAGGTGGAGGAGGATTGGGATAGGGAGAAGAGGAGAGATCAGGCTTACCTCCTGAAAGAGGGAGCATTTACTTAACATTAAATGGAATTCTTTTGCCAGGAGAATTTGTTTCTTATTTATTCATTAGTTTGTTTGTCTGTTTGTTTATATCTAAATGGACTCATATACTAATTTTTACTTTGAGTTATAAACAAACAATTAATTTTGTTACCCAAATTGTTCCAGTTTTGGTTATCTGACATTCTTTCAGGTTGGTCTTCTTGTCCCACAGACATGTTCCAGTCCTTATAAAATTTTTAAAACCTACAAATTAAAACTGATCATTTATATTCTGAGGTGCTTTATTTACTTCTTTTATTTTTATTTATTTATCAGAGAGCAAGCACAAGTACAGGGAGCAGCAGGCAGAGGGAGAAAGAGGCTTGCTGCTAAGCAGGGAGCCCGAAGCAGGACTCGATCCCAGGACCCCGGGATCATGACCTGATTGGAAGGCAGAGGCTTCAATGACTGAGCCCCCAGGCATTCCCTGAGGCACTTTATTCTTAACATGACATACACGGTTTTGGCAGTCTCCCAGTGAGTCTAGAAGATATTTCATTTTAAAAGTTAATGTGTTCCTAATCTGATTGTGTTAGTATTATAATAAGTCATGATTTAACTACTTTGATTTGTTTATTTTACTTTAAAAAAATTTATACTAGTGGGGTACCTGGGTGTCTCAGTCAGTTAGGCAAATGACTCTTAGTTTGGGTTCAGGTCCTGATCCCTATGTCATGGGATCGAGCCCCATATTGGGATCAGGAGTCTACTTGAGGTTCTTTTCCTCTTCCTCTCCCTTTTTCGCTGCTCCCTGCCCCCACTCACTCTCTCTCTCTAAAATGTAAAATAAATATATGTAAGTATAAAATCAATATAAAATAAATAAAATCTGTTTTAAAAGATTTTTAAATTAATTGCTTAATTAACATCTTTTATGGAGAGAGAAAGAGCATGGGTATGAGCAGGGTGGGGGGACCAAAAAGGGGGAAGGGGCAGAGAGGGGGGGAGAGAATCTCAAGGAGGTTCTGCACTGAGTACAGAGCCAGACGTGGGGCTTGATCTCATGACCCTGAGGTAGATACATAGATACAGATTTTTTTAAGTAGGCTCCACACCCAGCATGGAGCCCAACTTGGGGCTAGAACTCAGAACTCAGATCAAGACCTGAGCTGAGGGCGCCTGGGTGGCTCAGTCGTAAGCAGCTGCCTTCGGCTCAGGTCATGATCCCAGGGTCCTGGGATCCAGCCCTGCATGGGGCTCCCTGCTCAGCCAGAAGCTTGCTTCTTCCTCTCCCTCTCCCCCTCTCTCGCTGTGTCTCTGTCAAATAAATAAATAAATAAATCTTTTAAAAAAAGAAAAAAAAGACCTGAGCTGAGATTAAGCATCAAACGTTTAACAGACTGCTCAGGTGCCCCAAGAGGCTATATATATTTTTTAAGTACTTTGCATATGAATGAGACAATGAAGTCTAGAGGGTGAAAGTGCCACACTGCCAAGTCTGTGTTCTAGACCCCTTCAGCCACCTCCATGTCCTTTAGTTTTCAACATGTCCTAAGTTCTCTGGGTCTCAGTTTCGTTATCTGTAAAATGTGGGTTTGGACTAGCTGGTGTCTAAGGTACTGACAGCTTTAATATTCTTTGGTTCTATTTCATGTGATTCTCACACTAACTACACAAAGCAAGGCATGTAAAAGAGAGAGATGTTTAAATATTTATCTAAAGCTTTTGATCTTGAATATCCTATTTTTCCCC
The DNA here is from genome assembly GCF_010015895.1 of Lontra canadensis. Lineage (NCBI taxonomy): Eukaryota > Metazoa > Chordata > Mammalia > Carnivora > Mustelidae > Lontra > Lontra canadensis. The sequence continues at coordinate 12,012,457 of NW_022631012.1, read as the reverse complement.
GTAGAGGACCCAGAGGATATCAAACAGGAGTGTCATTATATAGGAACTGTCCTTAGCAATGTAATTTGAGGAGCACCAGATATCCTTTTTTTTTTTTTTTAAGATTTTATTTATGTATTTGAAAGAGAGAGACATCGAAAGAGGGAACACAAGCAGGGGGAGTGGGAGAGGAGAAGCAAGCTTCCTGCTGAGCAGGGAGCCCGGCGTGGGGCTGGATCCCAGGACCCTGGGATCATGACCCGAGCTGAAGGCAGACACCCAACAACTGAGCGACCCAGAAACCCCTTTTGTAGGGTATCTGGAGAAGAGAGTCTGCTTCTCCCTCTACCCCTTCCCTCTGCTCCTACACGTGCACAGTCTCTCTCAAATAATCTTTGAAAGAAAATCAAACAGTAAAATTATCTCTTTCACCTGGCTCACACCTCTGCACTAAACTTTACTACAAGCTCCTTTCCTTGTGTCACACTCTGCCGACCCCTCAGAGGCTTCCCGGCTAACACCTCTACTCTGTTCACCTCCAGGAGCACTGGTGCGTCTGTGTCATATAGAAATGTTCCCATCATAACACAAGTGCCAACCCTTAAAAGAACAAGCATAACAGAGGTATGTGCAAAGGGTGATGGGATTCACAGGAGGGAGCGGCAACTCTTGGGAAAATTTAGAAAGGTTTCACTAGGAAAGTTGCAGGATAACTGGAATGTGAAGGGCAAACAGAATTTTACCTGGTAAACACAAAGGTTTTTCTAGGTGGAGAGAATAGCATGCACTCTAATTATAAGATACTTCTTTTGAAATAGATATACACCGCTATGGATAACACAGGGATAATGCTAACATTTTTTAAAAGGTTTATTTATTTATTTTAGAGTGTGCGCAGGCAGTGGGGGGGGAAGGGTCTGAGGGGGAGGGAGAGAGTCTCCAAGCAGACTGCCCGCTGAGAGTGGAGGCTGACACGGTGCTCTATCCCAGGATGCTGGGATCATGACCTGAGCTGAAATCCAAAGGCGGCTGCCCGACCGATTGAGCTACCCAGGTGCCCCAATACTATCACCTTAATATAAGTTAGTCTATTGACATATTTTACCAATTGATTGGAAGTTCCAGGGTAGCATAAGAATTCTGGTTCCTGGAAAAATGGGAAGAAAGGTTAGAAGTGGAAGTGCTTAAGATAACTCTTCTTAGGGAAGCTCTGGCTTAAAGCTCAGAAAATGTCTGATACGTTTTCAGACGAGATCGGGCGCGTTCAGGGTGGTACGGCCGTAGACTCTGAGATGTTTTCAATATGTGATAAAGTAGAACTGACACTGATACTGATCTTGAGGGCAAATAAAGGGCACTGAGCAATCAAGACTGATTTAATCATGGTGATTTCAAAGGAAAACAATAACAATCCTGTTTTACCTTTATATAGCATCTTAGAATGTTCAGAGCATTTTTGCCTCCATTAATTTATTTAACTCTGATTGAAGTAGCGAGGATTAAGGATACTAAGGCTCAGAGGGTGTTTTGATTGCAAGCTGAAGGATCACTTTCCTCACTAGCAGAGCTGGACTAAAATCCAGGCATCTCAACTCAGTCTAGCACGCTTTTCATTGCACTTCTGGAACAAATATGACCCTCAGGGTGACATGATGAGAGACTTTCGAAAGAATCCACAGGAAAGGATATATCCAATAACAGCAAGCTCAAGGCAAACACTGTGAAGAATTACAGTCTTCTGAAAAACAAAGGCCCATACCATGTAATGTTGGATGATTGTTTTTGAATTCCCTTGATTCCCCATCAAGTTGGGTCCTGCACAGACATTCAGGCTCACTCTTTGTTTATTACTTGGCTTGAGTCACTGAAGTCAGTTGATCACGCTATAGTGTGCAGCCCAAACACCCCAGGGCTGACTTCTTCCCACCTCTGCTTGGTGATGAAAATTTCTCAAGTAAGTAGGTGTTATGTGCCAAGAGAGAACCTTGATTAAAAATGCCTGACAGGGAGCAGAGTCCTGGTTTCTTTTTCTCAAGAAACTTTTGAATAAATAGGTGAGAAAATTTAGTTGAAAAAAAATTTTTTTTTTTAAGTAGGCTCTACACCCAGCATGGAGCCCAGTACAGGTCTTATACTCCCCACCCTGAGATCAAAACCACCAGAGCTGAAGTCAAGAGTCAGATGGTCAACCAACTGAGCCACCCAGGTGTCCCTTGAATTTTTTTTTTTTTAATTTTAATTCATTGGGGTTTAACTCTGTATTATTTTTTATTTCAATTTTTAATTCAAATTCTAATTAGTTAACATATATGGTAAAATTGGTTTTCAGTGTAGAATATAGTGATTCATCACTCACACCTCACAAGTAGCCTCCTTAATACCTATCACCCATGTAGCCCACCCCCTCCTTCCTCCCTCCATCAACCCTCAGTTTGAGATAAAGCTGAGAGTCTTTTATGGTTTGTTTCCCCTTCTCTCTCTCTCCCGGTCTCTTTTCTCCCTCTTCCCCTATGTTCTTCTGTTTGGTTTCTTAAATTCCACATATATGACTGTATTATTTGATCATTGTTTACTTCCTTTTATTTTATCATAGCTTTTTCTAAGTTAAATCATTTGGAGGTCAGCTAGGGTATTTCTCTGAGTAATAACATTTTACAAAACATACACACACAGTATATATAAGGGGTTCTTTTTTTTAAGATTTTATTTATTTATTTGACAGACAGAGATCACAAGTTGGCAGAAAGGCAGGCAGAGAGAGAGGGGGAAGCAGGCTCCCTGCCGAGCAGAGAGCCAGATGTGGGGCTTGATCCCAGGACCCTGAGATCATGACCTGAGCGGAAGGCAGAGGCTTTAACCCACTGAGCCACCCAGGCACCCCTATTTAGCAGGTTCTTGAAAGAATGAAGAATACATGAGAATACCTTCTGTTGTATTATGTATGAAAAACAGCCGAGCTGGGTGTGGAATTCTGGGATCACAATCATTTTCCCTCAGATTCTGGTGGTTATTTTTTCACGTCTTCTACTAGTTGGTGTTAAAGAGAAGTGTGGTAGTATTTGATTCATTTTCTTTGAGGTGGAATTTTTAATAAAATATCTCAATTTTTGTCAGATTTCCTTTTTCTATACTTGAAAATATGTTAAATTTTTATTATAAAACTAAGATTTTATAAAGATTATAAAACTAAGATCTAGAAAATTTGGAAAGTAGAAAATTTAAAGAAGAAAATTTAAAATAACCAATGAAACTACTACCTCAAGGTAACTACTGCTAATATTTTTTGGTGTGTTCCATTCAGTCTTTATTTTCAGTGTATTAAAATTACACTGAACGTAGGTGAGATAACAGTACACGATTGATCACTGAATAACACAGGTTTGAACTGTGCAGGTGCCCTTGTTTTTTTTTTTGTTTCTGTTTTTGATTTAAAGACTTTATTTATTTATTTGAGAGAGAGAGCAGAGTGAGAAAGAGAGACAGAGCACAAGTAGAGGGGAAGGACAGAGGAAGAGGGAGAAGCAGACTCCCTGCTTAGCAGGGACCCCAATGCAGGACTCCATCCCAGGAGTGTAATGTAAGACATTTAACCAACTAAGCCCCCCAGGTGTCCCTGCAGGTGCCCTTGTACATGGACTTTTTTTTTTTTCAATACAGTTCAGTACTATAAATGTATTTTCTCTTCCTTATGATTTTTTTTTTTAAGATTCTAGTCATTTATTTGAGAGGGAGAGAATGAGAAGAGAGATGTCAGTGGGAGAAGCAGACTCCCTGCTGAGCAGGAAGCCCGACGTGGGACTCGTTTTCTTTTCTCTAGCTTAGTTTATTGTAAAAATACAGTATGCAATACATATAACATGCAAATACGTATTAGTCGACTGTGTTATCAGTAAGGCTTCTGGCCAACAGCAGGCTATTAGTAAAGTTTTTGGGGAGTCGAAGTTACGTGCGGATTTTTTGACTGTGCAGGGTTGGCGCTCCTAATCCCCATGTTGTTTATGGGTGAGCTGTACTTATAATTTTACATACAGTAGAGAAACTTCTAAAATTATGTGAATTTGTAAACAATTCTAGGATATTTAATTGAAAGACAATGGTTCAGGGCACCTGGGTGGCTCAGTGGGTTAAAGCCTCTGCCTTTAGCTCAGGTCATGATCTCAGGGCCCTGGGATCGAGCCCTGAGTGGGGCTCAGCAAGGTGCCTGCTTCCCCCCTCTCCCTCTGCCTGCTGCTCTGCCTACTTGTGATCTCTCTCTCCGTCAAATAAATAAAAATCTTAAAAAAAAAAAAAAAAAAGAAATTTAGCATAGAAATTCCCACACAAGTAGGCACAGATTTATATAACAAGGATGCTCACTGGAAAATTAGAAATTAATGTTCTTCAAAGGGTGCTTGGGCAAATAAGTTATGATCTGTTCATTAATGGAGATTTTGCAGCCACTGAAAGATATTTCTATATAGGAATATAAATTAATTGGGAAAAATAAACAGCAGGTTACAGGAGGGACTGGGACTAGAGGCAGGGCCTAGGCCTAGGGCACAGTTGCTAAGGAGACACTCACTCCTTTTTTTTTCTTTTTTTGAAAGAGAGAATTTGTGAGAGAGAGAGAGAGGGAGAGAGCGTGCGCGCACACGCGCGCACATCGGGCTCCATGCTCAGCAGGAAGTCTGCTTCTCCTTCTGCCACAGCTGTTCCCCTGCTTGTGCTCTCCCTCTCTCTCTGACAAATAAGTAAAATCTTTAAAAAATTAACAATTGTATAATTTTGGTTACAGAAAAAGCAGGGGAAGATTTTCAAAAATGATAGGATAAGCACACAGAAGAGTTCCATGTGCTATGTATGAATACTGAATTTGAATACTGAACTGAGTACTTTGTGTATTGTGGTTGGTATCACATCGCCGCTATGCAAAGAATGAAATAATGAAAAAGGTGAACAAGTATTAAATGCTTTTAAAACATATATTTTATTTTATTTATTTTTTATTTTATTTATTTGACACAGAGAGAGAGATCACAAGTAGGCAGAGAGGCAGGCAGAGGTTGGGGGGAAGCAGGCTCCCCGCTAGCAGAGAGCCCGATGCGGGGCTTGACCCCAGGACCCTGGGATCATGACCTGAGCTGAAGGCAGAGGCTTTAACACACTGAGCCACCCAGGCACCCCAGAAACATGTATTTTTAAAAAATTGTATGATGGGGTGCCTGGCTGGTTCATTTGTGAGAACATGTCACTCTTGATGTAGGGTCACAAGTTTGAGTCCCACATTGGGTGTAGAGATTATTTAAAAATAAATAAACTTAAAAGAATGTATGACAGCATTCTCTCTGTTAAATTACATACTTGTGAAGTAGAAATTCAAGTTACACAAGCAAGAGCCAATTTTAGCTTCTATGTGAATAGTGTCTTCCCATACATGCCTTACTCTTCTCTCTAGATAAAGATCAGATTAGTTGTTTTTTATAAGGGAATTTCAAAGCAGTTTAAAGATATTAATTAGTTCTCACAGTTCTGAAGTGGGGGGTGTATTATGATGTCTGTTTTCCATATGATAAAACTGATAGGCTGAATGATTTCCCATTATTCTATACCTCATATTATTAGTGAAACCAGAAATACCATTACCTAATTGGCCAAGTTTTCTTTCTTGAGAAGAGATTAAACTAATTTTGGGGTGGATTGTCAAACTAAATAGGTATTTATGCATCAAACTTTTTGTTAGAAATAGAAACATAGGTATTTTTATTTTTACACTTTCTAAATAATCTAAATTAAAAAATAAGTAAATTTCTAAAAAATCTAAATAAATATAATTTCTAAATAAATGATTAGAAAAAATTATTTCTAAATAATCTAATAAATATAATATACTTTCTAAAAGGCTAAAAAGCTTTTAAAAACTTTTTAAAGTATTCTCCACAGGCAGCATGGGGTCAACTTGAGGCTTAAACTCAAGACCCCGAGATCAAAACCTGAGCTGAGATTAAGAGTCAGATGCTTGAGGGGATGCCTGGGTGCCTCAGTTGGTTAAGCGGCTGCCTTCAGCTCGGTCGTGATCTCAGGGTCCTGGGATCGAGTCCCACATCGGGCTCCTTGCTCTGCAGGGAGCCTGCTTCTCCCTCTGTCTCTACCTGCCACTCTGCCTGCCTGTACTCTATCTCTCTGACAAATAAATAAAATCTTAAAAAAAAAAAAAAAGTGTCAGATGCTTGGGGCACCTGGGTGGCTTAGTCAGTTAAGTGGCTGCCTTCAGGTCAGGTCATGATTCCAGGGTCCTAGGATCAAGCCCCGAATCATCTCCTTGTGCTTGCTCTCCATCTCTCCCTCTTGCTTTCTGTGTCAAACAAATAAATAAAATCTTTAAAATAAAAGAAAGATGCTTAACTGACTGAGTCATCCAGGCACCCTTGGAGCATTTTAAATTTACTCTATACCCCAATAGATGATTGGAACAATATTTTCTAAATTAAAATTTTTATTTTAAAATATATAGACAGAGGTAAGCTCTGTTGTAGTTCCATCAGAGATCTGCTTTGGGTATTTTGTCAGTTATAAGAAAATGTACTTACAAACAAAGTAATGTGGTTTAGTGACTAGGACCTACTTTAAAAAAGTTTTTTTTTTATTAACATAGAATGTACTATTTGTTTCAGGGGTACAGGTCACTTACACAGTTCAGAGCACTCTCCATAGCACATACCGTCACCAGTGTCCATCACGCAGCCACCCCTCCCTTCTACCCCCTTCCACTCCAGCAAACTTCAGTTTGTTTCCTGAGATTAACAATCTCTTATGGTTTGCCCTCCGCTCTGGTTTTGTCCCGTTTCATTTTTTCCTCTCTTCCCTCAAGATCCTCTGTCTTGTTTCTCAAATCCCACATATCAGTGAGACCATATGAGATACGATCATATCAATCAGAGAAAGATATGAGATGATATTTTTCTCTGATTGACAATTGACTTATTTCGCTCAGCATAATACCCTCTAGTTCCATCCACTTCGTAGCAAAAGGCAAGATTTCATATTTTTGATGACTGCATAATATTCATTGTATATATATACCACATCTTCTTTGTCCGTTCATCTGCTGATGAACACCTAGGCTCTTTCCATAGTTTGGCTATCGTGGACATTGCTGCTATAAACATTGGGGTGCACGTGCCCCTTCGGATCACTACATTTGTATCTTTAGGGTAAATACCCAGTAGTGCGATTGCTGGGTTGTAGGGTAGCTCTATTTTCAACTTTTTGAGGAATCTCCATGCTGTTTTCCAGAGTAACTGCGTTAGCTTGCATTCCCACCAACAGTGTAGGAAGTTTTCCCCTTTCTCCGAATCCTCGCCAACACCTGTTGTTTCCTGACTTGTTAATGTTAGCCATTCTGACTGGTGTGAGGTGGTATCTCATTATGGTTTTGATTTGTATTTCCCTGATGCCGAGTGATGTGGAGCAGTTTTTCATGTGTCTGTTGGCCATCTGGATGTCTTCTTTGTAGAAATACCTGTTCATGAAGGAGACCTGCTTTTAAAGATCCTGGTCGGGCATTCTGAGGGGATACAATAAATTCTTAGAAAAGGCAGAGTTAAAATACACTTCACTTGTGCCACTACTATACTAACTGCTTTATTCATGGTATCTCATTTAATCCACAACATCACACTTCTCATTTCACAGATGAAGAGAGAGCCTGATGGTGAGACTTACCCAAGTCATGTGAAATAAGATAAGAAGGCAGGCAGGATTTTAAAAATCAAGTCAATAGGGGCACCTGGGTGGCTCAGTGGGTTAAAGCCTCTGCCTTCAGCTCGGGTCATGAACCCAGGGTCCTGGGATCGAGCCCTGCATCGGGCTCTCTGCTCTGTGGGGAGCCTTCTTCCTCCCCTCTCTCTCTCTGCCTGCCTCTCTGCCTACTTGTGGTCTCTCTCTTTCTGTCAAATAAATAAAATCTTTAAAAAAAAATCAAGTCAATAAAACCAATTTGAAAAAAAAAAAGCCAATTTGATCTTGCCATGTTCTCCTTTTTGTTTTTTATTCCCCCACTTGAATCAGGTGCATGATTTTATGCTGCCATTTTGAGCTCTATTTATGAAGATACCCATTTAGACAGCAGTTATAATCTCTTAAATTCTTTTCTTCTTTTTTAAATTTAAAATCAATTAATTAACTTATAGTATATTAGTAGTTTCAGAGGCAGAGTTTAGTGATTCATCGGTTGCGTATAACACCCAGCGTTCATTCCATCAAGAGCCCTCCTTAATGCCCGTCACCCAGTTACCCCAGCCCCCCAGCCACCTCCCCTCCGGCAACCCTAAGTTTGTTTCCTAGAGTTAAAAAAAATATGGAATGCTCCAAGAATCTGTGTGTCATCCTTGTGCAGAGCCCATGCTAATTTTCTCTGTATTGTTCCAATTTTAGTATGTGTGCTGCCAAAGTGAGCACTAATCTATTTAATTCTTGATCAAATTTTTATGCAGTGACAGTGAAAACTACGTCCAATTTTTTTCTATCCTCATTTTTCTTCTACTGAAACAATTATGTGCAAGCTCAACTTTTTCCACATACATTTTACAGTGAGATTCATTTCAGCCATCAGGTTTATATCCTAGTCAAATTCTGTCCATTTTTAACGACTGCTATGGTGAGCTTTCTTTCTAGCTCTTATATTCCGTGAAAGTTGATTTTTCCCTGTGACCCAAAGTATTCATTGAATTAAAGAAGTAGGGTCAAAACATCCCTTTTTACCTGTGCAAGAATTCAATATAGGTTGTTTCTTACGATGGTAATGAGGTGACAAGTATTAACTGCTCTAGCCACCTCACGGGAGGGAGGCTCAAATGCCAAAAATAGATATGAAAGTATTTGTAAGGTGTAAAAGTTAAGTAAATGTCACTTTACTGATTGTTAAAACAAGTCATATAAATCCAACCTCCTGCAACTGTTCTAGAAGCCAAACACCTTCCTATTCTTGCTGTAATGTTATTTGCAAAAATGCTTGCAGACTTCAGCTGATTTTCTAAGTATATCCTAGTGAGCTGGTGACTTCACTCACTGTTCTCTTGTCATTTGTTTTCCATTCTGACCTCATTAATTTTTCTTTCTCTAGCCCTTGTCCTGAAGTCCTCGGTGACGCGGAGACCAGGCTTGGTACAGTAATGGACTTGTACCATTGGTTATCGGTTCCATCATCTTGGTTGCGGTCACTGTTGCATGAGACTGAATGATAGATGGTGTTACTGGCTGTCCGTTGTTTTTAAAAAAACTAAAACAAACCTGTGACCAGATAGATGCTATCTCAGCAGGGTGCAGGTACACTGTTCTTTTAAGAAATTCTTCTCTTATCACCCCTCTGTCTCTTGCTTGATACACTACTTGCTTATGCAAGAGTTTTGAAGGGAATGGTAAGGCCACTGTTAACCTAAGCAAAGCTAGCAAATTCTAATATTTACTTTAAGGCCTAAAGTTTATAGGTTCAGGGTTGTTTTTTTTTCTTTCTTCCCCCTTTCTATATCTTGAAACAGCTTAAGATTTCAAGCATTGTTTTCAACAAACCACATTAATTATACATACACTGATAATATTAGGTCAAGGCCCATGAGAAGGAAATGATCCAAATTTCATCACATTGATTTGTCCTCCTCCTAGGGTTAGTATAAGAACTAAGAGATCTTTCCTTTAAGAATCAGCTACATTTCTTGTATATAGTTTTGTTCTTAAAAGGTATCCTGCAGGGACGCCTGGCTGGCTCAGTCTGCTCAGGTCATGATCTCAGGGTCCTGGGATGGAGTCCGCACTGGGCACCTTGCTCAGTGCGGAGCCTGATTCTCCCTCTGCCTGCCGCTTCCGCTGCTTGTGCTCTAACTCTCTCAAATAAATAAAATCTTTAAAATAAGTAAATAAATAACATTTTTAAAAAGTATCTGCAAAAGGACTGAAAGTTTGAAGATTAGCAATGTAATTGTTACCGGCAAAATGCCTTTCAGTTCCTTTTTAAAAAAAGCTTTATGGAGATATAATTTGCAGTATAATTCATCCATTCAAAGTGGACAACTCAGTAGCTTTTAGTGTACTCATAGAGTTGTGCAAGCATCACCATGATCAATATTGGCATGTTTTCATCACCCCAGCAGGAAACACCTTAGCCAGTACTTGTCACTCTGGATTTATTCCCAACTCCTTGCTTCCTCTACCTAACCCCGCCCTTCCCCACCCTGCACCCCTGCAACCACTAATCTACTTTCTGTCTCTAGATTTGCCTAATTCTGGACATTTCACATAAACGGAATCATACCATATGTGGTCTTCTGTGACTGGCTTCTTTCACTCAATGTATGGATTTCAAGGTTCATCCGTGTTGTAGCATGTATCACTACTCCATTAATTTTTATGGGTGGTTTTATGGATGATTTTTTATGCATGGATATACCACATTTATTTACTCATTTATCAGTTAATGGGGTTTTGAGTTTATTTCCTCTTTATGATTATAATGAACAATGCTGCTATGAATATTTGTGTAGATCTTTTTTCATTTCTCTTGGGTATATACCTAGGATTGGAATTACTGGGTCATATGGTAAATCAATGCTTAACTTTTGAAGAACTGTCAAACTATTTTCCAAAGTAACTACCATTTCACATTCTTATCAGCAATATCTCACGGTTCTGATTTCCCACATCCTTCTGATGCTTTTTTCTTTTAATTTTAATTTTTAAAAATATTTATTTGACACAGAGAGAGACTGAGAGAACGCAAGTAGGGACAGGGGCAGAGGGAGAGGGAGAGTGCAGGGAGCCAGCTGGCTTGGGGGGCCCCAATCCCAGGACCCCAGGATCATGACCTGAGCCAGAGGCAGATGCCCAACCACTGAGCCAACCAGGCGCCCTCCCTTTCGATACTTTTATATATCTTTTTTATCTTAGCCAACTTAGTGAATGATTTTGATTTGTATTTCCCTAATGGCTAAAGAAATCAAACATCATTTCATATTTTTATTGGTCATTTGCATATCTTCTTTGGAGAAATGTCTATTTAGAGCCTTTGCCCATTCTTTTTTTTTTTTTTAAGATTTTATTTATTTATTTGACAGACAAAGATCACAAGTAGGCAGAGAGGCAGTCAGAGAGAGAGAAAAGAGGAAGCAGGCTCCCCGCGGAGCAGAGAACCCGATGGAGGGACTCCATTCCAGGACTCTGGGATCATGACCTGAGCCGAAGGCAGAGGCTTTAACCCACTGAGCCACCCAGGTGCCCTGCCTTTGCCCATTCTTAAGTTGGATTTTCACTTTTAGTTTAGGAAATTCATTTAATATCTTAAATTCCTCTGAAAATTTCCTGCTGTTTTCTCTGCTACTTAAAAAGTATGTCTTATTTCCATTCACCTATTTATTCAAGTAAGTTCTGTATTTTTTGAGGACTTAATATGTATCAGATTTATGCTAAATCCTGAGTGTAAAGTCCCAGGCCTTAAGTAATTCATAATCTCTTGTCTTCCTAAAGAGATAATTTGCAATACAATGGTGTAAATGCTATTGTAGACCTCACAATGGGAGATAAAATTGGCTTAACAGAAAAAACCTTTCAGGGATATGGACAAGAAGGTTCTAACTAATACTGCAGATGAAATATAATGGAGACAAGTTTTCTTGCAGAAAATTTGCAGGGCAGAGCTCTGGCCAAGCCTCGTCAGTAATACAATTGATAAATTCTCTATTCGAAGCTAGCATTCAGAAATTACAGGTTTAGAAAATATCACTGCTTTTGCAAATAATAATAAAGGCATCGATATCAAAAGCCACCTTGCATTTCAGCCAGATCTGCACAGTTCAAGGACAGATAAAACATATAAAACACATAAAAGAAAATCAGCATTGGACTACACGAGAAGATAAATCAAAACAGAAAACACAATTTAGCCATCTGCAGCTAAAGATTTCCACCAGTTCTATAATGAACAGGAGGTGAAAATACATACAGAATCTTCTGCATTTCTTCTATGGTTTGTTATAGACAGGCATACTTGTGTTGACTGCATACAGGAGCTTTTCTATACTATACGTTTTAGCCACTTGGTAAGTTGTTTTGCTATCTTCATGATCCTTTGCTTGAAGACAGCACTCCCATTCCAGCTAAATATGTGAATCTGGTGGATCCTGCCAGGGACAATTAAAATTCTAGTGCCCGAATAGTTTATTTAACCATTTCTCTTTCTATTCCATGAAGGGCTTGAGGAGACTTACATAGATGATATAATACAAAAAAATAGAAAAAAATAAAAATAAAAAAGATAGGGGTGCCTGGGTGGCTCAGTTGGTTAAGCATCTAATCTTGATTTCAGCTCAGGTCTTGATCTCAGGGTTGTGAGTTCAAGCCTGCATTGGGCTTCACATTGGACATGGAACCCACTCAGTAGAATACATAAATAGGGGCGCCTGGGTAGTTCAGTGGGTTAAGCCTCTGCCTTTGGCTCAGGTGATGATCCCAGGGATCGAGCCCCAAGTCGAGCTCTCTGCTCAGCAGGGAGCCTGCTTCCCTTCTTCTCTCTCTGCCTGCCTCTCTGCCTACTTGTGATCTCTGTCAAATAAATAAATAAAATCTTTTTAAAAATTTTTTTTTAAATTTTAATAAAATCTTTAAAAAATACATAAAAACTTAATAAGTAAATAAAAATTAAAAATAAAAAGATAGTCACAAGTCTAACCAGTAATAAACCAGAGTATTACATAGAATATTAACATATCTAGAAGATTTTTAATAAATATTAGGGCATAGTGCTGATTATAAAGTGTCATCTGTAATTCGTTTTTTGATAATGTTCAGAGAATTTGCTTAATTTTTTTTTGCATTTCCTTACCTTGAGTATAATATCTAGACACCAAAGACTACTTGTATTTTGTTTTTTGTTTTAATTTTCTTTGTCTAGAACTGCTATTTGAAATACATTTTTTCTAATTTAAAAAATAATACATTGTAGGAATTCAAAGTGTATCAAAAACTATAAAGAAGAAAATAAAATTAAAAATCACCCAGACTCCCCTCCCCTCCCAAATCAAAATCAGAAACAATAAAAATAGAAAAGGAGGGGCGCCTGGGTGGCTCAGTGGGTTAGGCCTCTGCCTTTGGCTCGGGTCATGATCTCAGGGTCCTGGGATCGAGCCCCGCATCAGGCTCTCTGCTTGGCGGGGAGCCTGCCTCCCCTTCTCTCTCTGCCTGCCTCTCTGCCTACTTGTGATCTCTGTCTGTCAAATAAATAAATAAAATCTTTACAAAAAATAGAAAAGGAAATTTATGCCACTCCAGAGTGTGAACAAAGCTTTTTGGGAACTCAAAAAACAAGGCAGGTAATGATGATCTGGGAATTGGAGAATGCTTAACCCTGCAATTATGTTGGATTTTGAAAAAAAAAAAAAAATAGACCAGAAGATGCCTGGAGCAGGGGCAAGGAAAGACACTGGAGGTGGAGGGAATACTCTGTAGAAAATGACAGGGCCCCTCCTCCCTTTTCTTTTTAATTAGAAAGGAGGTAAATTTGGGAAAAGGCGTGGTAGGTCAGTGAACTGTAAGAGGTCTAAATGTGTCCAGACTCCAGGGGGTAGAAAAGAGAGATAAAGTTGGAAAGATTTTGAAGACCTTGTTCATAAAGCTAAGAAATTAGGTGTCATATTATAGGATTGTCCTTAATGATACTGAAATAGGTGAGACAATGGACAACTAGAAATGTGACGTTGGTCATGAAACTTTCTTGTTTAAGATTTTATTTATTTATGTATTTTTGTTTTTTGGTTTTTTTTTTAAGATTTTATTTATTTATTTATTTGACAGAGAGAGAGAGAGAGAGAGAGCACAAGCAGGCAGAGGGGCAGGCAGAGGCAGAGAGAGAAGCAGGCTCCCCACCGAGCAAGGAGCCCGATGCGGGGCTCGATCCCAGGACCCTGAGATCATGACCTGAGCCGAAGGCAGTGGCTTAACCCACTGAGCCACCCAGGTGCCCCATTGGGTTTTGTTTTTAAGTAATCTCTACATCTGAAGTGAGGCTCGAATTTACAACTCTGAGGTCAAGAATCACATGCTCCACCGACTGAGCCAACCAGGTATCCCTGTCATGAAACTTCTAACTAGAAAATTATTACTTGGCCTAATCACCCTACCTGTCCTCTGTTTCCCCATTTTCTATCACTAAAGCTTTGTGGTCAAGGTAAAACAATCCTTACAGGGAAATGTAGGAAGGCGAGACAATGGCAAATATTTCTTACAGATGTTCTGCATAAAAACTTGGCAAAGAGAAGGCGTATGAGTAATTCTTAGCTGTGAAACCATTCTAGTAATAGTTTGTGTTCGGCACATTTTCCTGAAGGCTTATTTTTGGAAATATGGAAAGATTATTCTGTAATAGTTGAAAGAGAAAAAAAAAACCCTACAAGTCTGATAGCTTCACTTTTTTATTCTGTGCTTTAAGAAGAGTAAAAGCATATAACCAACTTCTGGATAGTAGCAGATAGACACTGAGAAAATTCATTAGTATAAGAACTATGTAATGGAAAACAATCTTCCCCAAGAGTAATGAGTTAGCCAGGAGTGGGCAATGATGGTTCTGAAGGGGGTGCCTGGGTGGCTCAGTGGGTTAAAGCCTCTGCCTTTGGCTCAGGTCATGATCTCAGGGTCCTGGGATCCAGCCCCACATTGGGCTCTCTGCTCAGTGGGGAGACTGCTTCCTCCCCTCTCTCTCTGCCTGCCTCTCTGCCTACTTGTGATCTCTATCAAATAAATAAATAAAATCTTTTAAAAAAATGATGGTTCTGAAGCAAAAGTATATTAAAGATGCCAGAGATACTGTACTGGCCTCATGCTGGATGAGATAGAGACATGCCTGAGATGAGCAGCCCAACATCACCCTTTTTTTTTTGTAACTGAAACTTGGATTTCTCTCCGTAAAATAGAGTGGGTGGTCATCTTGCTTTTCAAACGTTTAGAAAAGATTTTATCCAAAATTTGTTGCATGATTTGATTTCCTCACACAAAAGAGGCTTTGAAATCAGTCTTTTACTTGAAGGGAAAAGGAATACATTTGAATGAAAGAGGTTCAAAGTTTAATGCATGATTAGTTTTGTGTTTGGAAAATAAAAACATCACATTTTAGGTTTAAATATCTAATCAGTTTAAATAGGGAAGAGTCTAGATTAAGAAAGAAAAAGTAAGGGACACCTGGGTGGCTCAGTGGGTTAAGCCTCTGCCTTCGGCTCAGGTCATGGTCTCAGGTCATGGTCTCAGGGTCCTGGGATCAAGCCCCGCATCGGGCTCTCTGCTCAGGGGGAGGCTGCTTCCCTTCCTCTCTCTCTCTGCCTGCCTCTTTGCCTACTTGTGATCTCTGTCTGTCAAATAAATAAATAAAATCTTAAAAAAAAAAAGAAAGAAAGAAAAAGTAAGTTTTGATGTGAATACTTCTGTGTCCCAGGGTCCTCTAAAAAGGATGAGTAAGGATTTATCTTAGATGGGGGAAGGCTGTGAGGATGCATATTACAGTAGCTTCAGCTGCTCTTGAAATTCTTTGTGTAATTTCTACAAGCAGATAGTCCAGTGCCATTATTTGGAGGTCATTATGAAAGGCCAGATAAATATTTATCAAAAGCCAGAAAAACAAAAATGCAAGGTCATAAGACAGCCTTGTTTTCTAACTTCAGTACATTTCAAATGCTTATGCAACAGCCTTGCCATCTAAGTGAGATATGTGGATATGTTTAATAACCAGAAAAAGTATTGAAAAAGTATCAAACATTCGTAGAGTGCACAGTAAAAGAAATACACTCTATTATAATTGTTTTCTTATCCTCAAGATTCAGATAAGCCTATGCAGGATCAGGTTTTTTTCCTTGTTTTGTGTCCTCAACTGGCTGGCTTTTCACTTCAGTGACAATTGAACATTTTCTGAGTAGGTAGCAGCATATGATATAGTCACTATTTCCTAATATTATAAATCTTTCTGGAGAAATAAAATTTTCACACATTACGGGGCACCTGGTTGGCTCAGTTGGTAGAAATTGCAAATCTTGATCTCTGGGTCATGAGTTTAAGCCCCACATTGGGCATAGAGTTTACTTTTTTTTTTTTTTTAAAGATTTTTTTCTATTTATTTGTCTGAGAGAGAGAGAGAGAGAACAAGCAGGGGGAACAGCAGGCAGTGGGAGAAGCAGGCTCCCTGACAAGCAAGGAGCCCAGTGTGGGGCTCGATCCCCAGACCCTAGGATCATGACCTGAGCCAAAGGCAGACACTTAACCAACTGAGCCACCTAGGCATCCCCTAGAGTTTACTTAAAAATAAAAAAGATTTTAACACATTAAATAATTGTACATTAAATAGGGGCACCTGGGTGGCTCAATCGGTTGGGCAGCTGCCTCTTCGTTTCAGCTCAGTTTGTGATTTCTTGGTCGTAGGATTGAGCCCCACATGGGGTTCCATGCTCAGATTCCCTCTCCCTCTCCCTCCCACTCTGCCCTTCCTCCTGCATGTGCAAGTTCTCTCAGATAATAAAATCTTTAAAAAATGTAATAATTGTAGGGGCAACTAGGTGGCTCAGTTGGTTAAGTGTCTGCCTTCAACTGAGGTCATGATCCCCAGGTCCTGGGATCAAGTTCTGAGAGTCAAGGGTTAGGCTCCCTGCTCAGTGGGGAACCTGCTTCTCCTTCTCTCCACTTCCCACTCCCCTTCCCCCTGCTGTGCTCTCCCTCACTCTCTCTCTTTCAAATAAATAAAATCTTTTTTTAAGAGTTGCCAATATTTAGGGCACCTGAGTGGCTCAGAGGGTTGAGCCTCTGCCTTCGGCTCGGGTCATGATCTCAGGGTCCTGGGATTGAGCCCCGCATCGGGCTCTCTGCTCAGTGGGGAGCCTGCTTCTCCCTCTCTCTCTCTGCCTGCCTCTCTGCCTACTTGTGATCTATCTCTGTCAAATAAATAAATAAAATATTAAAAAAAAAAGAGTTGCCAATATTTATGTGTATTTACTTAAAAAAAAGATTTTATTTATTTATTTGTCAGAGAGAGAGAGAGAGAGAGAGAGAGCACAAGCAGGGGAGCAGCAGGCAGAGGGAGAAGCAGGCTCCCTGCCAAGCAAGGACCCTGATGTGGGACTCAATCCCAGGACTCTGGAATCATGATCTGAGCTGAAGGCAGACGCTTAACGGACTGAGCCACCCAGGCGTTCCTAAATAAATAAAATCTTAAAAAATAATTGTACCTGAAATAATTAGAGAGAAATAACTTGTGCCTTTTTTCTTTTTTAAAAGATTTTATTTATTTATTTGATATAGAGAGAGAGTGCACATTAGGGGGAGCAGCAGGCAGAGGGAGAGGGTGAACCAAGCTCCTTGCTGAGCAGGGAGCCCCATAAGCGGCTTGATTCCAGGACCCTGGGATTATGACCTGACAGAAGGCAGACACTTAAGGTGCCCCAAAGTTAAAAGTAACTTTGGCTTTTTATTTTTATTTTTTTTAAAAGATTTTATTTATTTCTTTGACAGAGAGAGATCACAGCAGGCAGAGAGGCAGACAGAGAGAGAGGAGGAAGCAGGCTCCCTGCTGAGCAGAGAGCCCGATGCGGGGCTCGATCCCAGGACCCTGGGATCATGACCTGAGCCGAAGGCAGAGGCTTTAACCCACTGAGCCACCCAGGCGCCCCAAACTTTGACTTTTTAAAAAGTAACTTTCACTTAAAAAAAAAAAAAAGATTTTATTTATTTATTTATTTGGGAGAGAGAGAGGGAGGGAGCTCACACTCAAGCACATAGTAGGGAAGGGCAGAGGGAGAGGGAAACTTAAGCAGACTCTGTGTGGAGCACAGAGCCCAATCTCACCACCCTGAGATCATGGCTTGAGCAGAAACCAAGGGTCAGATGCTCAACTGACTGAGCCACCCAGGCCCCCCTAACTTGTGCTTTTCTCATGTCTTTGGCAACATTGGATAACTATGTTATGTTCATCATACTGAAATAGAGAGCTTTTAGAAATTAATACTGAGGGGTATCTGGGTGGCTCAGTCAGCTAAGCTTCAGCCTCTTGATTTCAGCTCAGGTCATGTCTTGGGTGGAGAAATCAAGTCCCTCCTGGAACTCTATGCTCAGCAGAGTCTGCTTGTCCCTCTCCCTCCCCGGTCTTGCATGTACCTGCTCTCTCATTTTAAAAACATCTTCTAGGGTGCCTGGGTGGCTCAGTGGGTTAATCTGCTGCCTTCGGCTCAGGTCGTGATCCCAGGCTTTCTGCTTCGGCAGGTAGCCTTCTTCCCCCTCTCTCTGTCTCTCTGCCTGCCTCTCTGCCTACTAGTGCTCTCTGTCAAATAAATTAAAAAAAATAAAATTAAATTTTAAAAAAATCTTCTAAAAAAAGTTAATACTGATATGACATTTATACAATATTATACATCCAAAAAAGTATTTAATAAATGGTTGTTGATTGATTCGTAACTTTCGTAAGTCATTGTATTTCTCAATAAGTTGTGAAGGGTGATTCAGGGGGCGCCTGGGTGGCTCAGTGGGTTAAGCCTCTGCCTTCGGCTCAGGTCATGATCCCAGGGTCCTGGGATCGAGCCTCGCATCGGGCTCTCTGCTCAGCAGGGAGCCTGCTTCCCTCTATCTCTCTCTCTCTGCCTACCTCTCTGCCTACTTGTGATCTCTCTGTCGAATCAACAAATAAAATCTTAAAAAAAAAAAAAAGGGTGACTCAGACCTCTCTGGAGATTACAAAGGTTGAATTATATACTTTGATCACATATTAGCATGTAACTGGAAAAATCACTTGCTTCTATATTCTGGTTGTGAACAGTGGGAATCACATACATTAAGAAGAAAAATGAAACAAAAGGGAAGAAAAATGTAAAAAAAGTGACTTTTTTTTCCTATAAAACTATACAATTCAGGACTCAAAATTATACAAATAGGTTCACCTATTTCATGAGTAAGTTTAAACAAAGAATCACTACATTTCCACTAATATAAAATAATATGCTGTAGAAAGGCTTTTTCTTAAATAGTTTTTTTCAGCTGTGTCCTTTAGGATAGAAATGAAACCTGTCATTAAATGTAATTATCCTAAAATAGGAAATTTGTGATACAAATAAATAATAGGGTTTTAAAGCTGGAAAGAAACAGGGATAACTAGTCTAAACTTATCTTACAGATGAGGAACTGAGGCCTAGAGAAATGAAATGATCTGTCGAAGTCCGGAACCATCGTAGTAGAACCAATAGCGGATCTAAACCCAAAAAATGTTAGGGGTGCCTGGTGGCTCAGTCTGTAGAGCATGCGACTTGATCTTGAGGTTCTGAGTTTGAGTCCCATGTTGGGTGTAGAGATTACTTATTGAAAAAAACAAAACAGAACAAAGCTTTAGGAACACTACTTCTAATTGTTTCCTTTAACAATTTATCTGATTTACTGACATGAAAAGATACTCTGTAGATGTCGAATATTGCCATTCTGCATGGGTTTTAAAAGAAAAAGTATTCCTTGAATTGATCCAATGACTGGATAACTTGATGGTTCTCTTACTATATAGAATTAACCAAATCTTAAAAATGTAGAACTACTCAAATTCTTCCATAACCCACTTTATTCTTTTAACCACTGTAGTTTCAATAATTTCTTTTTTTTTCCAAACAGAAGTTCTCATATTTATTAATGTGCCAACCTATTAGTGCAGAAGCATAGTAAGAGAGAAGAATCATTTTCCCAATCAAATGTGCCCATTATTCAGGAAGTAGTGATTGCAGAGTGATATGTTACAAGCAAGAGACCTTCATGCAACATAAGTGTGTGAGCCAACTTAATGCAATTCCTTATAAACCCAGCTTAGTTTTTCTCCAATGCGTCCTCTTAGAGTTGTATCTGATTTTATTACCAGTTATCATCTGAATCCACTGGGGAATGGGATGATTCTGCTTTTGTTTCTTGGCCAGGAATTGCTTGATCTTCAAAGTCTTGTGAGAAGATAAGGTAAGGACCAGTCAACCACACCCACCGTAGTGCTGGAGAAAAGGAGAGGGCTCAAATAATTTTCTTCCAGGGGTGTCTGACTGGCTCAGTAAGAGAAGCATGCGAATCTTGATCTTGGGGCCATGAGTTTGAGCCCAATGTTGGGTATGGAGATTACTTAAATAAATAAAAGTTTAAAAAGATAATTTTCTTCCGATGGCTAGTCTTTGTAATTTCCTTTGTGTCTGTGTACCTTTGGTACCCATGACTCAGGTCAAGTACTCCAGACCCTTATGTTGATCCCCTTGAATCTTTGTATTATTTATGGTATGTCCAGTAGTTTGGTTTGTTTCTGTAATTAAAAAAATATTTAGGGGCGCCTGGGTGGCTCAGTGGGTTAAGCCTCTGCCTTCGGCTCAGGTCATGATCTCAGGGTCCTGGAATCGAGTCCCGCATCGGGCTCTCTGCTCAGCAGGGAGCCTGCTTCCCTCTCTCTCTCTCTCTGCCTGCCTCTCCATCTACTTGTGATCTCTGTCTGTCAAATAAATAAATAAAATCTTTAAAAAAAATATTTAGGGGTGTCTGGGTGGCTCAGTTGGTTGAACGTCTGCCTTTAGCTTGGGTCATGATCTCAGGGGTTCTGGGATCGAGCCCTGCATCGGGGTCTCTGCTCAGCTGGAGCCTGCTTCTCCATCTCTCTCTGCCTGCCTCTCTGCCTACTTGTGATCTCTCTCTGTCAAATAAATAAATGAAATCTTAAAAAAAAATTTAAAAAAGTACTTAGCTATTTTCCTTCATAATTCTCATTTGTGAATCATGTCCTGGTTTTGTAAAAATTCTCTGACATCATAACAGTCTTACACTGATGTTGTCTGTTGTTTAGGTATCTGTTGAAGGTAACACATATTATATTACTCTATATAAGTTAGATTATGCCTAATAACTATCCTGTAACTTCTGTAGCTTAATATAAGAGTTTATTTATGCTCAGTAGCTATCCTGTAGCTTCTATAGTTTAAAAATTTTTTAAAGATTTTATTTTATTTTTAAAAAGTTTTTATTTAAGTAGTCTCTATACCCAATGTGGGGCTTGAACTCAAAATCCCGAGAGCAAGAGTCATGTGCTCTACTGAATGAGCGAGCTAGCCAGGTGCCCCTTGTCTGCCCTTTTTTTTTTTTTAAAAGATTTATTTATTTATTTATTTATTTATTTATTTATTTAAGAGAGAAGGGGAGGGGGTGGCTGAAGCGGGGGAGGGAACATGGGGCTTGATCTCACAGTCCTATCATGACCTAAAGCAAAATCAAGGGTCTGATGCTCAACTGACTGAGCTACCCAAGCAGCCCTCTGTCTGCCTTTCTTAATACTTTATTAGGATACAGTCCCAGAATTTTATTGATATTCTTAGAGCAATATTTGTGCAGAATTTGAGTGAATTTATCCTATGAAAGCATCAACCTTTTTTTAAAGATTTTAAAAATTGATTTATTTTATAGAGAGGGAGAGAGGAAGAGAGAGAGTGAGAGCACGCGTGGGTGCAGGCAGAGGAAGGGGCAGAGGGAGATACTCTCAGAAGACTCCTTGCTGAATGCAGAGCCCAGCTTGGAGCTTGATCCCATGACCTCAAGATCACAACCTGAGCTAAAATGAAGAGCGGGGTGCTTAACCAACTGAGCCACCTGGGTGCCCACAAAGCATAAATCTTAAAGCCAGTTATTTTCAGATTATAATCATGTACACTATAAATAAATATGACTTCCGATTCTAATCCTGTAAAATACAAATTTATAGAAGTGTAAATGTACTCACTCAAAATATGAACAAATTTCTGGGGCTGACCTGAATTTATCTCTGAAAAAAAACTTCCTTAGCAAGTCAACTAAAAAGCATGAATAAGATTCCAGGAAATATTTTTCTTTTATTTTTTTAATTTTTGAAATTTTTTTTAGAGAGGGGAGGAAAGGCAGAGGGAGAGGGAGAGAGAGAATCTTAAACAGACTCCATGCTGGGCATGGAGCCTGACACCAGGCTAGATCTCACAACCCTGAAATCATGACCTGAGCTGAAATCAAGAGTTGGACACTTGATTGACTGAGCCACGCAAGCACCCAGTATTTTTCTTTAAGTGGGCCACTATTTCATCCTCTTTTGAAGACTCATTATTATGCCTGGGTGACTCAGTCAGTTGAGTGTCTGACTTCTGCTCAGGTCATAATCCCAGGGTTCTGGGCTCCTTGCTCAGCGGGGAGCCGCCTTCTCCCTTTGCCTGGCACTAGCCCTGATCGTGCTCTCTCTCTCTCTCTCAGTCTCTCTCTTTCTCTGACAAATAAATAAAATCTTTTTAAAAAAAGACTCACTATTAAATTTAATTCATTACTACTTTGACACACTGGTTTCTTTAAATAAAATATTTATATATCCCATGAGTCAAACCTCATTGACTCATTGACTTAGGGGCCCTTTCCCTTGACTTTATCTAAGTTAGTGAATGTTTGTCCTATCACTTCTTGCTTTCTTAAACTTGGGTCTGAAGAATTAATACTGTGTGTGTAATAACACAACTTAATAAATAGTGATCCTAACTTGAAAAAGTCTATTTTATTGTAAAATGAAACATGAAAGTATCCTTAAATTATATAGCCAGAGGCAAAATGACTGTGTTCATGAAGATCAATTGTTATCCTAACTACCTTATTCCTAGGGCAAATGGAAGATTTATAGATTCTAGGAATTCCAAGATCTCAGCACCATCCCTATTTACCCTGTCATAAGGGCAGTGCCAAACAATTCCAATTTAGTTCGTTTCAGCAGTCTTTATTAAGGCCCTGTTATATGCTAGTTACTGTGTTTATTGCTGGAAATAGAGTGATAAATAAGAGATCATCCCTCTTTTTAATCTATTAAATTAAAATAATTTAATTTAATTATTTTAAACAAATTAAAACAAAAACAAGAGCAAAAGAGAGAAAACAAAAGTAAGTAATGAAAATGCAACCTGACAAGCACATTATTAGAAGCTTACAAAAGGTATAGAAGTAATGCTAAGAAGGGGTACCTGGCTGGCTCAGTCCGTAGAGCTGGGGACTCTTGATCTCCAGGTTTGTGAGTTCAAGCCCCATGTTGGGCCTAGAGCTTACTAAAAAAAAAAAAAAGGTATTGCAGAAAGGGGATAATTAATTCTGTTTGGCTGTGGGATCAGGGGCATCTTCCTAGAGGTATTACTGTTTGAGCTGGGTGTTGTGAACAAAAATTAAGGAGACAGAAGGGGAAAGTGCATTCTTGGCAAATAAAACATCAAGCACAAAGGCATGTGTATTTGAGGAAGTGTAAGCTCTCTGGTATCACAGAGCTTTGCAAGAGCAGAGACTGACTGTTTTGCTTATTGTATCCACAGTAGCCTAGTATAGAGCCTGGATCACCATAGAAAATAATTATTTGCTAAACAGAAGAAGGAATGAAGGAGCCTTGTGTCATTCTAAGGATTTTTAACCTTGTACCTCCCATAGGCTGAAGCTAACTGGAAGCCAGTGGACAAGAGAGTCTTGGAAATTAAGTTTGTAGAAGTCAGTCCCTGAACAAAGAAGAAAGCGGAAGGTAATGAACTGAGAGCAAATAGGCAAATGATCCACACCCTTATTTTTACCTACTAGCCTTGTATGACGTAGCACTTGCCTACCTCTCTAACTTTATCTCCCATGCCCCAATAAACTGACCTTCTTCTTTTTTCTTTCTTTTTTCCCCCCTCTTATTTCAATCAGAAAGAAATATTTTTAAGTTGTTTTTTTAATCTAGATATAGTTGATACATAATGTTACATTAGTTTCAGGTGTGAAAACTGGCCTTCCTTTTATTCCTCAAATATACCAAGATTGTTCTAACCAGCTCAAGGCCTTTGCTTGTTTCCTAAGCCAGAGACTCTTCTTCTTCTTCTTCTTTTTTTTTTTTAATATTTTATTTATTTATTTGACAATGAGAGATCACAAGGCAGAGAGGCAGGCAGAGAGAGAGGGGAAGCAGGCTCCCCGCTGAGAAGAGCGTATTTGGGGCTCCATCCCAGGACCTTGAGATCATGACCTGAGCTAAAGGCAGAGGCTTAACCCACTGAGCCACCCAGGCACCCCTCAAAAGACTCTTCTACCAGATCTTTGCCTAGCAGAGATCAAGTGATATCTCAGGGGTCAAGAGGTAGCTCTCCCAACAAAACTTACCTGGTAAGTCCTTTTAAGGTAGAACAGCTGTCCCCCTCATACTGTCTCTCCTTTCTAAAAGGTAATGTGGTGATTCCCCTAGAGGATCCCCAATCACCTATACCCTTGTAAAATCCCTTCCTGAGTGTGGGTCGAAACTGTGACTTGCTCCTAACTAACTAAATATGGAAAAGGTGATGGGATACCACTCCTAGATTATGTAAGATTTTGTTTTAACATACTGGAGTTAAGAGAGACTCTCTCTGTTGCCTTTGACTAACGAAGATACTGGGTTGTGAGAATTCACCTATGGAGAGGACCGCATAGCAAGGAACTCTAGGAGCTGAGAACAGCTCCTGGCACCTGAATGAGCTTACCAGGAGGTTCTTCCTCAGTCAGCCCTTTAGATGAGAGCCCCACCTGGATGACACCTTGGCTGCAACCTTGTGAGAACCTGAGCAGAGCACCCTGCTAACTAGTGCCTGGGCTTCTGATGTATGGAAACTGTGAGATAATAAATATGGACGGTTTTGAGCTGCTAAGTTTTGGTAATTTGTTAAACAGCAATAGAAGATGAATAGAGGTAAATACTATGAGGGGATGAGAGGAAGGAACTTGGCTCCCTTGTTCCTTGCTGTATCATTATACCTAGAATAGTGACTGGCACATAGTTTAATACACACTTGTTGGTTATATGAGTGAAAAAGAAAGATGAATGGGTGAATGGATGAATTTCAGCTGGACGGGAGGAGAGGAGAGGACTGGATTCTAGGAACACGGCTAGTAACCATAATGTAAGGAATACGACTTTCTGAGTTGGGCAGGGGGCAGGGAATCTATCGAATAGGTATATATGTGGTTCAAAGATTTCTGGGAGCAGTCATATCTGATATTCTTGCTTTAAGATTTCCTTTACTAGATTATACAGTTGGCCCTTGAACGATATGGGTTTGAACTATGTGAATCCACTTACACACACATTTTTATGACTACAGTATAGTACTCTAAATTTTTTTCTATTCCTTATGATTTTCTTTTTCTTTTTTCTTTTATTATTATTTTTAAAAGATTTTATTTTATTTATTTGAGACAGAGCGAGAGAACACAAGCAGGGAAAGAGGTGCAGAGGGAGAAGAAGAGTGAGATGCAGACTCCCCACTATGCAGGGAGCTCAATGTAGGGCTTGATCTCAGAACCCTGGGATCATGGCCTGAGATGAAGGCAGATGCTTCACCGACTGAGCCACCCAGGTGCCCCTAATTTTTTTAATGATCTTATTTTACTTTATCAATATTTTTAAAGATTTTATTTTTTAAGTGATCTCTATAATCAATGTAGGGCTTGAACTCACAACCCAGAGTTTAAGAGTCATATATGCTCTGCTGACTGAGCCAGCCAAGCACACCTAGTTTTTGTTTGTATGTTTGTTCCTTTGTTTTTCTTTGTTAAGTAAGCTCTATTCCCAATGTGGGGCTTCGGCTCATGATCTAGAGATCTACAATTATAGGCTCTACCAGCTGAGGAGCCAGGCACCCCATCTTCCTTGTGATTTTCCTGAGCAGGGAGCCTGATCTGGGACTCCATCCCAAGACCCTGGGATCAAGACCCATGGTGAAGACAGACGCCCAACCGACTAGGCACCCCTTGTGATTATCTTAATAACATTTTCTTTCCTCTAGCTTATTTTACTGTGAGAATAAGTATATAATACATATATCATACAAAATATGTGTTAATTGTCTGTTTATGGTATCGATAAGGCTTCTAGTCAAACCGTAGGCTATCAGTAATTAAGTTTTGGGGGAGTCAAAAGTTATATAAAAAAAAAAAAAAGAAAGTTATATGTGAATTTTCAATTGCATGGAGGTTGGTGCCCCTAACTCCTGCATTGTTCAAGTGTCAGCTATCTTTTTCCTCCTCCTTCTGCTTCTTCCAAAGGCTAAGCCTTATAAAAATTTTTGCCATATTTTGGTATAGCTTGGAGAATAAATAAACTATCCTATTGTTTGGAGGAAAGCGGAGTTCAGTGTCTGGCATCAGCAAGGAAAATCTCTTACAAGGTATCGGTAGAGAAGTCCAGAGCAAATCAGGTAAACTTGTGGAAAATATGTCTTCCACTGGGATCTTTCAATGCCTGGGAGAAGCTGGGTTCTCTTGCCGTTAGTCACTCAGGATGGGAAGCTCAGATGATTTTATTTAGTTCTAAATGGAAGGGAAGGTTGACCCCAGATGCTGGGCTAACTAAAATTTCAAAAGTTAGACAAAAGGAGAAGGAAAGAAATGAGACAATAGATCTAAGTTCCAAATACAAGGCTTTTTTCTTATTATTTTTAAGCTTTTCTTAATATATTTTTTTTCCTTTTTTAAAGATTTATATATTTATTTTAAGGGGCCAAGGTGCAGAGGAAGAGAGAATCCCAAGCAGAATCTGCGCTGAGCACAGAGCCCAACTGGGAGCTGGATCTCACGACCCTGGGATCATGACCTGAGGGGAATGCCCAACTGACTGTGCCACTCAGGCACCCCTAAGCTTTGCTTATTTTATTTTATTTTTTTTTAAAGATTTTATTTATTTGACAGAGAGAGATCACAGATGGAGAGGCAGGCAGAGAGAGAGAGAGAGAGAGAGAGAGAGAGAAGCAGGCTCCCTGCCGAGCAGAGAGCCCAATGTGGGACTCGATCCCAGGATCCTGAGATCACGACCCGAGCCGAAGGCAGCGGCTTAACCCACCTAGCCACTCAGGCGCCCCATGCTTTGCTTATTTTAGAAAGAGAGAAATTTAAAGTTGCTTTTAGGTCCAGAGGTTATTGGAGGTGGAGGGGGGTGTCAATCTCCAATCTCATTTTCCTTGTACTCCACAATTGGGTTTTCCCCTCTCCCCACAACTATACCTTAATCTTCCAAAAGGAGACTACGCCATGTCCCATTTCTCAGTTTAGCCCTAAAGATTAAGTCCTGAAGTTTCTAAGCAGCCTCAAGTTGCCTTTCATTATTTTGACCCTGTACTGTGTCCCGGCGCTAACTTCTGGGCATCTGTATTATTTTTCTTCTAGAGCTAAGAGTTTTTCTTATACTTTTCTTTGACATTATCCCTTTGTAATGATAAAAATTTATTCTTAGAAGTGTTCGGTATCTCTGAGCTTGGGTAACTCCTGTTTATCCTTATTCATATAACAAGGATTCTGCCTAGGTCCTTATTCCAATGCATATCCTCTGAGTTTCTTTAGACCCTCACTAAAACCAGGGCTTTCCTTTTATAAGTCTTCTACCTCAGAGGAAAGCTATAATCAATGAGGGGCCTTAATACAGAGTGAAGATCCAACAGTTTTATAGACACTGTTGGTCCCCTTGGATTTCTGTGTTGCTCCTTTCATTTCTTAATTTCTTATGCCAGAGTTTTCCCCTTATGTTAGAAGACCGTCCTATCCTACTTGGGCTTTTGGTGATTAGAGTACTGGTGATTATTTCCTCCTTGCACACGATGGTAGTATTAAGGTTGTTATCAGTTCTTCTAGTAACGTGGTATAATATTACATTTCCTTTTTCTCTGGGAGTTAGGTTTGGTCATGTGACTTCTTTGGCCAATAAAATGTGATTGGAAGTAAGGTGTATTGCTTCTGAGTGGAAGCATTTTAATGGTTAGAGCAAAAACACTGCAGTATTAGCAATTAAATTTTATGATCCTTACTATAGCTCTCTCTTCTTCTTTTTTTTTTTTTTTTTTAAGGAGGCTCTATACCTAACATGGGGCTTGAATGCAAGACCCCAAGATCAAGTCACATGTTCTACTGACTGAGCCAGCCAGGTGCTCCCCTAACTGTAGCAGTCTTGAAAGCATGTATCTCAGTGAAGCCTCCAGTAGTCTGGTGACCTCAGTGACTAAAATGAGCAGAATCCATGTAGTGGATATTGTGCTGAGCTCCCCAGACCCACCCTTTAGGACTACAGCATAACTTCTCCCAACTATTGGAAATGCTGGTGGCGAACAGCTTTCAGCTGGGTTCCTCTCTGAGGGTTGATCTTGGCTAAAGAGAGTCCTCTTGGGGAGCCTGGGTGGCTCAGTGGGTTAGGCCTCTGCCTTCATCTGGGTCATGGTCTCAAGAGTCCTGGAATCCAGCCCCGCATTCTGCTCTCTGCTCAGCGGGGAGCCTGCTCCTCCCCGCCCCTCCTGCCGCCTACTTGTGATCTCTCTCTCTCTCTCTCTCTGTTAAATACATAAAATCTTAAAAAAAAAGAAAAGAAAAGAGAGTCCTCTCATCCAAGGGTCACCTCCCTTCCCTGGGTGCAGCCCATATCCAATGACATGTTGGTGGGAAGGTATAACGATCAGGCCTTCTGTTCCAATTTAGGACAATGCTGAAGGGTCATTCCAGTTCCAGATTCCCTGCAGAACTGGCTGAAGCCTCAGTTGCAACTGCACTGTAGTTCAAGTTCTCCCTTTCCAGTGATTTTTTTTTTTTTTTTGACCCTCAGTCTCCAGAGGTTGTTCTTGAGAGTACTACTCAATAACCTCCTGTTTCCCGAAGAATCTTACTTGTAACAGGCTTCCTGATGACTTGCATCAAACATGTAATGTGAGAAATGAAACTTTTGTGGCTATAAGATGCTGAGATGTTTGTTACAATCTAGCCTATCCTGACTGGTGTAGATACCAGACCTTGCCTGCCCTGCCAATCCTTTGTTTTCACTTGAGCTTGACTTGTATTGTCTGTTTGGTCTTTGTGGACATACTGATGGCCCAGTTCTAGTTCTTCCCTGATGGTCTTTCTCATAGTGAGTGAATAGCTATGTCCCAACTGAGATGCTACAAAGAACGACAGAAAAGGGAAGAGGGCTGCCTATCTAGTTGTCTATGAATTATTCCTACCAAGTCAGTGGTATATATTTTTTTTCATATGAATTTCCTAGGATCCTTTCTTCTTTTTTATATGTTTTACCATACATTTGTAATATGTATAAGGGTACTTAATGTATCTTAGGACAATTTTTATGTAAATAAAAATAGAATAATCTCAATTTGAGAAAGAACAGTATCCTACTAATTAACAAACTTTCTGCACCTCTAACTTACCAAAATCCCATTTCTCTGAGCGCTAGATCTTATTTCTTGAAAGTCAAATGGCAAAAATATAGTAGTAAAGGTAATGAATCAAAGCTCCTTCTAATTTTTTCTTTTTCAGGGATTTTACTATACAGAAATATTTCTTTCTGCCGGAGGGGTAAACGGTATAAAAATATTTCCACCAAAAAGAGTCTGAGAATCGTGGGTTGGTATTATTAAAACCCATAATTATACTACATATTTAGTATGATAACAGCAACTAGTTTAAGGAACGTGGAGGTTTATTTACCTCAAGTTCAGATAAAGAGATAAAAGGGGACTTGAACACGCAAATAAAGAGTATGACCTCAGGAGTGTATCTATGAATGTGTCTTTGGAACTGACCTCCACAATGAAAAGACCAGTCAAACCAGCCTTCAGAATAACCCTTCTTATTAGAAGGAAGGCTAGACTTCACCTCTAACATCGACCTCCCACGCAAAATTTCCACCTGGCAGCTCAGAATTAAACACAGACTTCCGATCATGGCATCATGCACGTTGCTTTCTTCCTTTTCTCCCCAGCAAAATCCCACCCAAGTCGACATGATCCCGCAGGAGGTGTGCAAAGGCTCCAGGGCGGAGGCGGGGAGGGGGAGAATTCCTTCTCCTATCCTGGTCGCTTGGGTTTTTGCAATTCAAAAAACCGACGACACAGATTCTTTCCAGGAAGCTTCGGTACCAACAGGACCTCTTCATTTCCTTGGGCGCGAACTCATTCTTGACTCTGGGGCAGCAACTCCTCACCGCAATTTTCCTTTCACAGGTCCTAAAAAGCCCCTAAGGCCCACAGCCTTTGTGAATAAAGGCCCACCTCTAAGTGGGAACCGCGCGGCAGAGACAGAGACGCAGATACATTGTATAGAATTAAAAAAAGAGAGTTTGCTTTCTGACTTCGCACCCTTTCAAATGGCCAATATTTGTGTCAGCTAAGAAGGGATGCGGTGGTGGGCACTGGAGAGAAGCCGCACACCGATAAAAGCAAAAATATCAATTTAGGGTGCTCTCTCCAAGTCCGGCTTTGTTTGAGTCAGCGAGGGGAGCCCGAGGAGGCCGAGGTCTACGGTTCTGGGAAAGGAGGGTTCTTCTGGATTCTTTGGGATATGGAGAGGCAGGCTCCGGCCCCAAGAAACGACGACGGCAGTTCCGCCTCTCAAGGCTTCACTCCAGGAATCCCGGAGGAGACCGCGACACCTCGGTCCGGGGTTAAACCACGGCTCAGAGCAGTTTGCCAAGGCTGGACAAAAGATGTGGCCGCTCTCTCTCAAACACACACACACAGATCCCGAGCGCGCACGTATGGAAGGTTTGTGCGTGTGAGGGAGAAAGGCCATTGCCGCCCGCTGCGGGTTGCCGGCCCCACCCTGCCCTCGGCAGCGGGGAGAGACACGCCACGCGCGGGCCGCGGAGTTAATCTCGGAGAGCCCGGGAGCGAGGGGCGGGGCCGGGCGGGGCCGCGAGCGCGCAGGCGCAGTGCGGGCTTCCTCGCGCCGCCGCCACTGCGGCCGCCGCCGCCGCCCGCGCTGCACCACAGGCCCGAGACAGACAGGGCCGGGAAGAGCCGGAGACTGAGGAGGAGGCGGAGGCGGCGGCGGAGGCGGGGCGACTCCGGTGACCGGGAGCGCCGCAGACTGGCAGCTGCGGCGACTCCCCCCTTTGTGTCTGGTCTGCTCGGAGCCACTGGAAGTGCTTCCCGGAGGGGTGCGGGGTGTCTCGCCGCCTCGTCGCCCACCCCCCTCCTCAGCCAGCCACCTACCTCCGCCCTCCCGCCGCCCCCCGCCCTCGGCCCGCGACGCCCGAGCTCCGCCCGGAGCCCTGAGCTGCGGGAGAACGAGGCGGCGGCGGCGGCGGCAGCGGCTTCCTCGGGGCGGGGGTTGTGATTCGCTCACAGGAGCCATTGACGGGAGAAGACGAGGCTTTTCTTCGTGGAATTTACCTCAGGCAAGATCGAGAGGCCGCAATAAAAAAGAGAGAAAGAGAGAGGAGCGAATCCGGGAGGGCTGGAAAGGGCAGCTCCCCGCACCTCCCCTCCGCCCGCCGTCTCGGGGAGCTCGGGGCCCTGCCTGCTGACCCTTCCCCTCCCCCGCTTCCTACCGCCCCTCAGCGCACCGGCCGGGCCCTGGCAGAGCCTCGCAGGATTGTTGGGCGAAGGCTCGAAGGCGGCGTGGGTTTGTCCATGGAGGCAGGCACCTTTTTCGATCCAGTCGAGGAACGGGGTTTGTTGTTCTCGCAATCCGAGTGAAGGAAGCACCGAAGCGAAACTTAAGAAGGAATCCTGCCCTCCCGGAGCCACGGGCGATGCGACTCGTGCCGCCGGGCGCCGCCGCCGCCCGCCCGGCTTCGCCCTTCGCGGCAGTCGGGAACTTGGTCTGATCCTCAGTCCCGCCGTCGAAGCCCCCGCCTGCCACCCCCCTGCACCCCGGCTATGTTTTCTCGCAGACCTGGATATTTTTTCGACATCGTGAAACTACGAGGGAAATAACTGCGGGGCTTTCTTCCCGTCTCTCTGCTTCTCCACACGGACATGCCTTCAGTTTGGGTGGCCGCGGCACCCGGTCCTCGGCGAATGAACCTCCTCAGCCGCGAGGGAGAGAAATGAAGGGAATTTCTGCCGCGGAATGAAAGCTCTGCGGCTGGGTCCTCTCATCTGCCATTTGTCCTTTCAGACTGCGTTGTAATACCTACGGGCCGGACGAGTCAGACGCGAGCGAGGACCAGCCTCCCGGCCGTACCTCTCCGCCCGTGTTTACTTTCCATATATATATATATATTTTTTTTTTTCTTTTTTTCTCTGCCCTCCTGCTACTCGGCTGGCCCAGGGATGACTTCTTCGCTGCAGCGGCCCCGGGGGGCACCTTCGCTCCTGTGGACGGTCCTGCTGGTCAGCACTGCGGCCGGTGAGTAGCCCCGCGCGGCGCGTCGGGCCGCTTTCCCTGCGGGTGGCGGGCGAGGGAGCCCGCAGAGGCCGAGGCCTGCGATCGCTGTGGAGGGAGCCGCGTCCGGTACCTGCGCGCCCTTCCCGTTCCTTCTAGGGAAATAACCCTGCCTGTTTTTGTGTAGTTTCGAATCCCTGCTCCCGTAGCCCCCTCCCCATCCCCCACGGGTGGGGGGAAAGACATATTGGGTGTGGTATCTTGACATTTTTAGCTGTGAGGTAATGCAAGGATTAAAAATAATATTTTAATCGCCAATGAACAGTGTCTATTATGAGATCTTTGGAAACAGAGCTGTAGATTTTTTTTTTAACATAAAGAAGCGGATTTGGCTTACAGTTAAAAGAACATCAACTATAGAACATACACTTTCGCCTTATTTTTAGATTTAGATCATTCTTTGGGAATCCATGTTACTTTCATTATTCCGAAATGCTACCGAATGAATTGGATGAATGTCGAGGAAGCCAGAGCTTTGACATTCTTACTACATTGTATAATACTGTTAATTATTTTCGTTATTCTTATTTTGTTCCAAAGCATTTTGGTAATTTTATTTCCATCTTTTTAACGTAAATACACGCGTATTTTATATGCTTTTGGGATTACTACTGGGCTTAAAAGTATTTTCGATAACTTCATATTTTAGTCATCTGGTATCTGTTGGCTTTCTTGTCATTGGGACAACTTTGACCTCACATCAGACGTCTAGCATATTTGAGTCCTGAAAGTTCTTTGACATTTTACTATGCTTAAAGGGAAATGGTAGTCATCCTTTCCTTAGGATATTTTCTTTTAGTTCCCAGATACCTCAGAGAAAGCCTCATTTCTGTTTACAGTTAGTTTTCAAGCAGTCTTTTGGTGATAATGCTTTTAGAAATTTTTGGAATGAACTGTACATATAATTCTTAAGTTTGGTGTAGGATGGCCATTGATTATGCATTTAGAGATGAATAAGGGACCATATAACAGCTTTTAAATTTTTACAAGTGTGTATTTTTCACATTCAATAAATTTCTCATTGCTCTGCTGGACACAGGTTGCTTGCTTATTTCCATTTTAAAAGTGTGCATTGGGAAAATTCTGAAAGAAAATTTAAAGTTTCCGTTAGTGCCTTTGATATTGGTTGTCTATTATGTTTATGATAAATTTATGTCGTTATATTAAAAAATTCGAACTTCTGAATTGAAATGTATTTTGAAACTGACATTTTAATAGTCTTAAACATCACAATTCCTTTTGGGATAAAAATGAACAATTTTTTTCTAGGTTTCTTTATTTTGTGTTAGCTATTGAAATTCCCTAGCTGTAAGTCTTGTGATTCCTGTAAAATATGAAGAGAGTAAAAGGCTTTAGGTTTAAGCAGTCATTCTGTGATCAGAAATCTCAGAACATAGACTTTGCATGTTCTTTGTTATTCTTAACCTTTTTAGAATGTAGATTCTCGTTTATAGTTACAGGCTTATCATTTTGTGATCAAAACTGATAACAGTAAGGGAAAGAACAGTGATTTAAAAATACATTTAATTTGTATTTGGTAAATAAAATAGAATAATGTTCCTTGAAATGGAGGGATTGAAAGAATCACTACTTAAAGTGGTATTGGTTTTTGTTTTTTTTTTTCCCTCTAGTATTACATAGTACTGGATGCCAAAACTTGTGAAGCTGGATTTCACAGTAATAACAGTAATAGTAATAGCTAGTGTTTATTTTTATTTATTTATTTAACAGAGAGCGAGAGCAAGAGTGAAAGAGAGAATGCATGCACAAGCAGGGGGAGCGGCTCCTCACTGAGCAGAGAGGGAGAAGCAACTATTCTAATAGCTTTACATGTATTTTCTCATTTGATCCTCATGACAGTTCTACACTCCAGGTCTAATTATGTTCCTTTTACAGAGAGGACAAGTGAAGTACAGAGAATTTAAATAACTCACCACAGAGTAAATTCTGGAGCCAGGATTATAGCCTGTACCCTTACCTAACACATTAATGATAACAACAGCTTACTCTAATTGGGAACATAAGATAGAGTAGTGCCTTCACTAGATTAGCCTCTGAAAAGAAGTAGGGATGCTTGACAGGATTGTCATTCAGCACTGGTTATGCAGATGTCATGGTTCTAAATGTGTTACACTTTTCCTGATACTGCAGCGGCTAGTACAGTTTTGTTAGGCGCAAGGTGACTAGAGAGAGCCTGTGTGGACTTGGGATACATAGATGTAGTGATGTAACCAGACAGGTGCAAATAGTGTTGCTGATAGGAAAAAAAATATAGGAAGACTGGCTGATATCACATCCCTCTTTGGGGGCACGGATAAATCCTTTATTTCATTTGAATCCCTCTTTCCCGCTTAACTGTATCTGGTTCTTGGATTCCTTAATTCTAAGACTATTTTATATGCAAAAAATTAGAATTTATAGAAAAATATGTGCTTATTTGGTTTATAAATGAATTCTTAATTTTAATAAAAGGATATAATACAATGCAATATTTACTATAGAATCAGTTTCTGTTAAAATTTCTTTTTTGGAAAAAAAGTTGTCCCTCTTTATTTAGGTTGTAATGGCTACAGATAACATATGTAACCCTATAACCCACCCTACTCTGTGCAGGCCCTTGAGCAGGCTCAGCTCCCCTTTCCTCCAGTCTTCTTGTCCTCCTCATTCTTGTCCTTCTTGCCATCCTTGGGTTGCCCGGGAGGCCAGGGAGCCCATGACATTTCAAATGGCCTTTTTCTTGGGATTCACTCCTGGAAGGTTCTCCGGAACATCTGAAGGAACTCAGGATTCTGCATCACATCATAATTCTTCATCTCCATGGCTGGCTTGGATATGTCTAATGGCTGGACTGACATCATTGTCAGTTGAATCTTCCTGAATTTGAAATAATTCACTTGATTTCTTTCTTCTTCTTCTTTTTTAAAGTAAATTCTCGGGCTTGAACTCACAACCTGGAGGTCAGGAGTTGCATGCTCTACTGACTGAGCCAGCCTGTGTGCCTCCCTTGGTTAGATTTCAGTTTTACATCTCTTTAGGAATATACACATTGTCTAAAAGAATATTCATCTATTTAGTTAGGGTTCTTAAGCACTGAAGTCAATAAATATTGTTAGGGAACTGGAAATTAGTAATCTTTATTTTTGTATTTCTTAATATGTGGGCACTGCAACAGGGCCACTTGTGTTTTTTTTTCCCCCCAAGATTTTTATTTATTTTTTTAACAGGGAGCGAGAGCAAGAGAGAGAGAGAGAATGCACGCACAAGCAGGGGGAGTCCGATGGAGGGCTCCATCCCAGGAGCCTGGGATCATGACCTAAGGCAAAGGCAGATGCTTAATTGACTGAGCCACCTCCTCCACCCTCATGATGACCCCCCCCCCACCTTTTAAAAAAGATTTTATTTATTTGAGAGAGAGCATGAGCAGGGGGAACAGGCGGAGAGGGAGAGGAGTCTTTTTTTTTTTTTTAATATATCATTTATTTATTTGACAGACGGAGATCACAAGTAGGCAGAGAGGCAGGCAGAGAGAGAGAGGGGGAAGCAGACTCCCTGCTGAGCAGAGAGCCTGATGTGGGGCTCTATCCCAGGACCCTGGGATCATGACCTGAGCCAGAAGGAGAGGCTTTAACCCACTGAGCCACCCAGGCACCCCGGGGGAGAGGAGTCTTAAACAGACTTTGTGCTGAATGCAGAGCCAGATGCAGGGCTGGATCTCATGACCATGTGATCACAGCCTGAGCCCAAACCAGGAGTCAGACACTCAATAGACTGTACCACCCAGGTGCCCCATCACCTGTGGTTTTTGATAAAATTCATATCTCCGTCACTATAATCTAGATGTACTGAAAGGATCTCACTGGGACCTATAGTGTTTTAAGTTTAAAAAAAAAAAATATATAGGTCCCAGCGAGATCCTGAAAGATTCTCCCTTAGGCAAGTTTGAGGACCCTGATTTATATAGTCAGTCTTAATTGTTTGGATTTTTAAAATATTGTGATTCAGTCAACTTTTGCTGCATAATAGCTGGTAACCACAAAATCATAGTGACATACAACAAGAAGTGTTTATTCTGCTTCATTTGTCTCATTCTTGGGCCCAAGCTGGAGGGACGGGTAACACCTCTCTGGGGGAAGCTTGTCTTATAGCAATGGCAGAAGTACCAGGAGACAAGCTCAATCCTACCAGGCATTTTCAGATTCTTGTTCCTCTGACATCCCATTTTACCAAGACCAAAGGCAACAAGTAGTGAAGTACATTCTGGCTGTAATGAGGCCATGGTAACGTATGGACATGTGATCCTGTTGCTGGGAAATGAAGAATTGGGATCTTCAGTCTACCACATATGATCAGGAAGATGATCCTGATGAGGAGTTTCTCTTACCATTTGAACAGGGCCAAACTCTTTTTTTTTTTTTTAAGATTTTATTTATTTATTTGACAGAGATTACAAGCAGGCAGAGAGGCAGGCAGGCAGAGAGAGAGAAAGGGAAGCAGGTTCCCTGCTGAGCAGAGAGACCGATGTGGGGCTCCATCCCAAGACTCTGGGATCATGACCTGAGCTGAAGGCAGAGCCTTTAACCCACTGAGCCACTCAGGCAACCCCTGATGGGTAAATTCTAACCATAAAATTCTAACCATAAAAGATACAGGATGAAGTCAGTGTAAATTAGTTAATTTTATAAATGGCCATACCAACTATTTTGGCACTTATTGCCTTGCTTTTGAATATCAGTTATGTGTATTTGCTTTGTCCTCCTAACTGATAATTGTTTCTTGAAGACAGAGTTTATTTTTTTTTTTTTAAGATTTTATTTATTCATGAGAGAGAGCATGTGCTCAAGAGAACACAAGCAGGGGGAGGTGCCGAGGGAGAAGCAGACTCCCCGCTGGGCAGGGAGCCCAGCTGCTGGACTTGATCCCAGGACCCCGGGATCATGACCTGAGTCAAAGGCAGATGCTTAATTGACTGAGTCACCCAGGTGCCCCAGAGTTCATAACTTAAACTGTTTTGTAATCTATCATATTGCATGCAGATAGAAGATGATTAAGAAATACTAAATTAATGAATAATAGAAAGGAATTGTAGCCAGGAATTATTCTAAGATTGCTTACTTACCCAAATGATCTATTAGTAATCTATTCTTTGTTCCCATTCCTTCAACTATAAAGTGGTTTAAATGGTGTAGTAAGGAGACTCCTGTCTTGAATTAATGAGACCTGAACTCTCTGAAACAGATGACTCAACATAGTTTTCTCAGTTATAGTATTATGGGATTGGACTAGATTATGTCTGAAACGAAGATTCTTGGGAACTACCTACTTAATCTGAGTATCTGGACAGTGAGTTTGGGAATTTACATTTTATTTTAAGATTTATTTTTCTTTATCTTAGAGACAGCATGTGCTTGAGCAGGGATGGGGCAGAGGGAGAGGGATAGAATCTCAAGCAGACTCCCTGCTGAGCAGGGAGCCTGATGTGGGGATCTATCCCAGGACTCTGGGATCATGACCTGAGCCGAAGGCAGATGCTTAACTGACTGAGCCACCTAGGCGTCCTGAGAATTTTTGATGAAATATTTATAAAAGAAATAGTGCTAAACTAAATTAGACTAGGTAACATTGATTTGGTTTTAGTTACAAATTAATATCCCATGGACCATTCCAGGTGGATAAATTGCATATATTAGATTTCTATCTGCCAAAGGAGAATTATATTCTGATTTGATTGATATCTGCTAAAAAAAAATTAAATACGAAATCGTGAATTTTGGCTATCTTGCATAGTACTTAAACACATGTGGAAGAGACTCCCATATTACCAAACTATCTCCTCCTTTTAGTTAAATCGTCTAGTCTTTGAATCATTTTTAGAAGCAATGAAGATGACTTTATTTTTATTTTTTTGGAAAGATTCTATCTATTCATTTGACGGGAACGGTGAGAGGGGGAACGCTGAGAGGGGGAACGCAAGCAGGGGGAATAGGAGGGAGAGAAACAGGACCCCTGCTGAGCAGGGAGCCCCATGCGGGACTTGATCCCAGGAACCCAGGACCATGAGCTGAGCTGAAGGCAAATGCCCAATGACTGAGCCATCCAGGCACCCCTGAAGATGACTTTAGTAGAATCTTGGATGCAATAGACTTGATTTGGTTTTTGTTTTTTTAAACAATTTTTAATCTGTGAGAGGGTATGACAACTAAGACTGCTAGATTACAAGAATACATATATAGTTTATGTATAGTCTGTGTGAAATAAGGTTAGAAATAAGCCTGTGGGTAAATGACATGAACATTTTTTTATTTAAAAGAATTTTTTAGGGACGCCTGGCTGGCTCAGTCATTAAGCATCTACCTTTTGGCTTAGGTCGTGATCCCAGGGTTCTGAGATCGAGCCCCATATCAGCCTCCCTGCTCAGTGGGAAGCGTGCTTCTCTCCCACTCCCCCACTTGTGTTCCTTCTCTCACTGTGTCTCTCTATCAAATAAATAAATAAAATCTTTAAAAAAATTTTTTTTTAAAGATTATATTTTTAAGTACTCTCTTCACCCATTTCAAGTATTCTCTATACCACCTGGAGAGTCATATGCTCTACCGACTGAGCCAGCCAGGTGCCCCTGACATGAACATTTTAGAATACATCGCTTTATCAGAACTGTTAGGACACGATATTTATTTCTTACTGTTAATTGCACTTTATATGGTAAGCGTGGGCCCAGACCCAGTTTCTTTTCCAGTATGCACTCGTGGGAGCTGCGACAGGGTAGGGGGCATTAATAGGATAGATGATATATGGAAGGTGAACTAAAATGCCCAAAAATATTTATTAGTGTTTCCTTTGTGAGAGGTTCTTTTTAAAATGTTTGTGGATACAATGAAAAACAAGGGGCACCTCTTCTCCCCCAAACATCTCATGCCATAGCCTATATTACTTTCTGAGAGGGAGTTAGAGTTCATGCTCTTTGAAGGAAGGGTAGGTATTTTGCAAGTTTTATTAGCATTGTATTATTTCTTTTCTGCCTGTTTCTTAGGATTAGAAATTCGTGAAGGTATTCTGCAACACAGGAAAAGAGACTTTGTTCCTATGTGTCTTCTAGCAGATCTCCACCCTCCTTTTATTTCTGTCTTCCTGCCAGCTTTTTTTGAAAGAGCAGAGAACACTTCTGGACTTCTGTATCCTCACTCCTTACTTGTCTCATGATGTATATTAGATCATTAGTGACTTCCTAATTGTTTTGTCCAGTGACTTAAAAAAAAATTATTTATTTGAGAGAGAGAGAGAGAGAGACAGCATGAACAGAGGGGAGGAGCAGAGGGAGAAGGAGAAGCAGACTTCCCGCTGGACAGGGCCCAACACGGAGCTCCATTCCAGGACCCTGAGATCACAACCTGAGCCAAAGGCAGACACTAAACTGAATGAGTCACCCAGTCGCCCCTCCAGTGATTTTTCAGTCTTGTTCTTTTTGACTTTTCTACTTAATTTGAGAATTTTGGTCACACTTTCCTTGAAACTCTTCCTGTCTGACTTTAGTGTCATTGCATTTCTCTGGTTATACATCTTCTCCATCCTCACTTCTCCATAAATGTTCTATTTTCTTCTATTTTAAAAATCTCCCTTAGATTTTTACTCCTCTTCCTTGTTGATTTCCTTGTATTGTTACTCCTCTCCCAAATTTTAATTAGTCTGGAAATGATTGATGATTTCTAACTCAAACAGGTGAAGCTAGAAAGATTTGAGTTCCTTCCTAGTGGTACCATCAGCT
Organism: Lontra canadensis; assembly: GCF_010015895.1. NCBI lineage: Eukaryota > Metazoa > Chordata > Mammalia > Carnivora > Mustelidae > Lontra > Lontra canadensis. The sequence continues at coordinate 11,972,547 of NW_022631012.1, read as the reverse complement.
GTTTACTTTGGGAATATCACTTCATTTTGTTCCAATATCCTCATTATAAAGTGAAGCGGTTGGCCTATATGATACTTATAGCATTTCTAGCACTTTTGCTTATGGTATGAGAAAAGCCAGTGTATTCTTAGTTACTAGTAAGTGTATAACACTTTGAATAATATATTTGGTTATTACTGAGTATATATGTAGCACTTTGAATTTAGCTTAGTTTAGGGAAAACTGTGGGGCATTCTGAAATGGTTAAAGCACTACTTTGAAAGAAATGTAATTTAATTTTTTGCAAATACATTTTGTGTGTTGATTATGTTGAGTTAGGATGACAAAAGTGTTCTAGAGAAAGGCACTGTATGGATATTCTGTAATGAAAATATAAAAATAATCTATAACTAAATAGAAAGTGTGCTTATAAAATAGTTGGAATCCTAGAATTTTAGAGTTGGAAAGGACCTTGAGTAGACTTTAAATAGTTTTTAGTTAAGACAAAAGACAATCTTGTCTTTTTTTTTTTTTTTTTTAAGATTTTATTTATTTATTTGACAGAGATCACAAGTAGGCAGAGAGGCAGGCAGAGAGAGAGAGAGGAAGGGAAGCAGGCTCCCCGCCGAGCAGAGAGCCCGATGCGGGGCTCCATCACAGGACCCTGGGATCATGACCTGAGCTGAAGGCAGAGGCTTTAACCCACTGAGCCACCCAGGCGCCCTACAATCTTGTCTTTTAATTGAACTTATTTTAATTCTAGTATGTTAATATAATACAGTATTATGCTAGTTTCAGGTATATACGGTATAGTGACTTGACAGTTCTATATATTATTCTATATATTACTCGGTGCTCATCAAGATAAGTGTACTATTAATCTCCTTCACCTATTTCACCCATCTCCCCCCCCCCCCGATAATCATTTGTTTATTCTTTGTAGTTAAGAGTCTGTTTTTTGGTTTATCTCTTCTTTCTTATTTTTCTTTTTTTGTTTGTTTTGTTTCTTAAATTCCACATATGAGTGAAATCTATGGTATTGTCTTTCTCTGACTTACAGATGGAAAAATTTCATTCATAGACACACAGACACACACACTCACACAAACACACATCTACATACCACATCTTTTATAGCCATTCATCTATGGATGGACATTTGGGCTGTGTCCATATCTTCACTGTTGTAAATAATGCTGTAATAAACATAAGGGTATGTATATTTTTTTGAATTAGGGTGTTTGTATTCTTTGGGTAAATATCTGGTAGTGGGATTACTAGATCATATGGTAATCCCATTTTTAATTTCTTAAAAATATTTATTTATTTATTTTAGAGAGAAGGCACATGCCTGAGGAAGTGTGTGGTGGGATGGGATTGGGGGTCAGGGGGAGCAGAAGAAAAGGGAGAGAAACTTTAGCAGACTCTGCACTGAGTGAGTGGGGAGCCCAATGTGGGGCTCCATTTTATGATCTTAAGATCACAACCTGAGCCTAAACCAAGAGTCTGAGGGTCAACCAACTGTGCCACCCAGGCGCCCCTATTTTTTAAAAATATTTATTTATTTGTCATAGAGAGAGCATAAGCAGGCAGAGTGGCAGGCAGAGGCAGAGGGAGAAGCAGGTTCCCCGCTGAGCAAGGAGCCTGATGCAGGACTCTATCCCAGGACCCTGGAATCTTGACCTGAGCTGAAAGCAGCTGCTTAATGGACTGAGCCACCCAGGCATCCCAGGTGCCCCTGTTTTTAATTTTTTGAGGAACCTCCATACTGTTTTTCCACACTGCCTGTACAAGTTTGCATTCCCGCCAGTAGCGCAAGAGGGTTCCTTTTTCTCCATATCCTTGGCAACTCTGGTTTCTTGTGTTTTTGATTTTAGCCATTCTGACAGGTGTGTGTTGGTATCTTATTGTGGTTTAATTTGCATTTTCCTGATGATGAGTGATATTGAGCATCTTTTCATGTGTCTGTTGGTCATCTGTATGTCTTCTTTGGAGAATGTTAATGTCTTCTGCCCATTTTTAGTTGGATTATTTGGAGTTTTTTGGTGTTGAGTTGTATAAGTTCTTCCTTTTTTTAAAAAAAAGATTTTATTTTATTTGAAAGAGCCATCTAGGTGTCCCTGTATAAGCTCTCATATATTTTGGATACTAACCTTTTATTGGGTATATCATTTGTAAATATCTTCTCCCATTCAATAGGCTTTTAGTTTTGTTGTTTCCTTTGCTGTTCAGAAACTTTTTATTTTGTTGAAGTCCCAGTAGTTTATTTTTGCTTTTGTTTTCCTTGCCTCAGGAGACGTATCTAGAAAAATGGTTCTATGAATGATGTCAGAGAAGTTACTCCTGTGTTCTCTTTAAGAGTTTTTATGGTTTCAGGTCTCACATTTATGACTTTAATCCATTTGGAGTTTATTTTTGTGAATGGTGTAAGAAATTGTTTTAATTTTGGGGCGCCTGGGAGGCCCAGTCGTTTTTGAATTTACTTTTATAGAGATATAGTTGATATGTAACACTGTATAAGTTTAAGGTATACAGCATACTGAATTGATACATTTCTATATTGCAATATGATTACCCCCATAGTGTTAGCTAACACCTCTGTTACATCATGTAATTATCATTATTGTTTGTGTGGTGGGAACAATTAAGATCTAGTCTCTTAGCAACTTTGAAATTTATAATACAGTGGTTGCAAGTTTGTACCCTTAAACAACAGTTGTCTATTTTTTAATTGGGTTGTTTGTCTTTTTGTTGTTGGATAATAGGAGTTCTTTATATATTATAAATATTAACTCTCTATCAAATGATTTCCAAATGTTATGGACTGAATGTTTGGGTCCCCTCAAATTTCATGTTGAAATCATAATCTCCAAGGTGATGGTATTAGAAAGTGAGGCCTTTGGGAGTTGATTAGGTAATGAAAGTGAAGCTCTCATTAATGGGATTAGTACTCTTATGAAAGACACCCCAGAGAAATCCCTTCCTCTTACCACTTTGTGAGAGTACAACGAAAAGATGGCCATCTAGGAAATGGGTTCTCACCAGTTACGGAATCTGCTGGCACCATGAATTTAGACTTCCCGGACTCCAGAGCAGTAAGAAATAAATGTTTATTGTTTAAAAGACACCCAGTCCCTGTTGTATTGTTAGGGCACCATTGTTTTCTCCTATTCTCTAGGTTCCTTTCTTTTTTCTTTTCTTAACTTTTTTTTTTTTTTAAAGATTTTATTTATTTATTTGACAGATCACAAGTAGGCAGAGAGGCAGGCAGAGAGAGAGAGGGGAGGAAGCAGGCTCCCTGCTGAGCAGAGAGGCCAATGTGGGGCTCCATCCCAGGACCCTGGGATCATGACCTGAGCCGAAGGCAGAGGCTTTAACCCACTGAGCCACCCAGGCACCCTCTTAACTGTCTTCATAATGTTCTTTGATGTACAATAGTTTTAAATTTTGATGAAGTCCCATTTATTTTGTTGTTGTTTTTGTTGTACATGCTCTTAGTGTCATATCTAAGAATCCATTGCCAAATCCAAGGCTATGAAGATTTACTCCTATTTTTCTTCTAAGAGCTTCATAGTTTTAGCTCTTATGTCATTGATTAATTTTTTTTAAAGATTTTATTTATTTAGTAGAGAGAGAGAGCATGAGTGGGGTGGGGAGAGAAGCAGAGGGAGAGTGAGAAGCAGACTCCCCACTGAGCATGAAGCCGGATGTGGGACTTGATCCCTGGACTCTGGGATCATGACCTGAGCCCAAGGCAGACGCTTAACCAACTGAGCCACCCAGGCACACCCGTCATTGATCCATTTTGAGTTAATTTTTATATATGGTGTGAGATAGAGATCCAACTTCATTCTTTCGCATGTGGAAATCCACTTGTGCCAGTACCATTTGTTGAGGAGATTATTCTTTACTCATTGAATGGAAGTGCCACTCTTTAAAAAAAAAAAAATCAGTTGGCCACAGATATATAGACTTATTTCTGAATTTCCAGTTAGGTTCTATTGATCAGTCCTTGGACCTTTGCTTTTCTGTGTATACACCCACTCCTTTGGTGATCTCATCCATTTTTATGGCTTTAAAAAAGTAGCATATAGAGGTTAACAAGTTTCAAATTTATTTCCACCCCAAACGTCTTTTCTTGAAATCCTGTTGCAGGTAGCCAACGGTGTATTCAGCATCTCCACTTAAGATGTTTGATAGTTAGGGGCGCCTGGGTGGCTCAGTGGGTTAAGCCACTGCCTTCGGCTCGGGTCGTGATCTCGGAGTCCTGGGATCGAGCCCCGCATCGGGCTCTCTGCTCAGCGGGGAGCCTGCTTCCTCCTCACTCTCTGCCTGCCTCTCTGCCTGCTTGTGATCTCTCTGTCAAATAAGTAAATAAAATCTTTAAAAAAAAAAAAAAAAGATGTTTGATAGTTATCTCACAGTTAATGTGTCCCTGAGCTGCTTTTGTAGGCCTTTTCCTCCCATAGTCTTTCCCAACTCAGCAAATGTCTGTCATTCAAGTTGTTCAGGTCAAAAATTGAAGATATCCTTGTCCTTCTCTTTTTTCATTCTCACATCCACTCTGATAGCAAAAACTATTGGCCCTACCTTCAAAATATATCTAGAGTTTGACAACTTCTTACCACCTCTGTGGGTACCACGTTAATTTAAAAGTCACAGTCTTTTCTTGCTTGTAATTTTTCAGTAGCCTCTCTTTTCTCTAACATGGTCACTTTTACTATAGTCACTTTTCAGTATAGTATCCAGGGCCACCTTTTTGAGCCTAAGTCATATTATGACATTTCTCTGCTTAAAACTTTCCAAAGCCTTTGCATATCATTTAGAATAAAAGTCACAATCATTTGAAATATCCTATATAATCTGATCTCTACTTATGACTGCATCTGCTCATCTGTCTTGCTCAACTTTATTGTGCTTTTAACTTTACACAGAAGTAAATGTTTAGAAATCAAATGTTTTATAAGAGGTTAGATTTGAGATACTTTATTCTGTATAATTTGACAGTGGCTATATATAGTGAGTAGATATATATATATTAGAGAAATAAAAGAAGAGACAAATGAACATTTCTTGAGCCTCTAACATATCTACTAAGTGCCTTACTACTTACTTTATGATCTCATTATCCTTTAAACAAATGACTCAGTATTATTATTTTTCCTTATTTTACAGATTAGTAAACTGAGTAAGTAGGAGACTGGGATTCAGGCTCAGGTCTCTATAACTCCAGAGGATTCATGTAATATATACAGTGATAGCCTGAAGGTGTAAAATACTTGGAATAATATTTTAGGCATCTGAAAAAGTTATTGGCATTTTAATCATTTAGGAGTAAGTTTCTAGACTGAACTGTGTCTTGGTTGTGGTCTCATTTTGCAGTAAATGACAACAGGTTTTGGTTTTGTGTGTAACATTCAAATATTGGTGGATAATAAAGATTTTTTTTTTTTTTATTTGACCGAGAGAGAGAAAGCGCAAGCAGGGGGAGTGTCAGGCAGAGGGAGAGGGAGAACCAGGCTCCCTGCTGAGCAAGGAGCCCAATTCGGGGGCTCGATCCCAGGACCCTGGGATCATGACCTGAGCTGAAGGCAGCCGCTTCACTGACTGAGCCACCCGGGTGCCCAGATAATAAACATTTTCATTAAAGATTCAAAGCTTCAGTTTTGGAAAGGAGCACCAGTTAGATCAAGAATGATGATGACATATTTAGTTGAGGATAAGTTTTTAAGGTTTACATCTGTTGTTAGTGATTAGAATCCCTAAGGGCCAGTCTAGTGTGAAGAGTAACCTTTGAATTTAGTTACAACTCAAAGGGCCATATTGTGGTGACATGAAAGGCAAGATTAAAAACAGTCAAATGATAATGAGATGAACATTATTCATGTTACTTATTGAAACAAGTTTTTTTATGTGAGAGAGAACTTTTCTGGGATATTTATTTTTCTTTTGGCTAAACCATGTGTTAGCTTGATGAATGCTATTAAGAATGTTAATCTAAAAATTTTGTTTAGCTTTTAGCACCAACTGTTATCCAGCTCTTCTGTAGGAATCATTGTTTTGTCCATTTTCTTAGGTTTATGAGAAATTCAGTTTTACTGATCCTTGCTGCTAAGTCCCTCTGCCGAGAGCAAAACAGTAGTCTTAGATTTATATTAAACTCAAATTTGTACACTAAGCAGCTAAAAGGTTTTATATTAATGATATAGATTAATGAAAATAGGTTAAATTCGTTATCTGAAAATAGATTAAATTCTAGTTACTTGCAGTTAAGAACTAGTGTGTTGAGGCATGGTTTTTGGAAGCCTATCTCTTGGATAGGTAGGCTAGGTTATTCTAAAACTGCAGGGGTTATTTCTTGCTCATACTGTATGTCCATTGAAGACTTGCAGGGGTATTCTCATTGTTCAGGAATCTGGGTTAATGGATTGCCACCATCTTGAAAGTTGAAATAAAGGTAAAATAAAGTATAAAAAGATCTTTCATGGCAGTTACATACTTTGTCACATCACCTCCATTTAAAACCCACTCTTTAGTCTCTCCTAACGTCTAGAAACTGTGATTTTTCTAAGTATCTAGAAAAGGAATTTGGGGAACAAGACTGATGATGACTGTGGGAAATAATAAGATAAACTTTTTTTGGCTTTGCTTTATATTTTAGATGTGTTTTGGTTTTCAGATTTTGACCTTATTTCTTTTAAAAGTCTTTCTGTTATTTATTTATTTAATTTTTAAAGATTTTATATATTTATTTGACAGACAGAGATCACAGGTAGGCAGAGAGGCAGGCAGAGAGGGAGGGGGAAGCAGTCTCCCCACTGAGCAGAGAGCTGGATGCAGGACTTGATCCCAGGACTCTGAGACCATGACCTGAGCCGAAAGCAGAGGCTTAACCCACTGAGCCACCCTGGTGCCCCACTTTCTGTTTTTTAGAATCCCGAAGTTGTAATAGCAGGTCATTGTAAAAATGATTTTATATGATAATGAAGTAGAGAAAATTTAAAAATCCATTCTGTCTTTACTTTCTCTCTAATTCTGTTCCCTGGATACAACAGGTGTTAATAGTTTGGTTGATAATATTTCATACTTTTTTGTATGCACTATAAATAAGCACCTGTGTAATTAGAGTTTGTTTTTTTAATAGAATCATATATGTCATGTACAAATTTTTGTTATTAATCATGTAGGATAGTTCTAGAAGCAAGATCATTTGGTCAAAGTTTGCACATTAAAAATTTTGGTATGAACTTCTAAATTTCCTCCCCAAAAGATTGTACCACTTTCCATTTCCACCACTACTATATCAGAATTTTCATTTTCTTTCTTCCTTTTTTTAAAAGATATTTTCTTTTTTTAAGATTTTATCTTTAAGTAACCTCTGCACCCAGCATGGGTCTTGAACCGTAATGCTCTACCAGTCCACCCAGCCAGGTGCCTCCAAAATTTTCCTTTTTTTTTTTTTAAGATTTTATTTATGTATTTGACAGACAGATATCACAAGTAGGCAGAGAGGCAGGCAGAGACAGAGAGAGGGGGAAGCAGGCTGCCTGCTGAGCAGAGAGCCCAATGTGGGGCTCGATCCCAGGACCCTGGGATCATGACCTGAGCCGAAGGCAGAGGCTTTAACCCACTGAGCCACCCAGGCGCCCCTCAGATTAATTTTTTAATGGTTTGTTTTTCTTATGTATTTGAAGATGTTATTTATATATATGATTTTATATTACTAGAATTGTTTCTTTTTTCCTGTATAACATCTGGATTTTGTGTTATCTTAGGAAAGCTTTTACCATATTCACAATTAACAAAAATTCTTCTAGTAGGTAGGTCTTTAGGGTTTTTTTTTCCCCCCTGTGTTTAGCTAATTTCGTCCACCTGGAACTATGCTTGGTGTTATATATATATTAACTCATAAGAATGGTATGAGGTAGATATTGTTATAGTCTTCATTTACAGATGAGGACTTTTAGACCCAGAGAAATTAAGAAACTTGCTTAAGGTAGCATAGCTAATAGAGCTGGAATGTAGACATAGACAGCCTATGCTCTTAATGGTTGTGCTCCATTACTTAGTATATAGCCAAATTGTCTTTTAATCACTGAATTCCATCTGAATTCACTGAATTGTCTTTTTTTAAGAGATCTATTTAGGGGTGCCTGAGTGGCTCAGTTGTTAATCTTCTGCCTTTGGCTCAGGTCATGATCCCAGGGCTCTGGGTTCAAGCCCCACATTGGGCTCCCTGCTCAGCAGGAAGCCTGCTTCTCCCTCTCCCACTCCCCCCCTGCTTGTGTTCTCTTTCTTACTGTCTCTCTGTCAAATAAATAAATAAACTTTTTAAAAAAGATCTATTTATTTATTTTAGGGACTGAGAGAGAGCCTGCCTATGCATGTGTGCGTGTGAGTGGGGGGAGGGGCAGAGGGAGAGAATCTTCAAACAGACTCCGTGCTGAGTGTGGAGCCACACATGGGGCTTGATCTCACCACCCTTGGGATCATCACCTGAACTGAAACTAAGAGTTGGATGCTTAGCTGACTGAGCCACCCAGGCACCCCTCACTGAATTATCTTTTAATGACCAAATTGTCTTTTAATCTCTGAATTTCACTGAAAAGCATCATTTGGGACAGTTAATTTGAAATACATACAATATACTTCTGCTAAATAGATTTTTTGCTTGTCATGGTAAATAGATGATTAATATCAATTGCTTAAAATGCCTGAGCATGGGAACCCAGACATTTTTTAAGCTCTCAGAGCCTTACCTATTATTTTAATTTAAAAATTTCTAAGAGTCTTGGTTGTTTGGTTTTCTAGCTTATAAAAATTAGAGTATCAAATAGATAGATGACTAATATGAATGGCTTAAAATGCTTCAGCATGTAGATTCATTTAATGTATGTAGAACAGCTTTGAGTTAGAACCTATTCTCTGCATGGGACACCTGGGTTGCTCAGTCGGTTGAGTGTCTGCCTTCCGTTCAGGTCATGGTCCCAGGCTCCTGGGATTAAGTCCCACGTTGGGCTCCTTGCTCAGCCGGAGGCCTGCTTCTCTCTTTGCCTCTGTTTGCTGCTCCTCCTCCCCTGTTTGTGCTCCCTCTCTCGGACAAATAAATAAATGAAATCTTAAAAAACAAAACAAAACACCTATTCTCTGCAGTTGGTTTATGGAAATACATAGCATTGTCTGGAATGCTTTTGTCATCCTAGTTGTCCATTATAGTGGTCATATTTCACAGGGTGTGTACAGAGGTAGGAAAGAATAGTGGTAGCAAAAGGTAAAGGAGCAGAATTGGGGATGTCTCAGGGAGGAGGGAGTAAAAGCTTACTTTTACTTAAGTAAAAATTTATTTTATTTCCTCTTCTACTATTTCTCATTCTCCATGCAAACTGTCTCAGCTTGGTCTGGCTTTGTTACCTTTGCCTTTCTTTGATCTTTGTACTGGTGTGGGCTGCAAAGAAGCATATCATTCTTTGATTGTGTAATCTCCTGTAGGGTTTGTGAATTCAGTTTTTATTTTTTATTTCTATTTTTTTATTATTTATTTATTAATTTAAAAAAAGACTTTATTGATTTATTTGAAAGAGATCACAAGTAGGCAGAGAGGCAGGCAGAGAGAGAGGGGGAGACGGGCTCCCCGCCGAGCAAAGAGCCCGATGCGGGGCTCGATCCCGGGACTCTGGGATCATGACTCGAGCTGAAGGCAGAGGCTTTAACCCACTAAGCCACCCAGGCACCCCGTGAATTCAGTTTTTAAACAGTAGCTTTGATATTGTAAAGTTTGGGAGCTATTACTGAAAGCAAAGAATTATATTTGAAAAGAGAACTCTGAATAATCAATAAATGATAATATCAGCGGTAGGTTAATACGTTAGGAGTACTAAAATTACCGTGGGTTGCACTTATCATACTGTTGTTTAGGTGAGCTGATTCTTGAAATCTTTTGAGCCCATTTTATTTAGGTCACTAATTAGAAAATATGTTGTTTGAAAGGTGCATCTAGTTAAGGTGTTTGGAGAGAGATTCCTGTGAGATTCAACTGAGTGTGGCCTCAGAAATTATCTTGAGAATTGTGTTGGAGAAGCAGAGAATTTCTGCAGCTAATGAATTATTATTTAAAGGTACCTGTTGTATAAAAGATTGTCCAAAAAATATGTTACATTAGTAAAGTAATAATTAAATACAGAGACCCGTATTAGATGCTACTGAGAATAACAGGAGCACACCATGGTATATGCTCAACTGCTGACTGGGTTAAAAAGCCTTACTTTGAAATAACATACACAGAATGCATACAGGCAGTGATTTTTTTTTTTTTTTTAAGATTTTTATTTGTTTGTCAGAGAGCGAGCGAGCACATGCACAAGCAGTGGGAGAGGCAGACAGAGGGAGAAGCAGGCTCCCTGCCAAGCAAGGAGCCTGATGTGGGACTCGATCTCAGGATCCTGAGCCGAAGGTAGCCACTTAACCGACTGAGCCACCTAGCTGTCCCTAGGCAGTGATTTTTAAAAAGATGCTAAAAATCTGGCCAGTGGATAAATCATTGTGACTAGACAGGAGTGTAATAGAGTTCACAATTCCTGGGGTTGGGCTAAGGGAATTGTTCTAATTATGGACTGTTCCCTAGAAGAGCAGCCAGGTGACCAAGGCATAGTGACCAATGTGTGGTAAATACAGGTGTGAGCCAACCCTACGCAGCGGGGACAGAGGCTGAGAGGCCTGAGAGGCCTAGTCAATCTAGAGGCCTAGATTGTATAAAAAAAGAGGAGGCGAAAATTCAGCAGCCTGAATAATCCTTTGTCATTCCTATGGCCATTGAGTTTTAGATCTGATTGACAGTCATCCACTGAGTTCCTGGTTGAGCTGGGTGGTGATGAAGGCTGAAGCTATTTGGTGTGTATTTATCGGGCTTTATTTAAGGTTGGTTCAGCTGCTGTACTCAGCTCTGAAGACTTGAGAGATCTGGCTCATGGTATCATCCTTGATGGGGAAAGAGTTGTGAGGGGAGTATAATTGACTAGGAGGCCCCGATAAAGTAGCAGTCCAGAATAGAGATATGCATGTAAGAGCTCACTGATACTATTTAGGGTTGCATTTACAGCTACATTTATCCCACAACATTTATTCTTGACAGTTGGGAGTTTTGGGACTATCTAGACACATCTATTTGATTTGACTACAGAATTAAATCAGATAAGAGGAAACACTGTAACTAAAAAGCAAGTAATAAAAGCAAGCAGGGGATGTCAAAAAGAGATGCAGAAAAAGAAACCCTATTTTAATTATTAGGTAATACATACATTAAGTGGTTCATCATAGATACTGTCTGCTTGAATTTTGAGGGTTTTTCAGATGTCACAACAATACATTTCCTTGATGTGAGTGCTTATAGTTTTCTTAGCAAGAAACTTTTTAAGGTTATCTTATATCTAGTATACTAAGGCTGGGAGCAAGGTCACTAAGTAACTTATCCCCTAAAAGAACACCATGTTTCAGGATTTTTAGTCCCATGTTTAAGGATTTTTAAAATCTATAATCTCATTTAAACACATTGCAATAATAAGAGAAAATGAGTCTTTGCTTTCAGTGTTTTATGACTACATTTCTTTTTTTTTTTTTTTTAAGATTTTATTTATTTCAGAGACAGCACAAATGGGGTGAGGGGCAGAGGGAGAACCAGGCTCTCCGCTTAGCAGGGAGCCCAATGGGGGGCTTGATCTCAGGACCCTGGGATCATGACCCGAGCCAAAGACAGATGCTTAACCACCTGAGCCACCCAGACACCCCTATGACTACATTTCTATGGAGAAAAGTAAAGATAATTTATTTATTTATTTATTTATTTATTTTTTAAAGACTTTATTTATTTGACAGAGAGAGAGAGATCATAAGCAGGTAGAGAAGCAGGCAGAGAGAGATGGGAAACAGGCTCCCTGCTGAGCAGAGAGCCCTATGTGGGGCTCGATCCCAGGACCCTGAGATCATGACCTGATCCGAAGGCAGAGGCTTAACCCGCTGAGCCACCCAGGCGCTCCAAGGAAAGATAATTTAAATTGAAAATGCCTTTTCATATTGTCATCTTTTTTTTTTTTTTTTAAAGATTTAATTTATTTGACAGAGAGAGAGCACCAGTAGAGCGGCAGGCAGAGGGAGAGGGAGAAGCAGGCTCCTCGCTGAGTAGGGAGCCTGATCCCAGGACCCTGGGATCATGACGTGAGCCGAAGGCAGTCACTTAACCAACTGAGCCACCCAGGTGCCCCATATTGTCATGCTTAGAGATTTTTCTTTTGCAATGTTTTTGGGGAAATTTCTCATTCTTTTCTAATTACATACAAAAAATGGGTATTAAAAAAAGGGCTGTATGTGAAGCAAATTATATGCTGTAATGCACCTAATGTTGCCATGTACGATTAATGAAGGAGACAAGGAGTCCATTTAGCCATCCCAGGGAAACAACTCATTCTAGTGCTTTTCTATAGGGAAGTAATTGAAGTAAGTGTGAAGACATTATAGGTTTAAGGACAAGAAGGCAAATTTGTAACACCCATGAAGTGAATTAAGATAAAACACTCACCTGCTGATTTTTTTTTTTTTTAAGATTTTATTTATTTATTTGTCAGAGAGAAAGGGAGAGAGAGCGAGCACAGGCAGACAGAATGGCAGGCAGAGGCAGAGGGAGAAGCAGGCTCCCCGCCAAGCAAGGAGCCCGATGTGGGACTCAATCCCAGGACGCTGGGATCATGACCTGAGCCGAAGGCAGCTGCTTAACCAACTGAGCCACCCAGGCGTCCCTCACCTGCTGATTTTTAAAATATTCTTTTCTATGTCCTCTAGTATTTGAACAGTTTAATATGAAATATTGAGCACAATAGTTGGAAGACTTACATTCTGTAATCTAGCTTTTACATGTTGTATTTATGAAGATTAGGTTAAAAGAATGTCATAGTGTCTTTTTTTTTTATAGGATTTTATTTATTTTTTAACAGAGAGAGAGAGAGTAAGAGAGGGAAACAAGCAGGAGGAATGGGAGAGGAAGCAGGCTTCCTGCTGAGTGGAGATCCTGATGCAGGGCTTGAGCCCAGAACCCTGGGATCCTGACCTGAGCCGAAGGTAGACGCTTGACGACTGAGCCACCCAGGCACCCCAAAAGAATGTCATAATGCCTTATAGCTGTGAACAAGGTGTTTGGATCACTGTCTCAGATGGCACTTACCTACTTGTTGAGAAGACAGATAATAAATAAGTAGTAAATACATAAATATTTGCACAAGATAATTAGAAATTATGATCTATGCCACAGGGCTATATTAGAGGGTAAATTGGGAGGGCCATTTCAATTAAGGGATCAGTGAGGGCTTCCTTACAAAGTGATGCTTGAAGAATTAAAATGAGTATGATAGGTGAATAATTGCAGGAAGAGCATTCCAGGTAGTCAAACAGAAAGTACAAAGGCTGGGAGGTGGGAAAGAGATTGGTATTTTCTAAGATTAGAAAGGAGACTGGTGTGGCTGAAATGTAGTGAGCTAGGGAGAGAGATGCATGACTAAAGTTTAGATAGGTGGACAGAAACCAAATTATGTGAGGCCTTTAAGGCCACGGTATAAAGATGAAGAGTTTGAATTTTATTCTGAGATACTGGGAAATGCTATTGAAAGATTTTAAGAAGGTAATTTCTTTTTTTTTTTAATATTTTTAAAAAATTTTTTATTAACATATAATGTATTATTAGCCCCAGGGGTACAGGTCTGTGAATCGCCGGGTTTACACACTTCATAGCACTCACCATAGCACATACCCTCCCCAGTGTCCATAACCCCACCACCTTCTCCCTATCTGCCACCCCCCACCCCCGCAACCCTCAGTTTTTTGTGAGATTAAGAGTCTCTTACGGTTTGTCTCCCTCCCGATCCCATCTTGTTTCATTTATTCTTTTCCTACCCCCCACGCCCCCCACGTTGCATCTCCACTTCCTCATATCAAGGAGATCATATGATAGTTGTCTTTCTCCAGTTGATTTATTTTGCTAAGCATAATACCCCCTAGTTCCATCCACATTGTCGCAAATGGCAAGATTTTATTTCTTTTGATGGCAAGCAGGGTAATTTCATGATCTAATTTTCATTTTTCAAAGATCAATTTCAGTTATAGATAGAAAAGGATAAGAGAGGAGCTATAGGGGAAACAGGAAATTGGTTAGGCAATTGTAGTCAAGAAGGACAAGGGTGGTGGCAGGTTGGATTTTGCCCTCTGGTATTGTCAAGTAACACGGTTTTATCATTACAGAACTGCTTGTATAATATATTGTTTTTTTAAATATCAAGGATTATTTCTTGGATATAGAATGTATAGTTCAGGTAGTTTTAAAAACTGTTTCCCTCAAATGTTCATTTTAGAGATCTACATTATATAAAGTTTTCAGTAAGTACCCTACAAATATGTGTTAGTGTTATCTGTACTTTTAAATTTATTCTAAGAATGTAAACATGGAAAGTATTTTACCTCAAGTATTAATTCAAAGAATAAGGATAGAGTCCATCCCCTTGGATTCCTTTTATGATACAGAGAATGCAGACTACAAGGATAATTCCTACTCATATGGTCCTTTGTAGGTGAGGACTTTCCTGTTTGTCCTGTTCTTAAAGGGCTTATTATTGCAATGCTTGAAGACTTGGGTCACGTCTCATTTGTATTCTTATTTAAAGTACAGGTGATCTTTTTTCCCATGTAAGCAATGTTCAGTGTATCACTTTGAGATTTTTGTTGTTTTTTGTTGATAGTCCTCTTTTCCCTCCATATCACAGAGAATACCTCCTTTATTTATCCCCAGTAGTTTTTTGCCTGTTCAACTTTTTCTCATCCTTAGTTATTTTCGAATAATATTGGAGGCTGCTAGTTTTCGTACTTGGGCTTCAGAATAAAGTTGGTATCACTGTAGTCTCTAATGTAAGCTCTACACTTAATGTGGTGATTTAGAATAAAGTTGGCATGACTGCAGCCTTTTTAATGTAAGCTCTGCACCCAATGTGGTTCTTGAATTTATGACCCTAAGATTAAGAGTGTGTGCTCTACTGATTTAGTAAGCTGGTGTCCCCCTCCCCCAATCTTCTAATTAGACCTGGAATTATGGAATTAATTAGACTTCCAATTATGAGCAATAACAGTTTCACCATGAAGGTATCTTTTTTTTTTTTTTTAAGATTTTATTTATTTATTTGAGATAGATAGCAAGCACAGTTGGGAGAGAGGGGCAGAGGGAGAGGGAGAAGCAGACTCCCTACTGAGCAGGGAGCCCAATGCGGAACTTGATTCCAGAACCCTGGGATCATGACCCGAGCGGAAGGCAGATGCTTAACTGACTGAGCCACTCCAGCGCCCCACCAGTGAAGATGTCTTATAATAAAGTGATAGCTCCATAAGGGAATGGAATAATTGGGGTTAGAATTAGGGTAGAATTTAAATGAAGTAAAGATTTTATGTCCATGAGTAGGTGAAATATCATTTGTTTTAAAAAATACTTTATTTTATTTTTATTATTTTTTTTTAAAGATTTTATTTATTTGTTTGACAGAGAGAGATCACAAGTAGATGGAGAGGCAGGCAGAGAGAGAGAGAGAGAGAGGGAAGCAGGCTCCCTGCTGAGCAGAGAGCCCGATGCGGGACTCGATCCCAGGACCCTGAGATCATGACCTGAGCTGAAGGCAGCGGCTTAACCCACTGAGCCACCCAGGCGCCCCTACTTTATTATTTTTAAAAAATATTTTATTTATTTATTTTTAAAGATTTTATTTATTCATTTAAGAGAGAGAGAGACAGAGCACAAGCAGGGGAGAGGCAGAGGGAGAAGCAGACTCCCTGCTCAGCTGGGAGCCCAACATGGGGCTTGATCCCAGGACCTGGAGATCATGACCAGAGTTGAAGGCAGATGCTCAACCATCTGAGCCACCCAGGTGCTCCAAGATTTTATTTATTTGAGAGAGAGAGCATGCATGAAAGAGAGAGAGAGCAGGAGCAGAGACAGAGGGAGATGGAGAAGCAGACTCCCTGCTGAGCAGGGAGACTGATGCAGGGCTTGATCCCAGGCTCCAAGTTCATTACTTGAGTCAAAGGCAGACATTTAACTGACTGAGCCACTTAGGTGCCCCACAGTTTACTATTTTAATCTGTAGATACTTAAATATTCAAAGCTATGTAGTATTTTTTTTTAAAGATTTTTATTTATTTATTTGACAGACAGAGATCACAAGTAGACAGGAAGGCTGGCAGAGAGAGAGAAGCAGGCTTCCCGCTGAGCAGAGAGCCTGATGCAGGGCTTGATCCCAGGACCCTGAGATCATGACCTGGGCCAAAGGCAGAGGCTTAACCCACTGAGCCACCCAGACGCCCCTGGAAGCTATGTAGTATTAATGGCTCTGTTTTCTTCTATTATTTAAAATTTAAAAACTAGCACATATATAGAGAGTATACATTTAGAGAAAGGTTTTTCCATCAGTTTTTCTTTTTAGTCTCTGAGAAGAAGCTTTTCTACTCTGCAATTTCCCAATATGTTAAATTTCTTAATTGTTTTCTCCTTGGGAAGTTTTCTTATCTTTTAAAAAATTATCTTGAATTGGGGTGCCTAGCTGGCTTAGTCAGTAGAGCATGTGACTCTTGATCTCAAGATTGTGGTTCAGGCTCCATGTTGGGTGTAGATATTACTTAAAAATAAAATCTTTAAACAAATTATCTTGAAGTAAGGGAAGTATTTATAAACTAGTACTTTTGGGGGGAACAGCATCATTATTCATTTCTCAGGACTTTAATTTTGAGAAAAACAAGAGTTATTTTACATATTAAATGTTATAGACTCATAAAGAGGACAATTAAGTCCAAAGAAATTGGAGATTAACTTTAAAGCACCAAATTCTATCCATATTTGACTTTTTAAGGTTTATGGTTAATTGTATAAACCCTAAATACATAACATGATGATTTTTCACAGAGAAGTTTTCACAGAGGAATTTTCACAGTGTAATAATGTACGTATATCCAGCACCCTATACATTAACTTTAGGAACCCTATTGCACCTTTTTTTGTGTCACTATCTTGACTTATACCGTAACTTAATATTGTATATAGGTGGAAAATTAATTCTTTTTTTTTTTTTTTTGTACTCTGTACTCTGAACATGGTGCTCAAATTCATGATCCTGAGATCAAAAGTCACATGTTCTTCTATCTGAGCCAGCCAGGTGCTCTATAAATTTGTCTTAATAGGGAAAAGCACTTACCTCTTCTCCTTAATTTTAGGATAATATTTTTAAAGAAGATTTATTCATTTATTTATTTTAGAGTGAGAACGAGAGGGTAACATGCACACACGCACTGGGAGGGAGAAGGGAAGGGCCTAAGGGAAGGGGAGAGAAATCCTCAAACAGAGTCTCCACCGAGTGAAGAGCCTGACACAGGGCTTGATCCCAGGACCCTGACATCATGACCTGAGCTGAAATCAAAAGTTGGTTACTTAAACGATGGAATCACGCTCCTTGGGGTAATTTTGACTAGCTATCCAACTTTGTTTTTCCTTGTAACTTCTCTTCCTTTATTTTTCTCTTAGTTCTGCAATGACTGTGGTTATTACTGTGCCTATTTAAGGTTGAAGATATTACTTAGCCTTCTTCTTGGGAATGAGGGACATAAATTCCAATTGTGCAGAAGTTTTACCAAATGGAAACTAAATGGGCAAAATCAGCTTTGAAGGTATGAAGCAAAACATGAAGGTTAGTAGGTAATACCAAAACCGAGTGGATAGAGGGGAAAAAGCCCATTTCTTAAATTTCTCATACGTTCAACATTCCTAGAGATCCATGTTTGGGAGGAGACTTTAGAGGCAAATGAAGGAGTAAGAGTAAGAAGACACAAGTAGGCATTTGTTACTTTAACAATGGTGGCGTTTTCACATTTTCATCAGGTGTAAAATTGATCGGTTTTTGCCAGTGAATTAGCTTATATTTTCTGTTAAAATTTTTTTACTTAAGTCAGATGACTTTTTCTTAATTCTGTTTTAAAAAGACCTAAGATTCTAAGGTGCAATAATTATTTCCAGTCTTAAAATTATATCTTATCATGGTTATGTCACTCAATTAACTCACTCCATACCTATAGTGCTCACTCAAACAACCTTTGGATTTCAGTCAAGCAGGGTTCATTGAAGTATTCTCAAAAAAACATAGAGTGTTACTGATAGTTCTCATTATATATAAATATTTGGCTTATATATATTTTTAAAGTTTATTTGTTTAAGCAATTGATACACCTCACAGAGGGCTTGAACAACCCTGAGATTAAGAGGCACGTGCTCTACCTGTTGAGCCAGCCAGGTGCCCCCATATTTGGTATATTTTATATGAAAGTTGGTTTATAGTAAGTTATCAAAAGCTTGAAATATTTTATTATTTTTTGAAACCCATAGAGTAAAACTTTCTTAAAGTTTTGACAGAGTAACTGGTACCGGACTGTTTCCCCAGCTGTAAACAGCTATGTGAGGCAACAGTTTATTTTTTGTTTATTTTTTTTAAAGAAAAGTCATTTTTTTCTTTTTTAAGATTTTATTTATTAATTTGACAGAGATAGATCACAAGTAGGCAGAGAGGCAGGCAGAGAGAGAGGGGGAAGCAGGCTCCCTGCTGAGCAGAGAGCTGCTGAGCTCCATCCCAGAATCCCGAGGTCATGACCTGAGCCGAAGGCAGAGGCTTAACCCACTGAACCACCCAGGCGCTCCGAGGTGACAGTTTATAGGCCCTGGAAGACACCTGTGATTTTTTTAAAAGTAGGGACTCTCATGAGGTGATGCTGATGACCAGCACAGCCTGTCTCTACCTTCAGTGATTTCTCAATTCTCACAGTGTAAAAAGCTTCGAGTATTTTATAAAGGACTGAAATTGCTTGTCAAGTTGAGAAGATTTCCTATAAATTACTATTTTTCACTATCAGCCAGAGATGTTGAATTATTACTATACTTGTATCAGATCAAGATATCTGCATAATATGCATGAAGGGTTTGAAGAGTAATTGGTGCATCAAACCCATTTTTTTCATAGACATTTTCACTGTGGTATATATTCTTTTCAATTGTTTATTCTTCTTTTGGTCACCTTGAATCAGTGTATCTTTCTATTCCCTTCCCCCTGTTATCTTGCCAACAGAATCATAACCAGGTCTTCCCATCCTTAAAAACATAGAAGTAAGGAAATGAAACAGACAAACACCAGACACATACACATATTGACTGTGTTGCTCCTTATTTTATGGTTATTTTCACGGTTAGATTTCTTAACCCTTTGCAGTTAACTCCTATAATTTTATTAAGACAGCATTTCTAGAAGTTATAAAATTTAATAGCCTTTGTCCAGTCTCATTTGAAAGTTTCTTTTTGAACCCATTTGTGTTACAATAATAGTATTTATATTGAAAGATGCATTTAATTTTAATCCTCCACAAACATATATTCTTACACATAACCTTGGTATATAATATTTATAACTAACATGGAAGACAGTTAAAATGATATAAAGAAAATCTTTATCAAGGTCAGTCTTTATATTTTAAATTTATTGTTACCAGAATAATATGAAAGAAAATAACCATCACTTAAATACTTAAATTTAAAAGAAGATTTTTGGTGAATATATCTTTTTTTCTTTTAAAGCTTTTATTTATTTATTTCACAGAGAGAGAGAGATCACAAGCAGGCAGGCAGAGAGAGAGGGGGAAGCAGGCTCCCTGCTGAGCAGAGAGCCCAATGTGGGGCCCGATTCCAGGACTCTTGAGATCATGACCTGAGCCGAAGGCAGAGGCTTATTAACCCATTGAGCCACCCAGGTGCCCCTCATGTTTAAAATAAACATACATATGTTTGAATTTCAAGTTTCTTTGTAATAGATGTAGATCTTATTTTTTTTATTTCTTTTTTTTTTTTTTCAGTTTTCAAGATTAGATGTAGATTTTAAATTTAATAACCAACTTTATACCTCCTTAGCTGAATTAGTGTAAGAAGTTTGAAATATTGAGCCATGCCATTGATTTGATTCTCACTTTCTCCTTTTCTTTTTTAGGCTTTTCTAGTTATTTTAATTAAAATTAACCTGTCCAAAGGGAAAAAGCTCTTTTTCTATATATACATTATAAGTTAGTGTTACATATTAGATATGAAAAATAACATATTAGCTGTCATTTTTTTGAGTATTTAATACATATGAGATATTGTAACAGTTTTGTTATTATTTTTTTAAAGATTCATGTATTTATTCTAGAGAGAGAAAGCATGCAGGGAGGGGAAGAGGCAGAGGGAGAGGGAGAGAGGGAGAGAGAAACTTTAGCAGACTCCTTGCTGAGCTTGGAGCCCTATGCAGGGCTGGATCCCATGACCCTGAGATCATGACCTGAGTGGAAACCAAGAATCAGATGCTTAACTGATTGCACCACCTCAGGGGTGCCCCAATTTTGTTATTTATTTATTTATTTATTTTTAAAGATTTTATTTATTTATTTGACAGACAGATCACAAGTAGGCAGAGAGGCAAGCAGAGGGAGAGGAAGAAGCAGGCTCCCTGCTGAGCAGAGAGCCGGATGTGGGGCTCCATCCCAGGACCCTGAGATCATGGCCTGAGCCGAAGGCAGAGGTTTTAACCCACTGAGCCACCCAGGTGCCCCCAATTTTGTTATTTATAAAAAATCTTTTCAATCTCTATGAAGTACAGAATCTTATTTAAGAAACCCCAGCCTTAGAAAAATTAGGTAACTCTCCATGGTAATTTAGCTAGTGATAATGCTAGGGTTTGAATTCAGGTAGTCTGGTTTCTGAGCTCACCCTCTCATTGACAGTATGTAACTTTTCTTCTTTGTATGCTCTTTTAAAGGGTCTAGGAGTCTAAGTTGAGAGGAACTAATACTTGGCTTTGATGGCTCAGTAGTACTGTCTTATGCTCAAGACCTGCCAATAATAATATTCTCTTTCTTGTAAGATACCTTTGAAGAATAGAAAATAAATAAGTTGAGTCTGTTCTCTAGAGAATAGCAAGGTCATATAAAGAATCTTTTAAAATACATTTCTGATACCCAGGACAATTTAAAAATGAAAAGATAGTATCCAAACTGCCAAGAATGTAGCATTCATAAACTATATGAAATTACTCCGTGAAACCCATCTCTACTGTAATTTTCATGGAAGGATGTAATTAAATTTTTTATGAAAAATTTGCTTCATAAATGAGATTCAGTATTGGATTATAGTGGTTTTAATTTAGTTTTATTTAAAAAAATTTTTTAAATAAAAAAAATAAAAAGCTTGGAATAAAGAGTTATTTATTCCAGAAAGAGAGGTAACATTCATGAGAGTGAGTGGGGAGAAGGGTATAGGGAGACATGAGAAATTTTAGCAACTCCTTGCTGAACTTGGAGCCTGCCATAGGTCTTGATCTCACAACCCTGAGATCACAACCCAAGCCAAAACCAAGAGTCAGATGCCCAACTGACTAAGCCACCCAGGTACCTCTTAATTAATTAATTTTTTAAAGATAAGCTCTACATACAACATGGACTTGAACTCACAACCCTAAAATAAGAGTTCTATTGACTGAGCCGGCCACGTGCCCCATTAAGTTTCTTTTTTGGTTGTTTTTAAAGATTTTATTTATTTATTTGACAGAGATCACAAGCAGGCAGACAGGCAGGCAGAGAGAGAGAGAGAGAGAGAGAGAAGCAGGCTCCCTGCTGAGCAGAGAGCCCGACGTGGGGCTTGATCCCAGGACCCTGAGATCATGACCCTAGCCGAAGGCAGAGGCTTAACCCCCTGAGCCACCCAGGTGCCCCTCTTTTTTAGTTGTTTTTAAGAAGATAGAATAAAGATTGTGTTTCATTTTCAGATATTAAAATTGCTTAAATGAGGATTTATAAGAAATACTTAAAGATGTTTTTTCTAAAGTGACTTCTGTGCATTTATAGAATCATATAGTTAAAAATTTTATCATTTAAAAATTGCTGAGGATGATTTGTAGGAAATACTTAATTTACGTCATTTTTTCTCCTAATGTTTTTCTGTTGATAGAGTTTCCTGGTTGTCCCTTGGTTAAAAAAGAATGGGTAGTTTAGAATGCCTAGGTTTTTCCACAGTATCTTTGAATGTCAATAGTGATATTGCTAATCACAGAAAAAGTGGAATAATTGAATAAAACATTTATTTCAGCTCATAAAATTTTTACATTTTTTTGTTAATACAGAATATTTTAGCTCTTGAGTAAGTAGTAAAGCTCATATTTAGGGATTTTTGTCATAATTATTGGCCTCCATAATAACAGATATTAAAAATCATTATTAGATTTGATACACTTCTTATTTTAGAATTTGTTGATATTAAATATTGTGAGGAAATGTTTATATTGAAAGAAAATCTCATAGTTGTAATTCAAAAATACTAAAATTTGGGAGTTTCTTTTTTTTTTTTTTTAAGAGATTTTATTTATTTATTTGATAGAGAAAGAGAGATCACAAGTAGGCAGAGAGGCAGGCTGAGAGAGAGGGGGAAGCAGGCTCCCCGCTGAGCAGAGAGCCTGATGCGGGGCTTGATCCTAGGACCCTGAGATCATGACCTGAGCTGAAGGCAGAGGCTTAACCCACTGAGCCACCCAGGCGCCCCTAAAATTTGGGAGTTTCTTGAGTGTCTTTGGAATATCAAGATAATTTGTGTATCAAATTCATTTATTTCCATTGTAGGGAGTCTGAAACTTAAAAAGTATTTTAGTTCAAGTATTATTTTCTTATTTGTTGCAAAGTGAATCTTGTGTAGGAGGTAGTTGTTCTGGGTATAACATATAAATAGAAAGAAAAATAACAATTAGTTTATGCTCCCTTTTATCAAAGAATGCATAATAAACTCCTTAACTTCACTGTGTAAAACTGAAGCCAATTGAAACTGCGCTCTATACCCATTAAACAAATACCTCATTTAAGTGGAATTAAGTAGTACTGGTCTTTTTGTGCCTTACTTTTTTCATTTAGTATAATGTGCTCGGGGTTCATCCATGTTGTAGCATGTCAGAATTTTCTTCCTTTTTTTATAATTATTTTTGAAAGATAGATTAATTAATTAATTAGTTAATTAATAGAGTGCATGAGCAAGGGGAGTCATGGAGAGAGGGAGAAAGAGAATCTCAAGCAGACTCCTTGCTGAGCACGGAACCCAGTGTGGACTGCATCTTACAACTCTCAGATCATGAGCTGAGCTAAAATCAAGAGTTGGATGTCCAACCAACTGAGCCACCCAGGCACTCCAGAATTTTCTTCCCTTTAAAGGTGTTCAAAATTTTGACCTTGAAAATAATATATAAAACAGAGTTCTTAGTTTCCCATCTACCCTCCACACTATCACACACACTACTACTACCAGAAAAGTAGTAGTTTTTATCTTTCTTCAGGAGTTTATAGACGCTCCATTTAGGAACTTTTGGCCTGATGACTTTAAATATTTGTCATTTGATTCAGTAACTGCTAATGGTGAGATTCTTCCAGACAATTTGGTTAGTTTGACTTTTGACCTGACCTAAAGTTTGAAGACCTATCATATACCATGCTCTTACTGTATGCTCGGTACCTATATAGGGAGATCTGCAGAGTCCAGTACAAGATGTATGCTCTTTGCAAATTCTAAACAAAAAGGTAACCCAGCCACCCTATCCCTCCCCACTACCCCCCAGCAACCCTCAGTTTGTTTCCTGAAATTAAGAGTCTCGGGGCACCTGGGTGGCTAAGGTCATGATCACAGGGTCCTGGGATCGAGCCCCACATTGGGCTCTCTGCTCAGCAGGGGCCTTCTTCCCCCTACCCCTCTGCCTGCCTCTCTGCCTACTTGTGATCCCTCTCTCTCTCTCAAATAAATAAAATCTTAAAAAAAAAAGTCTCTTCTGGTTTGTCTCCCTCCTGATCCCATCTTGTTTCATTTTTTCCCTACCTACCCCCCACAACCCCCCACCCTGCCTCTAAAATTCCTCATATCAGAGAGATCATATGATAATTGTCTCTCTCTGATTGAATTATTTCGCTCAGCATAATACTGTCTAGTTCCATCCACGTCATTGCAAACGGCAAGATTTCATTTCTTTTGATGGCTGCAGAGTATTCCGTTGTGTATGTATGTATGTGTATATATATATATATATATATATATACCACATCTTCTTTATCCATTCGTCTGTTGATGGACAGTTTGATTCTTTCCGTAGTTTGGCTATTGTGGACCTTGCTGCTATAAACATTCAGGTGCACATGCTCCTTTGGACACTACATTTGTATCATTAGGATAAATACCAGTAGTTTAATTGCTGGGTCGTAGGGTAGCTCTATTTTCAACTTTTTGAGGAACCTCCATGCTGTTTTCCAGAGTGGCTGCACCAGCTTGTTTTTCCACCAGCAGTGTGGGAGGGTTCCCCTTTCTCCGCATCCTCTCCAACATCTGTCATTTCCTGAGTTGTTAATTTTAGCCATTCTGACTGGTGTGAGGTGGTATCTCATTGTGGTTTTGATTTGTATTTCCCTGATGGTGAGTGATGTTGAGCACTTTTTCATGGGTATGTTGACCATTTGGATGTCTTCTTTGCAGAAATGTCTGTTCATGTCTTCTCTCCATTTGTTGATAGGATTATTTGTTCTTTGGGTACTGAGTTTGATAAGTTCTTTATAGATTTTGGATTCTAGCCCTTTATCTGGAACGTCATTTACAGATATCTTCTCCCATTCTCTCAGTTATCTTTTGGTTTTATTTATGGTTTCCTTTGCTGTGCAGAAGGTTTTTATCTTAAGTCCAAAGAGTTCATTTTTCCCCTTGCTTCCCTTGCTTTTGGTGATGTTTCTAGGAAGAAGTTGCTGTGGCTGAGGTTGAAGAGGTTGCTGCCTCAAGAATTTTGATGGATTCCTATCTCACATTGAGGTCTTTCATCCCTTTTGAATCTATTTTTATGTGTGGTGTAAGGAAATAGCCCGGTTATATTTTTCTGCATGTGACTGTCCAATTTTCCCAACACCATTTGTTGAAGAGACTTTTTTCCATTGGACATTCCTACCTGCTTTGTTGAAGATTAGTTGACCATAGAGTTGAGGGTCTTTTTCTGGGCTCTCTATTCTGTTCTGTTGATTTATGTGTCTTTTTTTGTGCCAGTACCATACTCTCTTGATGATGATGGCTTTGTAATAGAGCCTGAAATCTGGAATTTTGATGCCACCAACTTTGGCTTTCTTTTTCAACATTCCTCTGTCTATTCGGGGTCTTTTCTGGTTCCATATAAATTTTAGGATTATTTGTTCCATTTCTTTAAAAAAAGTGGATGGTATTTTGATAGGGATTGCATTAAATATGTAGATTGCTTTAGGTAGCGTAGACATTTTCACAATATTTGTTCTTCCAATCTGAGCATGGAACATTTTTCCATTTCTTTGTGTCTTCCTCAATTTCTTTCATGAGTACTTTATAGTTTTCTGAGTACAGATTCTTTGCCTCTTTGGTTAGGTTTATTCCTAGGTATCTTACTGTATTGGGTGCAACTGTAAATAGGAACAACTCTTTAATTTCTCTTTCTTTTGTCTTGCTGTTGCTGTATAGAAATGCAACTGATTTCTGTGCATTGATTTTTATATCCTGACACTTTACTGAGTTCTTGAGTGAGTTCTAGGAGTTTTGGAATGGAGTCTTTTGGGTTTTCAACATAAAGTATCATATCATCTGCAAAGAATGAGAGTTTGACTTCTTTGCCGATTCAGATGCCTTTAATTTCTTTTTGTTGTCTGATTGCTGAGGCTAGGACTTCTAGTACTATGTTGAAAAGCAGTGATGATAACGGACATCCCTGCCGTGTTCCTGACCTTAGGGGAAAAGCTCTCAGTTCTTCCCCATTGAGGATTATATTCGCTATGGGTTTTTCATAGATGGCTTTGATGATATTAGGTATGTACCCTCTATCCCTGCACTTTGAAGAGTTTTGATCAAGAAAGGATACTGTACTTTGTCAGATGGGTTTTCAGCATCTATTGAGAGTATCATATGGTTCTTGTTCTTTCTTTTATTAATGTGTTGTATCACATGGATTGATTTGCGGATGTTTAACCAACCTTGAAGCCCTGGAATAAATCCCGCTTGGTCGTGGTGAATAATCCTTTTAATGTACTGTTGGATTCTATTGGCTAGTATTTTGGTGAGAATTTTTGCATCTGTGTTCATCAAGGATATTGGTTTGTAATTCTCCTTTTTGATGGGGTCTTTGTCTGGTTTTAGGATCAAGATAATGCTGGCCTCCTAAAAGAGTTTGGCAGTTTTCCTTCCATTTCTATTTTCTGGAACAGTTTTAGGAGAATAGGAATTATTTGTTCTTTAAATGTTTGGTAGAATTCCCCTGGGAAGCTGTCTGGCCCTGGTCTCTTGTTTGTTGGGAGATTTTTGATGACTGCTTCAGTATCCTTACTGTTTATGGTCTGTTCAGGTTTTCTGTTTTCCTGGTTCGGTTTTGATGGTTTATACCTGTCTAGGAGTGCACCCATTTCTTCCAGATTGTCAAATTTGCTGGCATATAGTTGCTCATAATATGTTCTTATAATTGTTTGTATTTCTTTGGTGTTGGTTGTAATCTCTCCTCTTTCATTCATGATTTTATTTATTTGGGTCCTTTCTCTTTTCTTTTTGTTAAGTTTGGCCAGGGGCTTATCAATCTTATTAATTCTTTCAGAGAACTAGCTCCTAGTTTCATTGATTTGTTCTACTGTTTTTTTTGGTTTCTATTTCATTGATTTCTGCTCTGCTCTTTATTATTTCTCTTCTCCTGCTGGGTTTAGGCTTTCTTTGCTGTTCTTTCTCCAGCTCCTTTAGGTGTAGGGTTAGGTTGTGTACTTGAGACCTTTCTTCTTTCTTGAGAAGGGCTTGTATGGCTATATACTTTCCTCTCTGGACCACCTTTGCTGTGTCCCACAGATTTTGAACAGTTGTGTTTTCATATTCATTTGTTACCATGAATTTTTAAAAATTTTCTTTAATTTCCTGGTTGACCCATTCATTCTTTAGAAGGGTGCTCTTTAGCCTCCATGTATTTGGGTTCTTTCCAACTTTGCTCTTGTGATGGAGTTCTAGTTTCAAAGCATTGTGGTCTGAAAATATGCAGGGAATTATCCTAGTCTTTTAGTACCTGTTGAGACCTGATTTATGACCCAGGGTGTGATCTGTTCTGGAGAACATTCCATGGGCACTAGAGAATAATGTGTATTCTGTTGCTTTGGGATGAAATGTTTTGAATATATCTGTGATGTCCATCTGGTCCAATGTGTCATTTAAAGCCCTTATTTTCTTGTTGATCTTTTGCTTAGATGATCTGTCCATTTCAGTAAGGGGGGTTTAACGTCTCCTACTATTACTGTATTATTGTCATTGTGTTTCTTCGATTTTGTTATTAATTAGTTTATATAGTTGGCTGCTCCCATGTTAGGGGCATAGATATTTAAAATTGTTAGATCTTCTTGTTGGACAGAGCCTTTGAGTATGATATAGTGTCCTTCCTCATCTCTTATTATAGTCTTATTTAAAATCTAATTTATCTGATATAAGGATTGCCACCCTAGCTTTCTTTTGATGTCCATTAGCGTGGTAAATTGTTTTCCACCTCCTCACTTTAAATCTGGAGGTGTCTTTGGGTCTAAAATGAGTTTCTTGCAGACAGTATATTGATGGGTTTTGTTTTCTTATCCATTCTGATACCCTGTGTCTTTTGAATGGGGCATTTAGCCCATTTACATTCATGGTAACTATTGAAAGATATGAATTTCATGCCATTATATTGCCTGTAAGGTGACTGTTACTGTATTTTGTTTCTGTTCCTTTCTGATCTCCTACTTTTAGTCTCTCTCTTTGCTTAGAGGACCCCTTTCAATATTTCCTGTAGGGTTGGTTTGGCATTTACAAATTCTTTTAATTTTTGTTTGTCCTGGAATCTTTTTATCTCTCCTTCTATGTTCGGTGATAGCCCAGCTGGATATAGTACTCTTGGCTACATATATTTCTCGTTTAGTCCTCTGAATGTATCATGCCAGTTCTTTCAGGCTTGCTGGGTCTCTTTGGGTAAGTCTGCTGCCAATCTAATAGTTCTACCATTTTATGTTACAGACTTCTTGTCCCAAGCTGCTTTCAGGATTTTCTCTTTCTCACTAAGACTAGTAAGTTTTACTATTAGATGATGGGGTGTGGACCTATTTTTATTGATTTTGAGGAGGGTTCTCTGTGCCTCCTGGATTTTGATGCTTGTTCTCTTTGTCATATTATGGAAATTCTCTATTATAATATGCTCCAATATATCTTCTGCCCCTTTCTCTCTTTCTTCTTCTTCTGGAATCCCAAATATTCTAATATTGTTTCATCTTATGGTATCACTTATCTCTCGAATTCTCCCCTCATGGTCCAGTAGTTGTTTATTCCTTATCATTTGGTCTTCTGTATCACTAATTATCTCTTCTGCCTCATTTATCCTAGCAGTAAGAGCCTCCGTTCTTGATTGCTCCTCATTAAGTCCTTTTTTGATTTCAGGTTTGGTTAGATTTTAGTTCTTCTGTTTCTCCAGAAAGGGCTTTTATTTCTCCAGACAGGTTTCTCTAATATCCTCCATGCCTTTTTTGAGTCCAGGTAGCACCTTGGGAGTCGTCATTTTGAACTCTAGATCTGACATATTGCCAATATATTATTAGGTCCTTAGCCATTGGTACTGCTCTTGTTCTTTTCTTTGTGGTAAGGTTTTCTGCCTTTTCATTTTTATCCAAATAAGTATATATGAATGAGAGAATAAAATACTAAAAGGGTGGCAAAGACCCCAGAAAAATGTATGCTAACCAAATCAGAAGAGCCCCTCACCGGGGGGAGAAGAAAGAGGGTAAAAAGAAATTTAAGAAAATAAATATATGTATATATTAGACTGGTGAATAGAACAGAGCTGCCCATCTGATTTTGGGTGTATTTTGGTCTCTTAGAAGAAACAAACTGCCTCCCAAAATTTAAAAAAAAGAAAAACATTATATACAAAAATAAGGGTAAACACAATGAAGGAATGGAATATGACTATAAAGATGAATATTTAAAACAAATTCTAAAAAGCAAATTGATAATATAAGTTGGTTGGAAAAAGAAAGAATAAAAAAAGGTGGCAGCGGGGAGAGACTGCTCAGGCTGGAGACTAGAACAAAGCCCTGTGCTAGATTTAGGGTATACTTTGATCTGTTGGAAGAAATTTTATCCCAAAATATTTTAGGGAAAAAAAAAGTCCTTATATGTATACAGAAAATAAGGTTAAATACAATGAAGGATAAACTATGACTATAATAATGAAGGTTTAAAAGTTTTTTTCTCTTTAGAAAGGTATTGTTAAGATAAACTAGTTAAAAAATGTTAAAAGAGGAAAGAGGAAACGTTAAAAAAATTAGGATAAGAAAAAAAATAAAATTAAAAAAATTTAATTTAACTTTGGAAGACTAAAGGATCATGAGGAGAAAGCAATGAATTCGATGCATTGCTTTCCCCTATCTCTGGAGTTCCTCTTTGATTGATGAGCTTGGTCTTGGCTGGATGTTCTTGCTGATCTTCTGGGGGAGGGGCCTGATGTAAAGATTCTCAAATGTCTTTGCCCAAGGTGGAATTGCACCACCCTTGCCAGGGGCCAGGCTAAGAAATCTGCTTGAGTTCGTTCTGGGGAGTTTTTGTTCCCTAGAGCTCTGGAGGACGGGAATGAAAATGGTGGCCTCCCAGTCACTGGCCCAGAGGAGCCGAGAGCTTGGGGCCCCACTCCAACAGTGCACCCTCAGAGAAAAGCAGTCAATCTTTCCCGTCTCCCTGGTCTCCGGCCACCCTCTGTGCTCACCTGGCCTGTGACCCAGCAGTTGTCTTTGGCGCACAGCCCAGTTTGGAGTCTCTAAACCCAGCAGATTTCTGCCTCCAGAGGAGGAAGGTGAGGCTCCCTGGATCTGCCAGTTGTGGTGTCCCTGCTCAAAGAGCAGTGGCCCGCCTGTGCTGCAGATCACGGTTTAAGGTAACCCTGATGTGAGAGCTCACTTCTCGGCTCTGTCTCTGTAGTCGGCTTCCCCGCTCCGACACCTGGGAGCTCTGCCACACTCAGACACCCCTGATCTTTCAGTGACTCTGCGGGGCAGAGACCACACTGTCCCAGGGAGGGCTCCATCCCCGCTTAGCCTCTGGAGCGATGTCCCTCAGTGGAGCAGACTTCTAAAAGTTCAGATTTTGTGTCTGCTGCGCCACTGCTTGCCGGGAGCTGGTTCTTCCCCCTGTAGTCTATCTTCCTGTCATTTCAGATTCACTTCTTGCACGTCCTACCTTTTAGAAAGTGGTCGATTTTCTGTTCCTAGAATTGCTGCTCTTCTTCTCTTCGTTCTCCTGTTGAGTTTTTAAGTGTTCGGAATGGTTTGATAACTATCTAGCTGAACTGCGACCTGATGTCATTTCAGTCCACTACTCCTCCGTCATCTTGCCTCTCTCTCCTACCTTCTGTCTTTACATGTTTAATGAACATAATGATTATACTGTATCTAATGAGAATTTTTAAATTTGTTTTTATTCCTACATGGTGATTTTCATAAAAAATGATACTTAGCCTCAGATTACAAGATAAGTTAGCTAAGTAGTGCTTAGTTTTAAGATTTTTATACAAAAAAGGATATTTAACTTTATCATTAGAGTCTCTTAATTTTTACTTTAGCTACTTATTGAGAAAACTTTTTGTTACCTCACATTATTTATTTATTACTAAGTATAGTTGACATACACATCGGGTGGAATGTACTTTTGATTAGTTTTTTGTGTTCTTTTATTCATGTAAATGGGTTAAAATTTCAATTTTACTTTTATGATCTAGTTCTAATACTGAATTTTGAACTCATAAATTATACTTTATTTAGATAAAATCATTTTAAACTAGTAATCTAAAAAAATACAGCTTGTTTAAAATAATACATGTATATAACCAAAAAAATGCAGATTGTGCATAAGAGTATACAATGAAATGGATATTAATAACATTCTTATTATCTAAGCCTGGCAAAGGTTGGCAGCTTTCTTTCACTTAGATGTCACTCAGCCTACTGAGTATACAAATGTCTTTTGTTTGCTTGGAACCCAACTCAGCAGTAGTGAGTGAGGGGGAACTGGTGATGATTGCCAACAGTACCTTACATTTCATGTCACCCTTTATGTAATCATAAATTTAGATGACATGTGGTGGCAATACCTGAAAGGAACATGGTTCTAAAAGTCAAAGTTTTATTTTTATCAGTAGTGGGTGGTTTATTTATTTATTTATTTATTTTTATTTTATTATTTTTTACCACAGTGGGTGTGAATTTTTCTGGTAGCTGATACAAGCAGTTACAGTGTATTAAGAACTTTGCTGAAGCATTCCAGGGAAAAAGTATTCTGAAATGAGAATAGATAACAGTTATTTTGTTTTGTTAATGGATTTTGGAGCAATCTTTTAGTAAGGCCACATTTACTTCAAGTTTTGCATGCCAACTAAAATGGCTTCATTTCCATATAAGTTGCTAATCCTTAATATATATTATATATATACACATAATGTTTTCTTTGGTATGACTCAAATGATAAATCTTCATTATGTAATATTTTAAGTTGATATAAATGGGTACTATTTTTAGAGTGTTATTTTTAAAGCAAAAAGATGAGCCAGAACGTTAATCTTTAACACGTATAGTGTATAAAAACTTGAAGTGCCAGATGAAAGGATGTAGTAGCAACCATGGAGTCTCAACATGTTAATTAGTTCAACTTCTTTACACAGAAATATAATTTAGTTTTTGTTCCTGAGTGATTTCAAGACTATCTGCATTTTCCTTTTAGGGTGGTTCTGTAATTATGATCTAGTAAAATGTTGGAAATCACAATGGTTGCTTAAAATGAACATGCAGCAAAAAGGATTCAAGAATGCTTTTATAAAGAACTCTATTGTTAGCACAATTTTGCTTGTGGTTCCTGTCTTTTAGGGGAAGCTGTAATGCCTAAAAGTTGCCAGGACTTCATTAAGTTAATGTTGGATCATAGCCAGACATTCAGTTGGTCAAGACCCCAGCCTTTTCTGAGACCCAAGAGGTTCAGGAAAAGGAGTAAGGTCGGAGTGGGAGGTGGAATAGATAGACTTTTTTTACATAGTAATTTATGTATTTATTGTGTAAGAAGGGTTTAGCAGACTTTTGGAATGAATTTGCCTTAAAGCCTTCTAAACCTTTTTGTATAGTAGCATTCCTAGTATTGGCCCTTCCATTTTTTTAGTTAATCAGAAGCAATATTGAAAGCAAGACTTGAATTTTTTCTTGTTTAGTTTTGAACAAAGTAGTACTTTTTTTTTTTTTTAAGATTTTATTTATTTATTTGAGAGAGAGAGCAAGTGAGCAAGAGAGAGAACACAATCCAGGGGGAGAGGAAGAAGGAGAAGCAGACTCCCCGCTGAGCTGGGAGCTTGATGCTGGGTTTGATCCCAGGACCCTGAGATCATGACCTGAACCAAAGGCAGACACTTAACCAACTGAGCCACCCAAGTGCCACAGCAATACTTATTTTTGAAAATTTACATTAGAAATGTCATTAGAATGACACCTCCATGAAGTTAATGTTCAACTCATTTTAAGAAAGCAAAATTATAACTATTATCTTATTTGTTCAGATTCTTTAGATTTTATTTATTTTAAAAAAGATTTTATTTATTTACTAGAAGAAGAATGAGTGGGGTTAGAGGCAGAGGGAGTGGGAGAAGTGGACTCCCCACTGAGTGCAGAGTCTGTCATGAGGCTTGATCCCAGTACCCCAAGGTCATGACCTGAGCCAACATCAGACACACTTAACTGACTGACCACTCAGCAGCCCCTTGATTCTTTAGATTTTATAGTTTTGTTTTAATTTTTATTTATTTATTTACGATTTTATTAATTTATTTGACAGAGAAAAGAGCACAAGCAGGGGGAGCAGCAGGCTCCCCGTTGAGCATGGAACCCAATGCAGGACTTGATTCCAGGACCCTGAGATCATGACCTGAGCCAAAAGCAGACTTTCTCTTTTTCTTTTTCTTTTCTTTTCTCTTTCTTTTTTCTTTTTACTTTTTTAAGATTTTATTTTTTATTTAAATTATTTAAAATTTAACTTTAAATTATTTAAATTTTATATTTTATTTTTATTCTTATTTTTGAGAGGGAGAGAGTGCAAGCAAGAGCACAAGAACAGGGGGAGGGAGAAGCAGACTCCCTCCTGAGCAGGGATCCTGATGCAGGCTCTCTCCTAGGATGCTGGGATCGTGACCTGAGCTGAAGGCAGACGCTTTCCGCACTGAGTCACCCAGGAGCCCCTAAAGCAGACTTTTAACTGACTGAGCCACCCAGGCGTCCCTATAGTTTTGTTTCTAAAGAGTAATTGTTTTTTTTAAAGATTTTATTATTTTAAGAGAGAGAGCGAGTGTGCATGACAGGGGAAAGGGCAGAGGGAGAAGTGGGAGAAGCAGACTCCCCACTGAGCCGGCAGCCTGATGCGGGACTCAGTCCCAGGATTCCTGGGATCATGACCTGAGCTGAAGGCAGACACTTAACCAACTGAGTCACACAGGCATCCCAGTAATTTTTTTTTTTTTTAAGATTTTATTTTTAAGTAATCTCTACTGAATGTGGGGCTTGAATGCACAACCCTAAGGTCGAGAGTCACCTGCTTCGCCAACTGAGTAGCTGAGTGGCCAGCCAGGTGCCCCTAAAAAGAGTTTGGATCCTGTTGTTCATTTCATTTACTCTCTATATATGTGGATGTACACTTGCTTAAGAGTGAGATATTAAGGGCCTTAACTTTATATTTTTTACATTTCTATAGTACTTGAATTTTATTATGCCAGTTTTATAAGTCTTAAAATTATTGTGATTAGAAATAGTTTAAAACCTAATAAAATGACTTATTTAAAAATCACTTCAGAGATGAAATTTTGTCTTTCACCAGATATATGGATTTATAAGTGACTGTCCAGTAGAGATGATCATTATTTATTTAACAGATGAATAATTAATGAACACCAGATATTGGTGATATAGTCGTAAACTAGAGAAATGCATTCCTTTTCAGAGTTCAAAGGATCAAGAATTTTAATTTTCTTCAAAAAATATTTGTGCATGTAAGACTATTTCACTTAAATGCTATGTTAGAAAACACTTGAACTTTCTGATTTTTAACATCTTTAAAAGTAGATATGAATAATTTAAAGTAGACATTGCAAAAAAGAGAGCATTCTATCTGGTGTTTTCATATATATAATACATTTGTTCCACTAATGTTTATTCAGTGGACCAGAAAAAAAAGAGAAAGTATGTAGATGAGCACTTGAACAAGAGAAAGATTTCATTGAAGTAGAATTTGTATTTAATACTGATTTATTTATTTTTTTAAGATTTTATTTATTTGAGAGAGTGAGAGAGAGAGAAAGTGAAAGGGGGGAGGGGCAGAGGGAGAAGGCTAATCAGGAAGCCGCCCAATATGGGACTCCATCCTGACCCCAGGATCATGACCCGAGCCAAAGGCAGCTGCTTAACCAACTGAGCCACTCAGGCACCCCAGTACTGATTTACACATCAATTTGGTGGCTCTCAAAATGTGGTTTTTGAACACTTGGGGAGTCCCTCTGACCCTATCAGTGGATTGTGAAGTCAAACATATTTTCATAATAGTTCTAAGATGTTTTTTGCATTTCTCACTGAGTTGATACTTGCACTAATGGTGCAAAAGCAGTAGTGCGTAAAACTGCTAGCTCTTAGCACAAGTCAAGGTGGTGGCACTGAACTGTACTAGTTTTCATTTTGATCTTCACTAAGAGCTTGCTTTAAAAAGTTTCAGGGTGTCTGGGCGGCTCAGTATTGGACTCTTGATTTCAGCTGAGGTCATGATCTCAGGGTTCTGAGATTGAGTCCTGAGTCAGGCTCCTTGCTCAGCTGGGGGTCTGCTTCTCTCCCTCTCCTCCTGTCCCTTCTCCTGCTCATGCATGCATGCATTTTCTGTCCAATAAATAAATTAAATCTCTTTTTTTTCAAAGATTTTATTTATTTATTTGTCAGAGAGAGAGAGCAAGCGCAGGCAGAGGCAGAGGGAGAAGCAGGCTCCCCGCTGAGCAAGGAGCCAGATGTGGGACTTGATCCCAGGGTCCTGGGATTGAGCCTCGCATCGGGCTCTCTGCTCAGCAGGGAGCCTGCTTCCTCCTCTCTCTCTCTGCCTGCCTCTCTGCCTACTTGTGATCTCTGTCTGTCAAATAAATAAATAAAATCTTAAAAAAGGCAGTTTCATTTAAGACTCTCCTTAGCTGAAGTAGTAAAAGTTATCAATTTTAGTAACACTAATCTTTTGAGTAATTGTCTTTTTAAATATTTTATGTGACAAAATGAGAAGTACAGGTATTTCTACTGATGATTGTCTTTCGCAAAAGTACTTGTGTAGTTGAATTGATAGCAGAACGATCTGCCTTTTCGTGGAGCACCATTTTAATTTTAAAGAACAACTGACACGTAAACTATGGTTATTGAGATTTTGGCAGACATTTTCTTGAAAATGAGTGAATCTTGTCATTTCAAGAAAATCAGCTGATAGAACTTATTGCTAGTAATAAAATTTGAGCTTTTAAAGTGAAAAACAGAATTTTGGAAAACTTCTATTCCTTTTTAGGAGGTTGATTTAAAGACTTCTCTAATGAGACCAGTGGTGTTATTAACCAACGTGATTTTTTTTTTTTTTGGGGTAATGTATAATGACATGTGTCAACCTTTGAAAGAGCTACATAAGTCAGTGAATCAGTATTTTCCAAGAAGACAATGTGTATTGTTATAAAATTCTGCATAAGTAAAAGATCGTTTTAAAGGGCAAGCTAGATCAATGGATTTTAAGCATCAATATGTTTTTGATTCCACTTTGTAATTCTTAAGAAATTATTACTTGTTGGATTTTGGTGTAGTATCCAAAGACAGTATCCAGAGGCACCTGGCTGGCTCAAAGGAGTGTGGTATAATCAGTCCCCACCTTGGGTATAGAGATTACTAAAAAAAATAAATAAATAAAAAATAGAGAGTATCCATAGTTCTCTGAAAAGCTATTAAAATACTCCTCCCTTTTCCAACTGCGTATCTCTGTGAAGCTGAATTTTCTTCCATTCAACAAAAATAACATATCACAACATACTGAATGCAGAAACAGGTATGAGAATCTAGTTGTCTTCTGTTAAGGCAAATATTCAAGGTTTTCAGAATGAAAAAAAGTGCCAGTCTTTTCAATAAATTTTTTAAAATTTTGGAAATGGAGTTATTTTTCATAAAATAAATATAAATATTTTAAATATTAAAAGTAATGAATTAAATTGCAAATGTTTTAATATTGATAGAGGTATGACCCATAATATAGTAATTCTTTAGGGGTACTCAAAGAGGTTCTGAGACACAAAAGTTTGAGAGCCAAACTAAAGCTTTTTGTGCTGAGGTTAGATAAAGGGGATTGTCTTATTAAAGGTTTTGGGCTGCTTTAATGTAAAATTGTGCTCAAAAAGAACTTTGAATAGTTATGGATTGTTTTAGTGGCCATGTGGTTATAATTTGACATGATTAGATTGAATGGCTCAGGAGAGTTATTTTACTTAGTCTTGGTTTGTTTCTGTCTCTTTTGGCATACCCAGTTTAAGATAAAACAGCTCCTAGATGTTTGAAAACTCTTAAAAATTCATAATATTTTAAATTTTATGCCAAGACGGGGGGGGAGTTATATTTTTTTATAGCTTGCCAAGTTGCATGGATAAAGTCCTTGGTTATGGAGAAGAGTAAATGAAACAAGTTGGGATTGGGAGGGAGACAAACCATAAGTGACTCTTAATCTCACAAAAACAAACTGAGGGTTGCTGGGCAGAGGGGGGTTGGGAGAGGGGGGGTTATAGACATTGGGTAGGGTATGTGCTATGGTGAGTGCTGTGAAGTTTGTAAATGTGGAGATTCACAGACCTGTACCCCTGGGGGAAAAAACACACACACACATATATATATATATATGTTTATAAAAAATAAAATTATAAAAAAAAAAAAGTAAAGTCCTTGGTTATGGAAATGAACAGAACTGCCTTTGTTCTCAGGAGGTTCACAGTTTTGCAGAAGAGCCTGATGTGTAACCAGGTGTAATGTAGATGGATGAATGATGAGAACTGGGATCCAGTCTCCTTGAGAGTAATGATCTTATCAGTTAAGAATGATGGGAGACCTGTGGGGCACCTGGGTGGCTCAGTCAGTTAAACGTCCGCCTTCGGCTCAGGTCATGATTCTGGGGTCCTGGGGTTGAGCCCCGCACTGGTTCCCTGCTGGGCGGGAAGCCTGCTTCTCCCTCTCCTGCTCCTCCTGCTTGTGTTCCCTCTCTCGCCGTGTCTGTCTGTCAAGTAAATAAAAAAGTCTTGAAAAAAAGAAAGATTTTATTTATTTATTAGAGAGAGAGAGGGAGAGCGCGCACAAGCATGGGGAGGGGCAGGGAAGAAGCAGACTCCCCGCTGAGCAGGGAGCCCTATTTGGGGCTCACCCACATATTTATATGTTGAAGTCCTGACCCCTTTACCTCTGAATGTAATTGCCTTATTTGGGAATAGGTCTGTGGAAGTATAATTAGTAAGATGAAATCACGGTAGCGTAAGGTGAGCCCCTATTCCAACAGGCCTGGTGTCCTTATAAAAAGGGGAATTTTGAACACAGACTTACGCACAAGGAGAGCACCATGTGAAGATGACAGTAGCAGTCTGTAAACCATGGAATGCTAAAGATTGCCAGGAAATCACACGAAGAGAGACA
Organism: Lontra canadensis; assembly: GCF_010015895.1. NCBI lineage: Eukaryota > Metazoa > Chordata > Mammalia > Carnivora > Mustelidae > Lontra > Lontra canadensis. The sequence continues at coordinate 11,934,687 of NW_022631012.1, read as the reverse complement.
TGGAACAAATATTCCCCTTCATAGTGTTTAGAAGGAACCAACCCTGCTGACACCTTGATCTCAGATTTTTAGCCTCCAGAACTGAGAGACAATAAGTTTCTGTTGCTTAAGCCACCCAATTTGTGGGACTTTTGTTTCAGCATTCTTAGCAAACTATTGCAGATCTTCTGGCCTGGGTTGTAGTTTTCACCTTACCTTTCGAACGTTGGCCTGGGCTAGTTTTCATATGATATCTTATACTGTATTTCCTTGATACTTTTTCAATGTCATAAAATTCAGAACATTTTGCTTAGGAAAGATCCAAAGTAGAATTTAATTTGGTTTAACAAATCTGTAAACTGTTTTCGATTAATTCACTGTGATGTATTGAGCAAGTAAGGATGTTAGAGCCAAAAGATCTGGATTTGCATTCCTACTGTGTGAGCTTGGTAAGTCATGTAACTTATTTTATTTTTTTCAAGATTTAATTATGTGACAGAGAGTGAGGGATCACAAGTAGGCAGAGAGGCAGGCAGAGAGAGAGGGAAGCAGGCTCCCTGCTGAGCAGAGAGCCCAAACAGGGCTTGATCCCAGGACCCTGAGATCATGACCTGAGCTGAAGGCAGAGGCTTAACCCACTGAGCCACCCAGGTGCCCCTCATGTAACTTTTTTAGATCTCAGTTTTATTCTTTTAAAATAAGTAGTTGACTCCAGGAACCTTCTCCTTTTCAGAGGCCCCCCATCTTCACCCTAGGTAGTCTGTCCCTGTCCCAAGCTTGTGATGGGCGAGGGGAACTTTGTTGGGAATAAACTTCACTCTCTGGAAAATAAAATAAAATAAGTAGTTGAATTTGAAGACCCTTTCTAGCTGTTAAAGATACTGACACCTATTTGACTTGATAAATTATTTGGGTAGTATTTTAGCTTGGGAATTGAACTGATATGCTTTAATGTTTTTGTTTTTACATGGCTAAGGCATGTATTTCATAGAACTGCTTATGGAAATATATTTCATAGAACTTGACTTTTGGTCAAAATTTTTATTATAAAATAGTACTAATTAAATAGAAAAAGACTATTATGATTCGAATTGTGTCAAAAGCTGTCGCTTTCCCTGCCTATCTTTTATCATGTCAGACTATGTCTGGATACTTAACTGAATTCCATTTAAAGCATTGGTTCCCAGATTTTTCTTATTATGCCATAAATTGGACACTAATGAGGTTTTGTTGTCCTGAAACCTGAAGAGAAAACCAGATACAATAGTTAGTGCTCTTTAGCTGTTCTGTCATTTCCTCTGCTGTCATGTTTTATTCATTCATTAAAAGTCCAGACATGGAAAGGTTGAGTGCTGGCAGGGTACTACATAATTGTGGGACCTAGGGCATAATGACAGTGTGGGCCTTTTTGTTCAAAAAGCAGGAAAAAAGTGATGTTAAAGATACTAAAATATAGGCAACTCTTCTATCCACAGGTCCAGTCCCCATGCTTTGATAAAACCACCTTTTTGCGCCAAAAGAAAATAAAAGATGCTAAAATATACAGCTTTTCCCTTTCTTTGGCAGTCTTTTTTTTTACTTGTCATAAGGTATTTTTATTTATCATTTAATATCATTCTAATTAAAGAGTAATTTAAAATTTAAATTTTAAGTTGGTTTGACTTTTACCATTCATTTTTATATTGCACAATGCCCATCTAAGATGCAAACATAGAGGTGCCTGGCTGGCTCAGTCCGAAGAGCGTGTAACTCTTTATCTTGGGATTGTGGGTTTGAGCCCTATTTTGTGTGTAGAGATTACTTAAATAAATAAAAACTTTTAAAAATAAAATTAAATATAAATATAAGAATATTAACTCATTTGTGCAAATACTGAAATTACACAGTAATATTTTGTAGCTCTGTATGTGTAGTTTGTTTTAGAACAGTAGAAGCACTGTATAAAGCTAACTCAGCTGTTTTTATTTTTCTTTTTAATACATGCATATTCTTCCAACGTTCTGCCTTTGGCTTATTAAGGAATAAGGAAGGACTGAGAGGAAAAGGCATTATGGGTTTCCCTTTCTTTACCTTTCCTTCTGTGTCGTCAAATTCAGTATAAGTGGTTGTCTAAGATGAGCAAGTAGTAGAAGTAAGAAAGGATATGATAGGGTTTTTTGCTTGTTCATGTTTCATACTGCCTTCTGGGTTCCAAGTAAGTTGTGACCTCTTGGGGCAATAAGCACCCCCTTCCCCAGATGAGAATTAACATAATTTTCTTTGTATTCTGTGGCTGGGGAAGAGACTATTATTTTTCACAGAATTCTTGCTAGTCCTCTTGTAGATCATGTCGGAAGGTTCTCAGGTTGTGACCAATGAGTTAAGGAAATTTATTATATGCTATTAGCCATTTGTATAGAATTAAGTTATTTAATACGAATTTAAGAACCAGGCCAGAACAGGTGTCTAACTGTTCTGTTTTCTGGGACATGAACGTCGTTTCCTGAGTGTGGAATACTTTTAGCAAATCAAAATTGCTTTCTCGGTACACCTAAATAATCTGTTATGGTTGGACCCTGGTTTTAAGGGGAAACCATACGAAGTTGAGCATCAATGAATAAATAAACCTTTGTGCCAGAGATTGGCAAACTTTTTGGGTTGTGGTGTCATTCCACCTTGGAGTTAGGCACATGTGAGAAGTTGTGGTGGTTAATTTACATGTATCACCCTATCACTATTGTGCCCTGGTAGAGATGGCAAAGATAGTCTAATAAACTTGAAACTATGGTGATGCTGTAATCAATATTAGTAGTGGCTGAGTTCTGGGTTAGTATACCTGAGCAGTCTGTTCAGGCATCATTCTCCATGCTTATATTTGTTCTGTCCATTTGGGGCATCTTGTTGGTTGTTATAAATATTGGTGGATCTAGTTCAGGTACTTCTCCTTAATAATGTATGCATACTGTATTCTGCATAAATATTATGCCCTGGAGTTGTGTAATTAGTGCCTTTTTTTTTTTTTTTTTTTTTTTTTTTAAGTAGACTTTATGCCCAGTGTGGGGCTTGAACTCATGATCCCAAGATCCAGTTGTATGTTCTACTGACTGAGCTGGCCAGGTGCCCATAGTGTTTTGTTTTGTTTTTTAAAAGAGGTTCTTTTAACTTGGAATTTAATAAAGAAAACATAGAAGGTTGATTAAGAAAAATTAAATCTACTTATTGTATAAAAATAATGTACAACTCTTGAATATAATCACATATGGGATGATGAGTTAAATGCGCAGATAAAATGGCTTGGACTTGATGTTCAGAAGTTTATGGATTATCTTATATAATTTGTGAAGTGCTTTTTAAAAACTTTGCAGTTTGGGGGCACTTGGATGGCTTGTTTGATTAAGCATCTGTCTTCAGCTCAGGTTATAATCCAGTGTCCTGGGATCCAGTGTCTGGCTCCCCACTCAGTGAGGAGTCTGCTACTCCCTCTGCCCCTCCGCCTCCTCCTGCTTGTATGCACACAAAAACTGCCTTTTTTTTTTTTTTTTTAAGATTTTATTTATTTGAGAGAGAGCGTGAAAGTGAGCAGGGGGGAGGAACATGGGGAAGAGAGGGAGGAGGAAAGAATCCCAAGCAGACTCTGTGCTAAGTGTGGAGCCCCACACATGCTCTACCTCACAACCCTGAGATGGTGACCTGAGCCAAAACCAAGAGTCAGGTGCTTAGCTGACTGAGCCACCCAGGTGCCCCTAAAAACTTTGCACTTTTACGTGGCAGAATAATTTAATATGCTCGTTTCCTTATAGAAACCATGTATCTATGGTTGCTACTTAGCTCTATCAAATATCCACCCATATGCACCAGTTGTTTAAATTACTTCTTACAAAAAAATTGGTCTTGGTAAGTTTTTGCTGTAAGGTTTTCATTATCATCAGTTGTTGATTGTACTGGCACAATAGTATATAAAATCTAGGGAGGAAACAAATGAATGAGAACCATAGCAGTTAATGGGTCTTCCTCAAAGCTGTCATTTAGAGATTAATGTATGTAAAGCACTTAGCACTATGCCCAGCACAGAGGATGCTTCCAACAAGTGTTTTTAAAATACATATAAATTTAGATTCTTTTAAGCATTAGTATTAATTATAGTAAAGATTTTTCAGTCACTGTAATCAGTCTTCTCTTTGAGATTTGAAAGCAGCAGGAAATAGGGCGTAGGACCTACACGGAAACAGGAAGTCAACCCATATTTTTATTTCACATTCCACTTGAACTATCTTAGAAACACAGGGTAAAGCATCAAACAATGGTTGTATAAGTTTTTGTTTTTGTTTTTGTTTTTCCTTTTTACCTGTCTCTTTATCTACTCTGTATTACTTTTTCATTTTAGTTTACTGGGGTGGAGTGTCCTATGTCTGGATGTGTCTGGAATGTCTTGAATGGATTCCTTAATATGGAACATTGTGAATGTTTCTTTGTCAAAGAGATAATGACTTTTGTTCCCAATCCCATTCATTTGTCAAAGAAACTAAATAAAGTACTCTTCTTAAATGTTCATTAAAACAGGTTTGTGATTCCAAAAATAAATAAATCATTAAGATCAAATAGAATGTGGAAAGAACTCAATTAGGTATATAATAACAAATGAACCTAATTGTATTATAAATGAATAATATACTGAAGGGGTGAAGAGGAAAAGAATTTCAGAGTCTAAACTCTGAAAAACCATAAAAGACAAAATATTATACACAATATTGTACTGTAATAGAGGCATGAGTTAGTATTTCTGAATTTTTCTTAGCAATTCTACTTTAAATATATACTTGTATTGAACAAATAAGTAAAAACATTGTGGGTAATGACAACTAGGCTCTTAACTCTCCATGGAGAGGTCCTGGAAGTAATGATGCTATAGTAACAATCTGTTGCCCCGATCTTGGTTTCTAAATAACACTCTTCAATAAATGGAACTCTGAAATGATTGATTCCAGGACTGGAGCAGGGAAATCAAGAGGAACTTGAAACATTTAATGGTACCAGGAGGTGCTCAGAAAATGATGATGGATATGTTGGGAAAGGTATAGCCTGCTTGAAGCCATTTCTACTGTCCAGAGCTGGGACAAAATAAATAATAATAGTATTGGATTAGAATCCAAAGAATAAAATAAATGTCTTTGAGTCCATACGAACGTAAACAAGGGAAAAGGGACACCTTTTTAAATTTACTTTTTCAGGGGTGCTTGGGTGGCTCAGTGGGTTGAGGCCTCTGCCTTTGGCTCGGGTCATGATCTCAGGGTCCTGGGATAGAGCCCTGCATAGGGCTCTCTGCTCGGCAGGGAGCCTGCTTCCCCCCTCGCTCTCTCTGCCTGCCTCTCTGCCTACTTGTGATGTCTCTCTGTCAAAAAAATAAATAAAATCTTTAAAAAGAAAATTTACTTTTTCAGTTAATAAATTGTATTTTATTTTATTTTTTAAAAAGATTTATTTATTTATTTATTTGACAGACAGCGATCACAGGCAGAGAGGCAGGCAGAGAGAGAGGTGGAGGCAGGCTCCCTGTGGAGCAGAGATCCCGATGCGGGGCTCGATCCCAGGACCCTGGGATTATGACCTGAGCTGAAGGCAGAGGCTTAACCCACTGAGCCACCCAGGTGCCCCAATAAATTGTATTTTAGAGTGGATTGTTTCACAGCAACATTTTTACAGTAGAATTCCAGTTAATGAGTGAGGAAATAAAAAACCATCACTAGGCAAGTATCAGGCAGGTTCTTGTTGCAGGTAAGAACCAATCATTGGATGTTAAAATTAGTGGGTGAGAGTATGGTGAGAAACAGGATATTTGTATAGTCTCAAAGTATCTTCCCCACAAGATAATTTTTAATTACAAAGAGAAACCATAATTACAGTGGAGAAACCTGAAGACACCACCCTCACAGACACATTAACATCTCATATGCTTTCTGATAAGATATACTGAGAAGGACATAGCATCACCTCTGTGGTATTCTTGCCAGAAAAGCTTAATCTCAATTTAATCATGAGAAAACAGTGACAAACCCAAATTGAGGAACACTTTATAAAATAACTTATTATTTCTTTAAAGAAGTCTCAAAGTCATGGAAAAAAATCATCTATTGGAGGAGACTAAGGAAACTGGATTTGGATAGAATCCTGGATCAGAAAAGGACATTGGTGGGAAAATGAATAAAATTTGAATAAGGTCTGTAGATTAGTTAGTTGTATTGTATCAGTGCTAATTTTCTGGTTTCCATAATTGTACTCTGGTTGTGTAAGATGTTAATATTAGGGGAAAGTGGGTTAAGGTTATACAAAAAGTTTATTGTTTGGGCATATTTTCTGCAGGCTTAAAATATTTTCAATAAAATGTTGAAATGACAGGTGTGTGTCCCTTATAATTCTAAAAATATTTAAGCTGGTAAAAGGAGTTTTTGAGGTAATAAAATGATGAAGTCACCAAAACTTAAGACTAACTTTCAGTTAATTCTTTAGCCAGATTCATTCATCCTTGACAAATTTTACTTTAAAATTGTTATGAAAGGTATCCTTTCCTTTCCCTATTTGTCCATGTAATCATTATCTTAAAATTTTTTGTACCATAAGAATTAGGAATTAGGGGTGCGTGGTGGCTCAGTTGGTTAGTTGTTTGCCTTTGGCTGAGGTCATAATCTCAGGTTCTTGGAATGGAGCCATGTGTTGGGCTTGCTGCTCAGCAGGGAATCTGCTTCTCCTTCTCCCTTTGCCCCTTCCCCCATGCTCGCTCTCACTGTCTTTCTGTCTTTCTCAAATAAATAAATAAATAAAATCTTAAAAAAATAAAAAAGAAAGAAATAGGAATTCAAATGTTTGAATCTAAAGCAAGGAACTCCTGGGCCCAGTGCTTGGCTGTCTGGGATGGTAGAACATATGACTCTTGACCTCAGAGTTGTAGTTTCAAGCCCCATGTTGGGTATAGAGATTACTTAAAATCTTAAACAGGCAAACAAAAAAATAAAAAACAAGGAACACCTTGACCTGAGAGAAACCTTAGACATAAGAAAGATAATTCCAAGGGTGTCTGGCTGGGTCAGTCTGTGGAGCTCTTGATCTTGGGGTTGTGGGTTTGAGCCCCACATTGGGTGTAGAGATTACTTAAAAATAAAATCTTTTTTAAAAAAGACAATTCCAGTTTTGGATTGAGTCTTTACATTTGAGTCGAAAACTAAAACAAAACCCTCTGTCCAAAATCATTGTGGATCCAAGGATATTTTTAACTCAGAGAGAAGGGGCACCATGTTTGAGCAGGAAAACAAATGGTTGAAAAGGAAAAAGTCTGTTTGAATACCATACATGAAAGAGATTAGTGACTAGGATCTGTATAGGTAGAATGGTTTCAGGTTGTGGGGGAAAAGTGAGAGTCTTTAATTTGTAGAGATTACTGGATGATAAGATGAAGAGTCAGTTAAACTGTAAAAGTTTTTTTTTGGGGGGGGTTAATATAGGATAGGGAGAACAGAGAGCAAGCTGTAGGGACCTGTGGGCTGTGTTGATCAATATGGAAAGGGTCAGCTTAGAGAAGCTGAATATACATTTCTATATTCTCTAAAAATAATAAAAGCTAGTCAAGAAATTTCTAGGGAGTTGTCTGTGTCAGAAATTTTTGAAATGAGGGGCACCTGAGTGGCTCAGTGGGTTATTCCTCTGCCTTCAGCTCAGGTCATGATCTCAGGCTCTCTGCTCAGCGGGGCGCCTGCTTCCCCCCTCTGTCTCTGCCTGCTGCTCTGCCTACTTGTGATCTCTCTCCTGTGTCAAATGAATAAGTAAAATCTTAAAAAAAAAAAAAAAGAAAGAAAGAAATTTTGAAATGAAAGTTTTGACTTTTGAGCCTAAATAAACATGGTTCAACGTGAATCCTCAAATCCTTTTTCAGCCCTCAAGTTTAGTCTGAAAACATAAACAATTAAATCAGGACATTAGATGTAGTAAAACTTTACCTTAGTGAACATGTTATACTTTTTACATAGTTTCCCTGGTACTTGAACTCACAGGTGTTTTTTGTGCAGTCTCTGTGTCATTTTAGGATGGCCAAAAAAAAAAAACCTTCCTAAAAATGTACTTTGATATGGTATCTTTGCATAGAAGGGAGTATGCTTCCCAGTATAGTTAAGATTTTAAAAGATTCCTTTTTAGTGCTAAGTCTCATAAATCTTGGTGTCCCAAATGTTATCGATATAATAGTTTCTAAAGCTATTTGGTGCAGGAATCATTATAAATACTGAATTCTCTGTTTTTTTCATTTTCTGGTTTATTTTTTTTTACATAGGTTTATTTTTATTTCCACTTGAAATCTTAGATTGAGGTTCAGATCATCACAAAGAGCAAACTTTTCTTTCTACCCTTCTAGATTCTTCTCTGGGGCTCTCTGACAAAAGATAGATTAATAAGAGAAAAGCATACAAATTTATTTAATATAAGTTTTACATGACACAAGAGCCTTCATAGGGAAATGAAGACCCAGAGAAGTAGATAAGCTTAAGCATTTTTATACTAGATTTGTTGAAGAGTGGAGAGTCATGGAAAAATGTGGTAAAACAAAAGGATATGAGTTAGAGGTAATAATAAATTGGGAGAAACAAGGCCCATTTGTTTGGATCCTTTCTGTGGTAACTTAGAACTACTCTTCACCTTGGAATATGAGTCCAAAGGTAGGTCATTAGAGTACAGCTATTATTCCATAATGTATGTATTACTAATTTAGTATTATATGTACTAAAATTGCCCTCCGTTGGCACCTTTCTTTCTAATACCTTTGGCTCCAGCTTTAAAGAGTTGAATTTTGTTGGAGCTTGCCTAGGTATGCAAATGATAGTTTCTGAATATTCTCTGTAGTGGGCCAACATATTCTGTTTGTTAGAAGGTTATTTAAGTGTCTGTGGAAATGGGCTACAGCATATTTCAGTCTCCCCCCATTACCTACTAACCTCATTTTGAAATGGCTGATTTGTAACAGTGCTGTTGTCCTACGGCTTTGTGCCGAATGGAATGAGTTTTCTTCCCTTTAGCCCAGAATGAGTCTTGAGTTTTTACTATTTTATTTGAAGTCATATAAAGAAAATATATATTGTATTTTGGAGAACTTTGCCAAGATCAAAGATTATCACTTTGAATTTAATAGTATTTTATAATGTTCTGAATGTTCTCACATGTATTTTCTCATTTGCTAGAGTATTATATCAGTATTTTTCCTCTGGTGGGAATAGTAGCCCAATCTACATCACTTATAAGTTGTTAGACTTTTAAGATACAACTTATATTTGGTACCTATAATTCTCAGTAAAAATACAGGCAAGAATTGTTTTGTGAATTTTATAATCAGGTGATGATAAATCTTGAAGGAAAACTAGAGTTTATATAATCATTAACCACACTACTAAAAAAAGTGCAGACTTATTTTCCTATTTATACTTATGGTGGGTCCATTGTCTTAAAAAATTATTTATTTGGTAGTTCTGAAGGTATGTAATTGAAGTAGGAAGAGGAAAATTTTTTTTGCATGTATACTATATGCTGTGTTTGCATATGTGTGTATATGTACACACACACAATTGATCATCATTATTCCCATGGATTCATATTTGCAAATTCAGCAACTCATTAAAATTTGTTTGTAACCCCAAAATTAATACTCATGGCACTTTTGTGGTCTTTGTTGTGGACTTATGCAGAGCTGTGAAGAATTTGTGTCATTTGATATCCATGTTCCCAGTTGAGTTTGACCAAGGTGATATTCTGCCTTCTTCTTTCAGTTCTCTTTTATGAAGAAGTGTCCTTTTCATGGTCTGTTTAGTTACACATCTTTCTTTTTGTGCTTTTTTGGTGATTTCACTGTTTACAGTGGCCCACAAATGTAGCAGGGAACTGTTGTTTGGTGTTTCCTTTCATTCCTCTCCTCCCTTCCCCTCCCCTCCCCTCCCCTTCCCCTTTCCTTTCTTTCAACGATTTTATTTATTTATTTGACAGAGAGAGCAAGCGCCCACGCATGCACACAAGCAGAGGAAGTGGCAGGCAGAGGGAGAGAAGCAGGCTTCCTGCCAAGGAGGGAGCCTGATGCGGGGCTCTATCCTAGGACCCTGGGATCTTGAACCCAGCCAAAGGCAGATGCTTAACTGACTGAGCCTCCAAGGGGCCTCTGTTGTTTGGTGTTTCTAAATGCAAGAAGGCTTTTCTCCTTATGGAGAAAATACCTATGTTAAATAAGCTTCATACATGCATGAGTTATAAAGCTGTTGACTCTGAGTTCAATGTTAATGAGTCAAAAATATATATGAAATAAGGTGTCTTTAAATGGGGAAATATATAAAACAGTGTTATGTATTGATTGGTTGATGAGTATGAAAACATCTGTAGAAGGCTGAAGAGTTTTTAAAGCAATGCTTTAAACGTTTGATTGGTTGATGAAAAGATGACCAGAGAATATAGGAACTTAACTTTCTCCTAGATGTTCACTATTGGCTAATTCATTGTTTGCAATGACTTTATAGAACATACAAGAACCAACTGGAAAAAATCAAGTGTATATGATACCTATTTACATATTATATATTAAACATGTAATTAATATTAATGTTGTATGTTAATTATATATATGTTTTATGTATCCCTCTCTTATCTAATCCTACAAAAACATCCATACCCTTATAGATAAGGAAAAGGAAGGTAGACAAAATTAAGTGAGTGATTTGTCCAATATAATTACCAGAATTCAAAGTCCAACTCCAAAGCCTGTACTCTTTTTAGATTATACTATCTGCTTTGCCTAGGAAATATAAAAGTACATGTACATATATTGTGTCATGCACTTAGATTGCAAGGAAAGTAAGTTTCCCCCTCATATCTATTTGAAAATTAAATTGCTTTCGTTTTTAAATTCAACATTATGTACTTTTTAACAATTAAAAAAAACTTCTATGGTGATTGATTTAGGATAACTTTCTGTAGATAGTTTTGTTGATTCTTTTTGGATTTATGTTTAATTACAGTCTTAAGTGGAAAATGTGAAATAGCACAGTTTTAGTTTCCTATGCTTAGTGTCTAATGTCTCTAGAAGAAAACAGTATCCTGTTGATTCTCAAGCCTTTCGTTACTTTTTTTTCCCCCCAAACAGCATGATGAGAAATTAGAAAAAACTTCATTTACAAAATAAAGGTACAGGGGCACCTGACTGGCTCAGTTGGTAGAGCATGTGACTCGATCTTTGGTTGTGAATTTGAGCCCCAGATTGGGGGTAGAGATTACTTAAAAATAAAATCTTAAAAAAAAAATACATATATCCAAAGAAATATTGGGCAATTACAAAATTAAGTTTGAAGGGAATATTTTTACTAAATAGGATAGCACAATTAATGAAATTAATTTATACACAGAAGCTTAGTGAATTTTGTTGCTTTGCCTTACACATCCAGACTCCTTCCAAATATTGCTTCCAATTAAGTCAGTGGATGAAGTGGATTAAGTCAGTGGATGAAACCTGCTGGCACTCCTGAATATGCATTTGTTACCTTACACTTCCTGCCTGGAGTATGAAAACATCTGTAGAAGGTTGAAGAGTTTTAAAACAATGCCTAGTAATCCTGTTTTATATAGAGGTCCAGTTTAGGAGAAAAAAGAATTACCACGCTTCATTTAAAAAAAAAGAAAAGTTGCATTTTTCTTTTAAAACCAGGCAATGATGTATTTGCAGACCTACAATTACCTATCACTGAAAGTTCCCCTCCTAGAATCTTAAGTCTGTGTAACTAATACTTCTACCATTTTCTGTAGTATTTGGTAGCCAGGTTGTTCTATTTAATATGTTTTTAAACAAGTTTTTCGTGGTTTAGGATGGAGAAGTGCTTAGAGGAGAGGAATTTTAGGAACTTGGACATAGTTAAGTAGCATCAGAGTTTAGCCATAGATAACTGACCCCCCAAAAATAGTTCCACTAAGATTCATAGATGTTAGGAAAGCAGGAGAGGGGGCAAACAATTTTTTTTTTCTTTTTGCATATGGAGTTGGTCAATGAGAAGAACACAAGAATTTGAAGGTGAGTGTACACTAAATAACATATACTGTCATTTTATTTTTTGTTTTTCTTTAAAGTTTTTAAAAATTATTTATTTGACAGATAGACATCACAAGTAGGCAGAGAGAGACAGAGAGGAGAAGCAGGCTCCCCGCTGAACAGAGAGCCCTATGCGGGGCTCGATCCCAGGACCCTGGGATCATGACCTGAGCCGAAGGCAGAGGCTTTAACCCACTGAGCCACCCAGGCGCCCCTGTACTGTCGTTTTAAAGTTCATTAAATATTTTTCTTAAGCTCACTTCAAAATGCAGAAAATAATTTCAAAAGAAACTTACAAATCACAGCTGCTATTTATCTTATTCTGTGGCTAATTTGAAGTACTCATTACAGAGTTCTTCAGGTTGCCATTTCCAGTATCTCATCCTCAGTGAAGTTTGTATATTGTGTTAAAAAACAAAATTCATCTCAATGAATTTGAAGATCTGATTGGCTTCATTCAGTGATTTATTAATCAGGAGCATCCATCTAGCTAATAGAAAGGAGCTATGAAGAACTGAACAAAATGGGAGACTTCAATAGGTATAAGGGGGCAGAGACAAAGAGCAGATTACCTCATGTTTGAGGGACAGAAGAAGTCTATCAGGCAGATTACCTCATTAGTGCTGATCAGGAAATTCCAGATTTACTGGTTTGTGGCAGAAGTTGAAACTGCACTTAGGTTATATAGTAGGTCTTGAGTTGGTGATGTGGGGCTTGGCACAGGTGATTCCATTTTGGGCCTGGGATATATTTGTGTGTGTGTGTGTTTCTTTTTTTTTAAGGTTTATTTTTTGATAATCTTTCCACCCAGTGTGGGGCTCAAACTCATGACCCTGAGATCAAGAGTCCCACGCTCTACCAACTGAGTCGGTCAGGTTCCCCTGTCTCTCTTTATTTTTAATTAATTAATTAATTACTATTTTAAAAGTAGGCTCCATGCCCAGTGTGGAGCCCAGTGCAGGGCTTGAACTCATGCCTCTGAGATCAAGACCTGAGCTGAGCAAGTCAGACTTAACTGACTCAGCCACCCAGGTGCCCCCCCCCTTTTTCAAACAATTGTTAATAAAATTATTATAATCATAAAGATAAGGAGCTAGATATTAGCAAGAAAGTAGCAACAGAGATATGAGGAGGAGATGATGACTTAGGGACTGTTAATAAAAGTGTTCCTAACTTTATGCTTTCATATGTGACCTCTATTCCAAAATCAGCATTAACAGATGTAATATTAAAAGATAATGTACCTAAGCTGAAAAACAAGCTTAACATCTTCTTGAAATAGAAATGCAAAGTGTTGTGCATAACCAAATCATAGGGACAGAAGTTGGCAACGATGAGCACAAAATAGGTTCTTGTAAGGTTAACGGGGTACAAAAATGACCATGTGATAAGATCAGAACCAGCGTTCCAGCTTAAAGCCAGGTTTTGTTTCTTCTTAAAAGGAAATAAAAACAAACACCTCCCCACAAAAACCCCAACTCCCCCCACACAAAAAAACCCAACCCAGCTTCTTGCTTCTTGGCCCTAGGATTTGTTTCATAAATTGTGGACCTAAGGAATATGAAAATGAAGACACTAATCCTTATGACCAGGAGCTTAACCAGGGTCACTGGATTTGTGACAGGATCTGCAATATCCCCCAAATTTTTGCAGGGTTGAAGTTGCAAAATGCCATTATAGGAGCTAGTTCTGTACTAAGGGAAACAAACACCTGACATTGTGCTGGAGAGGAGGTGGTGATTAGGGAATTGGGGGAGAGAACAAACAAAAACTCTGAGCCTGCAAACTTAAATTTCAAAACATAATGAAAAAAATCTAATACTGAGGAAGCTCATTGGAAATGAGCCAGAAGTTAAGAAAGAAAGAAAGATGGGCGCCTGGGTGGCTCAGTGGGTTAAGCCGCTGCCTTCAGCTCAGGTCATGATCTCAGGGTCCTGGGATCGAGTCCCGCATCGGGCTCTCTGCTCAGCAGGGAGCCTGCTTCCCTCTCTCTCTGCCTGCCTCTCTGTCTACTTGTGATCTCTCTGTGTTAAATAAAATCTTTAAAAAAAAAAAAAAAAGAAAAGAAAAAGAAAGAAAGACACCTATACTTCTATGTGGGTAAAAAAATCTGTGTGTGAAAAACTTAAAGGGGCACCTGGGTGGCTCAGTGGATTAAGCATCTGCCTTCTGCTCAGGTCATGATCTCAGGGTCCTGGGATTAAGCCCTCTCCTCTGCTCAGCAGGGAGCCTGCCCCCCCCCCCTGCTGCCCCCCCCCCCCCGACTCTCTGCCTTCTTGTGATCTCTGTCAAATAAATAAATAAAATCTTGAAAACAAAAAAAGAAAAACTTAAAATACAAATTTATAACCTTGGTTTAGGAAAGGATTTCTTTTAAAAGTTACCAAAAAAAATCAAAGAATAAAGGTTAATTTAATTTTATTAAAGTTTAAAATTCTGTGCAACAGGAGATACTACAGAGGGAAAAATGGAGCTACAGATTGAGAAAGATATTTGTAACATATATAATCAATTAAGGATTATTACCTAAAATATGAAAAACACCGTTAAACTAACAAGTTAAAGGAAAAGTGAGAAAGGATTTGAATAGGCCGTTCACAAAATAGGCAACCTGCATGGTTAATAAACATCTGAACAGATACATCTGTTAATCAAGGAAATGCCAGAAAGAGGAATAAAAAAATTCTGGAGGGTCTGACATTAGCAATTAAATGCTGTCACTAGAATTAACACATCACTTAGGTTCTCAGTTATCAGGATGAGCAGATCTTGCCTGCTGACCTGTAGGACATGGAGCAAGATAAGAAATAAACCTTTTTTGTCGTTGTTGTTTTTTCAACTTTTGTTGTTTAAAGCGACTGAGATTTTGGGATTATTACTGCACATAATCTAGTGTATTTTTACTGATAACAGGGAAGAAGTAAATGGCTTTGGGGGAGTTTAAGTATATATCCTTGTGTACCTTAAATTATTATATATGTGTATTACTTAAAAAAAATAAAATTCTGGTTATTGCATACAGATTGGATTATGAGAGGATATAGAGAATCCAGAAGGTTATCAATGTTGTTTAGGCAAGAGATGATGACAACCAGAACTAGGATTGGTGCACTGGATAGAGATTAAAACCTGTTTTGTAGATGAAGTCTAGAGGTATTTTGGAGGTGAAATTTATTGTATTTGGTAATTAATTGGATTTTATTATTTCTGCAATAGAATTTTTATGGTGACCATACAATACTTTTGCAGGCCAAAATAAAGTTCCTAGCTAAAAATAATGAGGCCTATAACAATATTTCATTGTCCTCTGAGCCTTAAAACTTTTTCATTCCTATATTATTATTTCTCTGAGGTAGTTTGATTTCTTCACTTCACTTGCATCTTTATTTCCATTCTCTTTTTAAAAAATACATTATTTTTAAAGATTTTATTAATTTATTTGAGAAAGAGAGAGAGAAAGCATAAGCTAGGGAGAGGGACAGAGGGAGAAGCAGACTCCCAGCTGAGCAGGGAGTTGGATGCTAGCCTCCATCCCGGGAACCTGAGATCATGGCCTAAGCTGAAGGCAGACGCTTAACCTAACCAACTGAGCCACTCAGGCATCCCTGTAAATAAGAATTTTGTTATGCCTCCATTGCATTATTATGAGAAACACCTTTTATTGTGTCGCCCACCTCCTATCTATTCATACTACAGTTCTTCCATATTTTGAACAATCTAATCTTCCCTAGGTGCTATTGCAGTGTTGTTTTTTACATGCTTCAAGAACTATAGCAGCCTCCTATCTACAGAACAAAATATAGTTTATAGGACACAGTATAACATTCTACTCTATTAACCTTACCTTTTCCTGTTACTCCTTCTCTAACGCGCACACACATATACACATTCATTCTCTGTAGTTCATCAGAACTTAATGATTCATAGTTCCTATGCCTGTGGTTCTGTTCATATAGTTCTTGAATGCCTTTGTACCTGTCAATATCTTACTTGGCCTTTTTGGGTACATCATAAATCCTCCATCTAGAAGTTTTTGCGTGTGCCTGTGGCATCTTATTTGCTTCTGTCCTGACACTTTTATTCCAAAATGTTTCTTTTTTTATTTTTCTGGCTGAGTTACTGACACTAATATTCACTCTGTTGCCTAGGCCACAAATACAGTGAGCTTTGGTTCTTGATTATTCTTTTAACTTTCATGCCTATTTCCACCAGAGCATCCAACTAGACACTGAGGTAATCCTCTTATTTCTAAGGAAATTAACATTATCTAGAAACAACTATAGCATATGTAGCTACAGAAATTATTTTCTTAACTCTTACAATAAGCCTTGAGTGATTTTTCTTGTTCCCATTATCTAGGTGAGGGAACTAAAGTTCAGAGAGGCTAAGTAACTTGTACAAGGTTAAATGTTAATTTTTTTTGTGTGACTTCAAGGTCTGTGCTAGTTCCATTTGGCCCACAAATATTTCTCTAATCTGTTCCCTTCTCCTTATTTTTCTCTGTTCCTGCCTTTATAATTTTTCTCTCTGGTTTATTGCATTAGCTTTCTAACTGGTACAATGCCTCTCTTCTCTTCCTCCCCCAATCTCTTTTTCATACTCTGCCAGAGTACTTTTCTAAAATACAAATCTTCGTTTTATTCTCCTGCTTAAAATTCTTCAGTGGTTCCCCTGTGGCTCACAAAATGAAGTTCAGACTCCTTATCATAGCACATCCATCATCTGGTTCCTGCTTACATTTTCAACATCATTTCCTACTACTTTCCCTTTCCCACTCTGCATTCCAGCAACACAGAACTGTTTATGCTTACTGGAACTTAACATGTTCTCTCTAAGCTTTTTGCTTTTGGAATTTTCCCCTTGCTTGGAATTTCCTTCTCTCCTGGCCTGCCCTGTAAATTCTTACTTTTGTACCACAGTTCAGCTCAAGCTGCATTTCTGTGATGTGGACATTTAAAAATAATTCCTTGACATTCTCTAGAGGAATGAAGCAGTGTTAAGCTTATCTAAGTCCTTTTATTTTGCTTCTAGTAGAGCATTTACCACATTGTGTGATGTTTTTGTCACCTATTTAAACAAGGGATCTTGAGGGTAGAGTTTTCTTTTCTCTGTTTTTTTGGTGGGAGTGGCAGGTAAACTCTACCCTCAACATGGGCCTCAAACTCATGACCCCAAGCTTAAGGGTCACATGCTCTACCGACTGAGCTAGCCAGGTGCCCCATGGGTAGAATTTTCATCTGGAATTTAGGATGAGTATCTCTTTAATTCTAGTCCCTAATACAGTGTTTGGCTTAGTAGGTATTTATATTAATCTGCATGGGATACCATAACAAAGTACCATAGACCTGGTGGTTTAAATAACAGAAATTTATTTTCTTAGTTCTGAAGAATAGAAGTCCAAGACAATATCCTAGGATGGTTAGGTTCTGGTAAGGGCTCTCATTCTTGATTTGCAGACAGCCACCTTCATACTGTGTGTCCCCGTGGGTTTTTCTTGGTATGTGCATCTGGAGAGAGAAATCTCTCTTTCTCTTATAAGGCCACCAATGCTATTGGATTAGGACCCTATGATGTCTTTTATTATTCTTTTTCTACTACTTCATTTAACTTACCTCCTTAAAAGCCATTATCTCCAAATGCAATCACATTGGAGGTTATATTTTAATTTTGGGGGATATAGTGAATTTGGGGAGATATACTTTAGTCCATAGCAGTATTCAGTATTTGTTGAAAGAATTGTTAAATTCTTCTTATGATTCACTGTTTATATGATTGTCTTTGCCATTAGATTATACATTTCTTTTTCTAAATTAGGCTCCATACCCAGTGTGGGGTTTTAACTCACAATCCTGAGATCAAGAGTCATATATTGTATCAGCTGAGCCAGTCAGATGCCCCAGATTATACATTTCTTGAGAGTAGGGACTGTTTCCTATTTTTGTATTTCTCGGACTTGAATATATGGATTTTTAAGAGTGGTTAAATGAGTTAAGGTAATTGCATTATAGAATGAGATTATTGATGTGTTATTTAAGTCAGATAGATGCCTAAGCAGAGTTTCTGGCCTATTAATTGTGACTTTTTGTCTACTGCAGGTCTCATATTCTTTGTCTTCATATTTCAAGGCAAGCATTATTATCAGTTTCTTACATATTTTTTCTTATGTATGCTGTTCATATGTAAGTCTTATATATATTTGTAATTACAGGGTTTTTATCTTTAAAGATAATTATATAAAATAACTGGCATGATGTAATATAATATAGATTTTAAGTCCATAAATCTTAGTTTCCTTCCCCTTCCTTTCAGGAAGAGATGGTGTCTTAAGGATTCCTTTAGGATTCTTTCAGGATTTGTTGTCATTTTATAATTTAAAATACTTTTAATTTTCAGATCACATATAAGTATAAAAGTAATATCTAACATCAGGTAATGAATTATTTTTTATCAGTTTTTTGAGATTAGTCTGTATCATCATGTTTCATTCTGTTAGCTAATGGTACTTAATAGGAGTGATTTTCTTTTTGCCCAGGACATTTGGCAATGTTTGGAGACATTTTTGGTTGTTAACAACTAGGGGATGTGACTAGGATTTACTTGAACATCCTACGATGCACAGGACAGCACAATTATCTGGCCCCAAATGCCAGTAGTGCTGAGATTGGAAAACAGTAATTAGCATAAATAATAATGAATTGAGTATAAGTCATGGCCTCTTTCATTCTTTCTGTAATTATAATATGTGTTCACTCTTTATGATTTTCTAATTTTAAATCTAAAGTGATCCTTGATTAGATGTTGTCTAATGTGCAACAGATGTGTACATCTGTTCTTTCTCAGATTCTAATCTTAAAATATTTAATCTTATCATATGGTGTTGGCCTTTGCAAGTTTTCACCTTAATTAAATACATGCCAAATGTAGTGGAAGGCACGTTTTTCTTAAACTAAAATGAAAAAGTGATTCTTAACTGTTCATTATATGTTGCCACTTTTAAGTTTGACCTGATCCCATTCCATAGTCCACTGAAAGCTAAAATTATAAAGCTGTCTGCCATCTGGTAAGATAGCAAACGACTGTCTAGGATGTTCAAGAGTGTCATTTGCCAGATTAGGGGCAAACAAGATCTGTGTCTAAACTTCACCTTTACCAGGCTCCTTAGGGATAGTAACAGTGTAATTTTTCTTTGGGTTTGGCAATTAGATGTGAAGGTGGTTCCTAATGGAAGTAAAGTCATAAAGAGTAGGTGACATGAATATCTCTGGATTGAGTGATAATTTCAAGAAGATGTGAGCTTCATGGGGAAGATAACAGAATGTTTTGAGTCACTGGTAGCCTTCACACTTACTGCCTCTTAGTTACCATCTTACTTCTCCGTTCCTTACAACCTTCCTTACTCTTTGTATACAAGAGGAGAAACAGATTAGGAAATAGAAAGAGGGGAAATGACTAATTGATTTTGGGAAGTTCTGAATGTGAGGTGGTTATGAATTACCAAGTTAAAATCTCTGGAAGGTTATTTGATATACTAATTGGGAGCTCAAGAAAAACGTTTCATTTTGAGATTTCTATGTCATTAGTAAACAGCTGATATTTGAAGCTAATGAGTTATTCACAGGATGGAGTGTACAGTGAATAGAAAACAGTTCAGAATAGATCCCTGGAGGTTACCAATAATTAGGAAGTCCATAGAGATCAAGGGGCTTACAAAATAGACTAAGAACTGGCCAGAGAGAGTAAGAAAATCACAATTAAAAATCAAGGTTAAAAAGCAAAGAGAGAAGTATGGTTATTAAAGCCAAATGTCTTAAGGGTGAGTAATGGAATTTAGGACTAAAAAAAAGTCCACTGAATTGGATTAGAAAGTCCCTTTTAAGAAGTTTTGTTTTGGGTGGCTTAGATGGTTAAGCATGGGACTCTTGGTTTTGGCTCAGGTCATGATCTCATGGTCCTGAGATTGAGCCTTGTGCAGAGTTTGCTTGTCCTACCTCCCCCTCTGCCCACTCACCCACCCCAACCCTCATGCTGCATGAATACTCTCTCTCAAATAAATAATATCTTTTAAAAAAAGTTTTTGTTGGAGTACAGTTGGTTTACATTAAGGATGTATAGATAAACTTCCACTTAGAAATACATTAGTAACTCTTAAAATATTCATTACTTCAGTAACTTCTTAGGAAATAGGGCAATCTTTTTCATTCTGATTACTGTCTTACAAAGGGCATTGATACATTAGGATTAGGGATATTGATCAATGCATACAGAACTGTACAGTCTTATGTGGTAATCCTGGTAGGAAAATGGGCATATAAACTTGCTACGTATAAAAGTAAACTTATGAATGACCATTTTAAAGATTTTATTTATTTATTTGAGAGGGAGCATGAGCAGTAGAGAGGGGCAGAGGGAGAAAGAGCAGGGAACCTGATGCGGGTCTCGATCCCAGCACTCTGGGATTATGATCTGAGCCGAAGGTAGATGCTTAACCAACTGAGCCACCCAGGCACCCCATGGATGACCATTTTAGATAAATAGTTATTGTTGTGGGTTGAATTATGTCCCCCAAAAGGATATGTTGAAGTTCTAACCCTCAGTGCCTGTGAATTTGACTTTTTTTAGAAACAGGGCCTTTGCTGATGTAGTCAAGGTAAGATGAGGTCATACTGAATTAGGGTGGTCCTAATCCAATATGACTAGTGTCCTTATATGAGATAAAGACAGACACATAGGGGGAATGTGCTGGTGTGTTGATGGATTCAGAGATTGGAGTGATTCCATCTGCAAGCCAAGAAACACTCAAAGATTGTTAGCTAGAAGTAAGAAGAGCCAAGGCAGGACTCCCTTCTACACATTTCAGAGGGAGCATAGCTCTGCCAACACCTTGATTCTGGACTTCTGGCCTCCAGAACTGTGAAGCAATACATTTTCATTGTTTTAAGGCACTCAGTTTGTGGTAGTTTGTTATGCTAGTCCTAGGAAACTAAATACAGCCATTGTCTCCTTAGCTTTAATGATGATGAAGAGATTCAGTAGGATTGAAGGTAACTGAATTATTAAAAAATCGAGTCTTTTAAAAAATTTTAATTCAGTTAATAAATATGTAATGTATTTTTGGTTTCAGAGGTACAGGTCTGTGATTCATCAGTATTATATAATACCCAGTGCTCTTTACATCATATGCCTTCCTCAGTGTCCATCACCCAGTTATCCCATCCTTCCACCCCCTACCCCCTAGCAACCCTCAGTTTATTTCCTATGATTGAGAGTCTCTCCTGGTTTGTCTCTCTCTGATTTAATCTTGTTTCATTTTTTCCTCTCTTCCCCCATGATCCTCTGTTTTGTTTCTTAAATTCCACATATCATTGAAATCGTATAATAATTGTCTTTCTCTGATTGACTTATTTTGCTTAGCATAATACCCTCTAGTTCCACATCATTGCAAATGACAAGATTTCTTTCTTTTTTTTTTTGATGGCTGTGTAATAATATTCCATTGTGTGTGTGTGTGTATGTATCACATCATCTTCATTTGTTGAGGGACATCTGGGTTCTCTCTATAGTTTGGCTATTGTGGACTTTGCTGCTATAAACATTGGGGTGCAGGTGCCCCTTTGGATCACTACATTTGTATCTTTGGGGTAGATACCCAGTAATGCAGTTGCTGGGTCATAGGGTAGCCTATTTTCAACTTTTTGAGGAACCTCCATGCTGTTTTCCAGACTGGCCGCTCCAGCTTGCATTCCCACTAACAGTGTATGAGGGTTCCCTTTTCTCCACATCGTTGCCAACATCTGCAGTTTCCTGACTTGTTAATTTTAGCCATTCTGGCTGGTGTGAAGTGGTATCTCATCGTGGTTTTGAAAAAATCTAGTCTTCTGAACAAATTTGTCTGAAGGTCTTAACTGAAATCGAGTGATGTTTCTGGATTCATCTGATTTCATGACAAGGAGAGACTGGCCTTTTCAATTACTGTGGCCCTGTAAGTCATATCTCCTATCAGCTGGTATCTCCTGTAGGTCATATCTCCTATCAGCTGGTACATCTGCTAGGGGTCTGGATCATGAATAATATTTTTGTATTTTAGATTAACTCTCTGTAGCCTGATACTTTTTTCTTTGTTTCATAGTGGAATTTGTTGATAATATATGCTCTACTTCATTAATGTTCTTTGGGGAAGTTGCAGTGGTTTTAACTGGATTAAAGCCATAGAAGCCATAGTTTTGTTTTTGTTTTTGTTTTTTTTTTCTTTGAAGAAAGTATATAGTTGCTGGGTAGCAGACAGCTTTGCTAGATGATTAAAAGATACTCAACAGATTTCTTTGTTTGCAATGTCTTCCAAGCCTCCAGATAAACTCCTTTAAGACTAAATTTTTTAGCATTTCCCATTAAAAAATGCACATATTCACCTGTATTAAATTTCAAAGCCTTTAGATTTAGAACCCCTGAAACAGAGATTAAGACTAAAGCTCAGTTCATTAGAGGTATTTAATCATAGTGATTGTGGTAGAACAGGAGAGTAAACAACTCTTGGAAGGAAGAGCAACGATGCTCTTTTGGGTAACATTCTCCTGATGGGAACCGTGGCCTAGATCCTAAGAGTTTCTGTGCTGGGGCCCAGGCTAAATTAATGACTTGGGATTTTCAGTTAATTAATTTTTTTTTTCTGGTGAGGATAAAGTATTGAATTTTTAGCAAAGGCTTAAATTTGTTATTTTCTGAAGAAAAATAATATAGTGACAGAGATAACAAGTTGCAAGTATGGAGAAAGTATAACTTAAGGGAAATTATTTACAAGTGAACTTGTATTTCCCATTCTGGTAACTGATTGTATTTTTCTCAGGAACATTGTCAGAAGTGGTAACACAGTTTATAACAATGATCATAGACAGCAGATATATACAAATTAATTGAATGAAGTACCAATTCTAGGAAATAAATATCCACCCATTTATCCTCTGTGTATAGGCATAGGTGCCAGTACTATATGTGTGTAGGAAACAGAATCACCCTCCGTACCCTCACCTGCCCCAACAAGTTCTTTAATATAAAAATGAACACAGGGATGGGAGTTAACCTTAATTTGATAAAAAATAAAGCCTCTTGGCAAAAGAGGGGAAGTGTAAAATCAGTTGCAGTTAATCTAGCCAGTGGATTGGGAGCAATAAGAATCCATGTTTACTGTGTTTTTATTCAAAAAGATAATTTAAACTAAGCTGTACTTCATTGTGGTTCAGGAGAGTTTTGTCTTCTGAGCTTCTGAGTTGATCTGTGGGCTGTGACTAGCATTAAAAAAAAATAGCACATAGTAAGAAAAGGAATTGTATCATGAAATTTTTGTTTCACATATACGTGTAAGTATGTGTGTACCAGATAATAACTCAGAAAAGAATTTCTTAAGTTGTTTAACTGTATAATGGCACATCACTGGAATAGTGATAATAAATTGGTCATTTTCATGAAAAAACTATTTTAGTTTGATAAAGAGATCTCATTTGCTTCTTGACCTTGTGATTTGCAAGAGTGCATGACCTATCTTTTGAATTACAGTTTACCCTTATATAATACCCTTATATAATATTATATATAATAATATATAATTATATATGTAATACCCTTATATATACATATATATAATACCCTTATTTGTATATACATACGTATATAATACCCTTATATATACGTATATATATCTCCATGTTTTGTGCGTATGTGTATATATGTACACATATATACACATTTTTATATCCATGTTTTCTGTGTACATATATATATGTGTATTTTATATGTATACACATATATATAAATACAGTTTTGAACTATGTGGGTCCTCTTACGTGTGGATTTTTTTGGGGGGATAAACACAGTGTGTACTTTTTCTTTATTATGATTTCCTTAATAACATTTTCTTTTGTCTGGCTTACTTTATTATAAGAATACAATATACATATAACATACAAAATCTGTGTTAATCAACTATTTATGTTATTGGTAAGGCATCTGGTCAACAGGAGGCTACTGCTTAGGTTTTACGGGAGTCAAAAATTGTATGTGGAATTTTGACTGCACCCTTAACTAACCCCCATCTTGTTCAAGGGTCAACTGTAGTAAGCTCCTAAAAATATATAAATAGATCATCTATCAGAGGTATTACATATAGGATGAATTACTGCTTTTTAATGGAAATTTGACTTCCGTGGTTCTTTCCAAGTAATATTTCATATTTCTAACTTTTTATGGTCCTATTCCTAGAAAATGATGTATTCTTTTTGTACAGCCTTGATCTGTGGGTGTGTTTTGCTTTTTATAGCTTTCTGTGTTTGCAGTTTTTCTAAGTTCAGTGTGGGGGAAAACAGCAAGGAAAAATGTGAAACAAAACTTTTTGTACCTTAAGCATGAATTAGAGTTTAAGAAAACTAGGCTCTGGCCAAGCAACAATAAAAGATTTGTCTCACCTCTCTTCACTCCCCCCGCAATAATCCACTCCCTCCCAAAGTTTCTCCAGCTGTACTGAAAATAACCTCAACCTGAATTGGCTTTTTCAGACTTGGCAGTTTTGCAAGATACAGGACTATATAATTCTTTACTAAATCTTTGCAAAATATTTTGTTTTGCAGTGGGAATTGTGCATCAGAGCTTGCTTTTTTTATTTCCATACTTTCCCATGTCATCCAAATGGAAAATTCTTCTTTGTAGTAAATTAAAATCTCTTTTTGGGCTTCTCTCAAAGTCCTTTAAATTTACCACTTTCAGGAATTTCAAATGATTTTTTATATCTTTTCCTTGTCTATTTCCAGTTGTTGCAAATAAATTTTAAGATATTATATATTGCTTAATAAAAGTATAATATTCACATGTAATATTTACTCTAACAGTATTATAAGAAATAATTTACATTTCATATAATTCACCAACTTAAACTGGAGAATTCAGTGGTTTTTAGCATTTTAGCATTCTTCAACTGTCACCATGGTCAATTTTAGAGTGTTTTTATGACCTCCAGAAGAAGCCCTATACCCATTAGCAGGAATTCTTTATTCATTCCTTCTTCCAGCCCCTGGCAACTACTAATTTACTTACTATCTTTAAGAATTTGCCCATTCTCGACATTTCATATAAATGAAATCATAGTGTGTGTGACCTTTTTTGTCTGGCTTCTTTCAGTTAGCATAGTGTGTTCGAGGTTTATCCATGTTGTAGGAAGTATCAATGATTCATTTGTTTTTATTGCCTAACTTGCTCTTATGGATATACCATATTTTATTTATCCATTCATCAATTGATGGATACTTAGGTCACTTATACTTTTTGACTATTATGAATAATGTGGTCATGGCTATTCAGGTACAGGTTTTTGTGTGAATATATGTTTTTATATCTTTTGGTTATATACCTGAGAGTAGAATTGCTGGGTCATATTGGTTGAGTTGTAAGAGGTCTTTTTATATTCTGGATACTAGTCCTTCATAAGACATATAATTTGTAATTTTTTCCCCCTTATTCTTGAATTGTCTTCACTTTCTGAATGGTGTACTTTGTTTTTTGTTTTTTTAAAACTTACTTAAATTTATTTTTTTTCTTTAAAATTTTATTTAAATTCAAGTTAGTTAACATATAGTGTAGTAATAGTTTCAGGGATAGCATTTAGTGATTCATCATTTTCATGACCTGAGCCGAAGGTAGAGGCTTTAACCCACTGAGCCACCCAGGCGCCCTGCCCATCACCCATTTAGCCCATCCCCTCACCCACATCACCTCCAGCAACTCTCAGTTTGTTCCTTATAGGTAAGAGTCTCTTATGGTTTGCCTCCCTCTCTGTTTTTATCTTATTTTTCCTTCCCTGGGTGGTGTACTTTGAAGTATAAAAGTTTTTAATTTTATTAAAGTCAAAATGACCTGTTTTTTCCTGTTTTGTTTTAATTGTAATTTTTGGTGTTATAGTTAAGAAACTTTCATCTCATTCAAGGTCACAAAGATGTTTGTTTATGTTTTTCTTTTTCTGAGAATTTTATAGCTTAAGTTCATACATTTAAAGTGTATGATCTTTTTTTTTTTTTTTTAAGGGAGGAGGGAGGGACAGAGAGAGAAAATTTTAAACAGGCTCTACACCCAGAATGGAGCTTGATGTGGGGCTCAACCTCACAGCCCTGAAATCATGACCTGAGCCCAAATGAAGATTCAGATGCTTAACCAACTGAACCACCCAGGTGCCTTAAAATCCATGATCCATTTTGAGTAAATTTTTGTATATGGTAGGAGGTGGGGGATCCAACTTTATTATTATTATTTTTAATATTTTATTTATTTATTTATTTGTCAGAGAGAGTGCACAAGCAGGCAGAGGCAGAGAGAGAAGCAGGCTCCCCACTGAGGAGCCCGATGTGGGACTCGATCCCAGGACCCTGGGATCATGACCTGAGCTGAAGGCAGTGGCTTAACCAACTGAGCCACCCAGGCGTCCCCCAACTTTATTTTTTTTCAATGTAGATGTCCAGTTGCATGGATATCTAAGTCACCCATTATTGGAGAGGCTGACTGTGTGTTCTCTGTTGAGTTTTTGATACTCTGGTCAAAAATCATTTAATCATTCATATGAAGGTTTATTTCTGAACTCTGAATTCTGTTTCATTGATATATATGTCTGTCTTTATGTCACTACCACACTGTCTTGATTACTTTTGCTTCGTAATAAACTTTGCAATTAGGAAATTCAAGTTCTCCTACTTCATTCTTCTTTTTCAGGATTGTTTCGCCTATTCTGAGTTCTTTTAATTTCATTATGTATTTCAGAAGCAGCTTGTCAGTTCTTCAGAAAAGGTAGCTGGTGTTTGATAAGGATTGCATTGAACATGTACATCAATTTGGGGAGGGTTGCCGTTTCAACAATATTAAGCCTTCCAAACCATGAACTTGGAATATCTTTGTTTCTTTTTTTAAAAAAGATTTATTTATTTGTGTGAGAGAGAGTACATGCACGTGCAAGCTCAGTGGAGAAGGGCAGAGAGAGAGGGGGAGAGAGAATCCCAAACAGACTCCACGCTGAGCACAGAGCCTGATGCATGGCTTGATCTTATGATCCCAAGATCAAGAGCTGGACACTTTACCGATTGACCCACCCAGGTTGTCCCAGGATAGCTTTCTATTTAGTTCTTCTTCAGTGTCTTTCAATGATATATTGTAGTTTTTAGTGTATAAATCATGCATTTTTTTGGTTATATTTATTCCTAATAATTTTAATCTTTTTATGCTATTATAAACGGAATTTTTATTTTTTTTAATTATTTATTTATTTATTCGACAGACAGAGATCGCAAGTAGGCAGAGAGGGAAGGGGAAGCAGGCTCCCCACTAAGCAGAGAGCCCTATGCGGGGCTCGATCCCAGGACCCTGGGATCATGACCTGAGCTGAAGGCAGAGGCTTTAACCCACTGAGCCAACCAGGCACTCCATAAATGGAATTTTTAAAAAAGATTTATTTCAGAGAAAGCATAGTGGGGGGACAGAGGGGGAGGATTTTGAAGCAGACACCCTCCTGAGTGTGGAATCTGACACAGGGCTTGGTTCCACAACCCATGTGATCATGACTTGAGCCAAAACCAAGAGTTGATGCTCAACCATATGAGCTACTGAGGCGCCCCTGGAATTTTTTCTTAATTGCACTTTTGGATTGTTCGTTGCTAGTATATACAAATATAATTGATTTTGTCTATTGATCTTGTATTCTTCAATCTTGCTGAACTCATTTATTAGCTATAATAGTTTGGCCATGTTATGGCATATATTGGGAGCTCCTTCCTTCATTCCTTTCTTCCTTCCTTCCTTCCTTTTCCTCCCTCCTTCCCTCCCTCCCTCTTCCTCCTTTCTTCCCTCCCCTCTTCCTCCTTTCTTTCTTTCTCTCTCTCTCTCTTTTTAAAGATTTTATTTATCCATTTGACAAAGAGAGAGCGAGCACACAAGCAGGGGTAGGAGCAGACAGGGAGAGGGATAAACAGGCTCCCCACTGAGCAAGAAGTCTGATGCAGGGCTCGATCCCAGTACCCTGGGAATCATGACCTGAGCTGAAGGCAGGCACTTAACTGACTGAGCCATTTAGGTGCCCCTCTTTCTTTCTTTCCCTTTCCCTCCCTCTCTCCCTCTCTTCCTCTGTCCCTCCCTCCCTCCCTTCCTTCCTCCCTTCTGCAAAAATACAAAACATAAAATTGACCCTGCCATCACTTTGCAAGTGTGCAAGCAGATGCAAATTATTATACAGCCACCTTTCTACTCTCCTTTTGTATCAATTTGACTGCTTTAGATACCTCATGTTAGTGGAGTGGTGATTGTCAGGGGCTAAGTGGAGGGGTCCAGAGTTTCTGGGTTTAGAGTTTCAGTCATGAAGGCTAGGAGGGTCTGGAGATCTGTTGTATACTTGCAATAAGGAAGTCAATCTCTTGCATTAGAGTCCCACCTTAATAGTCTTTTTGTGACTGCTTTATTTCTCTTAACATAATGCCTTCAAGACTCATCCATGTTATAGTATATGACAGTATTTCCTTCTTTTTTAAAGGCTAAATAATATTTCATTATATGTATATACCATATACCACATTTTCTTTATCTGTTCATGTACTGATGAACACTTAGGTTGCTTCTACCTCTTGGCAACTATGAAAAGCTACAGTGAATATAGGTGCTATGAACTGAATTGTGTTCCCCCCAAATTCATATGTTGAAGCCCTATGTTCCAAAAGACTATATTTGAAATAGGATGGGTAAGGAGGTGATAACGATTAGGGTGGGGCTCTAATCCAGTATGTTGGTGTCCTTATAAGAAGAGGAAGAGATACCAGAGCACACTAGTTTGCACTCTGTCTCTTTCTCTCTTTCTCTGTTTTGTGTGGATGTGATGAGAAGATGGCTGTTTCAAGCCAGGAAAAGAGTTCTCACTGGAGAACTGGATTGGCTGGCACCTTGGGTTTAGACTTACAGAATCCAGAACTGTGAGAAAAAAGTTTCTATTGTTTAAGGATTAAAAAAAAATTTATTTATTTTAGAGAGGAAGAGAAGTCGAGCGAGGTGAGGGCAGAGGGAGAGGGAGAGAAAGAATCCTCAATCCCCATTAAGTGTGCAGCTGGACACGGGGCTTGACATGGGGCTGGATCCCAGCATCATGACCTGAGTCGAAACCAAAAGTCAGATGGCCAACCAACTGAACCACCCAGGCACCCCAAAGTTTCTCTTGTTTAAGTCAGTTTGTAGTATTTTGTTACAGTAGTCTTAGCTAATAAAATAGCTGTGCAAATATCTCTTTGAGATTTTATTTTCAGTTCCTTTGGATGTATATTCAGAAGTGAGATTGGTGGATCATATAGTAGTTCAATTTTAAATTTTTTCAGGAACCTCCATATTATTTTTCATAACATTTGTTCCATTTTACATTTCCAGTAACAGGCCCAAGAGTTCCAGTTTTTCCAAATCCTTAGTAACACTTGTTAGTTTCTTTCTTCTTCTTCTTTTTTTATAGTGTCCATTGTAATGGATATGATGTCATATCTTCTGGTTTTGATTTGCATTTTCCTCATGATTATTGATGTTGAGCATCTTTTCAAGTGCTTATTGGCCATCCATATATCTTTTTTTGAGGAATGTCTATTCTAATCCATTTCCCATTTTTAAATTGGTTGTGGTTTTTTGGGGGGTAGGAGGGGCTTTGTGTGTCTGCACTTGTGTTGTAGGAGTTCTTTACATATTATGGATATCAATCACTTATCAGATACATGAGTTGCAGGTATTTTCTCCCATTCCCTAGGTTGCCATTTTACTTTTTTTCTTTTTTTAAAGATTTATTTATTTATTTGACAGACAGAGATCACAAGTAGGCAGAGAGACAGGCAGAGAGAGGAGGAAGCAGGTTCCCTGCTGAGCAGAGAGCCCGATTCGGGGCTCGATCCCAGGACCCCGGGACCATGACCCGAGCTGAAAGCAGAGGCTTTAACCCATTGAGCCACCCAGGCACCCCGCCTTTTTACTCTTGATAGTTTCTTTCGCTAGGTAGAAGTTTTGAAGTTTGACATAGCTCCATTTATCTGTATCTGCTTTTGTTTCCTGTTCGTTTTGTATCCTACCCATGAAATCATTGATAAATCAAATTTCATGAAGTTTTCCACCTGTGTTTGATCCTAGGGTCTTTATAGTTTCAGGACTTACATTTAGGTCTTTTCTTCATTTTGAGTTGTTTTTAATATATGGTGTAAGGTAAGGAAGTGTACAACTTTTTTCTATGCGTTTGGGTATCTGGTTTTCTTTTTCTTTTTCTTTTTTTTTTTTTTAAAGATTTTATGTATTTATTTGACAGAGAGAGATCACAAGTAGGCAGAGAGGCAGGCAGAGAGAGAGGGGAGGAAGCAGGCTTCCTGCCAAGCAGAGAGCCCGATGTGGGACTCCATCCCAGGATCCTGAGATCATGACCTGAGCCAAAGGCAGAGGCTTAATCCACTGAGCCACCCAGGCGCCCAAGGGTATCTGGTTTTCTTACCACCATTTATTGGAGACAATTTTTTTTAATTAAAAAATTTATTTTGTATTTATTATAAAGAGAGAAAGAGTGAGAGAGAACACAAGAGGGACAGAGGGAGAGGGAGAAGCAGACTCCCTGCTGAGTAGGGAGGGCGACACAGGGCTCCATCCTAGGACCTGGAGATCATGACCTGAGCCAAAGGCTTAACCGACTGAACCACCCAGGCACCCCAAGAGAGAGTATCTTAAGCAAGCTCCATGCTTCGCATGGAGCCTAACATAGGGCTCAACCTCAGTGACCTGAGATCATGACCTGAGCCGAAATCAAGAGTCAGATGCTTACTTGACTGAGCCACCTAGGCGCCCCTGTAGCTTTGTAGCGTTTTGTGATCAGGAGGTTTGAGGCTTTCAGCTTTGTTCTTCTTTCTCTGGATTGTTTTGGTTCTTCAGGGCCTTTTGAGATTCCATATGAGTACTTTTTTTTTAAATTCAAAAATTAATTGTATGGCCATATCACATTTTATTAATGGATTCATTAGTCAATGAAAATTTGAGTGATTTCCAAGTTCTTTTTTTCTCTTATGACTAATCCTGCTATGAACATTAGTGTACAGTTATTATGTGGATATATGTTCTCAGTTCTCTTGGGTACATACCTAGAAGAGTAGTAATTGGGTCATGTAGTAGTCCTATGTTTAAGCTTTTGAGGATCTGCCAGACTGTTCCTTAAAGTAGTTGTACTATTGTATATTCCCCCCAGCAATATAGGAGGGTTCCAATTTCTCTACATCCTTGTCAACATTTTTATTGCTTATAGCAATCTTGGTGGGTGCTATTGTAATTTCCTGGACATATCACATAGAAAAGTCTTTCAGGACTGGTACAAGAAAGAACATGCCGGGACGCCTGGATGGCTCAGTTGTTTAAGCAGCTGCCTTCAGTTCAGGTCATGATCTCAGGGTCCTAGGATGGAGCCCCGCATCGGGCTCCTTGTTCATCGGGGAGCCTGCTTTTCCCTTTTCCCATGCAAGCCATTCCTCCGCCTGTGCTCTGTGTCAAATAAATGAGATCTTTAAAAAAGAAAACAAAAGAAAGAAAGAATATGCCTTTTTATTTACTTAGATTTCTAAACAGGATATTTCTATTGGTACATCTCTGCCCACTGAGAAGAAAAAATGGCATTATAATATTCTTAGAGCAGGGTTTTTCTACTTTGGCACTGTTGACACCTGTGCTGGATAATTCTGTATGTGTGTGTGCATGGGGGAAGCGTATGTGCATTGTAAAATTGTTAGCAGCGTTCCTGGTCTCTATTCACAGATGCCAGTGTCACAACTACCTGCAGTTGTGACAAGTAAAATTGTCTCCAAACAATGCCAAATGTCCTCTGGGGGGTAAAATTGTCCCTGGTTGAGGACTTCACTGAAAGAAATACAATCATATCCTTTTTTGTCAGTCTAGATTTTGCTGTTTTTGTCATTCACAGGAATGTTTAACTTTGCTCAGCAAAATTTTACAAA
Source organism: Lontra canadensis (assembly GCF_010015895.1). Classification (NCBI taxonomy): domain Eukaryota; kingdom Metazoa; phylum Chordata; class Mammalia; order Carnivora; family Mustelidae; genus Lontra; species Lontra canadensis. The sequence continues at coordinate 11,902,626 of NW_022631012.1, read as the reverse complement.
ATTTTAATCTTACAAGTAGGAAAACTGAGTTATTGCTTTAAAATCTTGCTAAATAATTCCCAAGGGAGTTTTTCCTCATAGAGTTTAAACTTACATTCATAGAATAGAGTTTTTTTTGTTTTCTTTTTCTTTCCTTTTTTTTTTTTTTGTTTAAGATTTTATTTATTTATTTGAGAGAGTGCATGAGAGGGGAGAGGTCAGAGGGAGAAGCGGACTCTGCACTGACCAGGGAATCCCAATGTGGGACTCGATCCACATGACCTGAACCGAAGGCAGTTGCTTAACCAACTGAATTACCCAGGTGCCCTCTTTTATTTTATTTTCTTGAATGATTAATTTTGAAATAAAGTATTTTGGGTACATACGCTTTTAAAGAAATTTTTAGAATTATGTAACCCAAGATGTTGAGTTAGACAGGACCTTACAGAAAATTCAACATATTTTTTTGATTTCTAGATTGAAACCTGGAAAAATTGTGTAATTCGTTTCAAGTAACCTTGTAATCTGCTTGGTGACAGAAATAAGACCAAAACACAGAGGGGAGGTGGGTGGCAGGATGGTTTAAATAGGTGATGAGAATTAAGGAATGCACTTGTGATGAGCACTGAGTGCTGTGTGGAAGTGTTTTATCACTATATTGTACACCAGAAATTAATATTACACTGTTGTGTTAACTAATGAATTTAAATAAAAACTTTAAAAAAAGAGAGAGACTTATGGTGGGGTTTTTTTTGGGAGGGGAGAGGTTTGCTTGTTTTTTGTTTTTGTTTTTTTAAGTGGTAAACGTGGGTTTATTTAATGTGTAGGGATGGAAAGATTAGTTTGCTTTTGGGTAAAAGTTAACTTATAGTCTCATTTCATACCATACTAATTAGTGACAGATAGATCATAGTGATACAGTAAAAAATAATTTAAAAAAACAGGCAATGAGAAAATAGAGTAAAATAGAAGTCAACATTTTAGGGTAGTGAAAATATTCTATATGATATTGAAATGATAGAGATATTTCATTATATATCTCACGAAATCCATAGAATGTACAAGACCAAGAATGAACTGTAGGCTTTGGGTGACTATGAAATGTCAGTGAATTTTCATCATTTGTAACAAATAGGTGGCTCAGTCAGTTAAGCATCCGACTTTTGATTTCAGCTCCGGTCATGACCTCAGGGTTGTGAGATCGAGCCCTGTGTTGGGCTCCACTCTGGACATGGAGCCTACTTAAGATTTTCTCTCTTCCTCTGTCCCTCATCCCCACTTGTGCTCTAGATAAACAAATGCACAAATGCACCTCTCCACTAGGGGATACTGAAAGTATCACACACACATAATGGCTATGCGTGTGTGAGGGCTGATGTATACAGGAAATACCTGTACCTTTTGAATTTTGCTGTTAGCCTAAAACTGCTCTGAAAAACAAATAGTCTTACAAAAAAAAAGGGAAGAACTAATCAAATAAAAAAATATAGATGTGAACACTTTCTGAATCTCTGAAAAGAAAGAGTCCTTTATTTAGTGTGATGTGAAAATAAACTAAGAGAAGTTTTTTTTTAATAGAAGATTTTATTTATTTATTTATTTGAAAGAAAGAGATACATAGCGAGAGAGGAAACACAACTGGGGGAGTGGGAGAGGGAGAAGCAGGCTTCCTGCTTGAGCAGGGAGCCCGATGTGGGCTGGATCCCAGGACCCCAGGACCACGACCCAAGTGAAGGCAGACGCTCAACGACTGAGCCATCCTGGCATCCCCTAAGAGAAGATCTTGATAGATTAATAATATAAAAGTTGGGCCTTTTGCTTTTTAATAAAACAGTATTTCTGTCTTCCATTATATCCTTAGAAAGACATGATCTTTTGATTCCCAGGTCAGCACTTTCTCCAATGCACCATGTTTTACTGAACTAGTAAGTTCTCCCCACTCAATTTAATTTGCTCTATTCTTTCTGGAATCAATTATATTATAAAAGACACAGTTGTATATATAAATAAGTAGTTTGGTATGATTTACATAAGAATGAACAGCTGGGTAAAGTGAAAGCCTAGCACTTTCTTTTAAGAATTTATAATCTTAGATATTTGGGAGCAGATACATACACTTGTCTGCCCGTGCGTATGTATCTATTATTATAATGACATTTGACTGAATAGTACATATATTTTACCTAGGACTTTGGAGGTGTTTTTAGTTTGTTTTGGTGGATAGTGGATAGTAGGTTCTGGCTGGGTTGTCAGCTTAGTGTTTTGTTTTTGTTTTTTCTGGCAGGATTGTTGAAGTTTAATTTATATAAAATAGCACTCGCCCTTTTAAGTATTCAGCTTGTTAATTTTTTTTTTTTTTAAGATTTTATTAAAGAGAAAGAGAGAGAGCAAGCATGAGCAAGAGAGGAAGGGGAAGGGGCAGAGGGAGACGCAGAAGCAGACTTTCTGCTGAGCAGGGATTCTCATGGGAGGTTAAATCCCAGGACCCCAGGATCATGACCTGAGCCAAAGGCAGACGCTTAACCAACTGAGCTACCCAGGTACCCTTCAACTTGTTAAGTTTTGGCAAATTAGTATGGTTGTGTAACCACCACCACAATCATTAAGAATGAATTTTCATCCTTAGAATTTTTCCTCTTGCCTGTTTACCCTTGCTTTCTGCTTTCACCCCTTGCTCCAGACTACCATCAGTGTCTGTCTCTGTAATTTTCAGTCTCTATAATTTTGTCTTTAGTATTTTATATGTAAAATTGATTATTAATTAGTGTAATAAATTAATATAGGACTAAGTGTTCATTTAGAAGTATGTCTTATGCCTTTTCATCTTTGAAAACAAAAAATAGGCACCTGAGTGGCTCAGTCATTAAGTATCTACCTTCAGCTCGGGTCATGATCTCCGGGTCCTGAGATCAAGCCCCATATCAGGCTCCCTGCTCAGTGGGAAGCCTGCTCCCCCTCTCCCACTCCCCCTGCTTGTGTTCCCTCTCTGTCAAATAAATACATAAAAATCTTTAAAAAAATAAAAAATAAAAAAAATATAGAGTCAGCTGGGTGGTTCAGCAGTTAAACGTTTGACTCTTGATTTCGGTTTAGGTCATGATATTAGGGTGGTGAGATCGAGCCCCTTGTCTGGCTCTGTACTGGGTGTGGAGCCTGCTTGAGATTCTCTCTCCCTCTCCCTCTTTCCCTTGCCTTCTCTCTCTTACTCTCAAATTAAAAAAAATAATAATAGTAATTTAAAAATTAATGACTTTAAGTTTCGTGGTAAATTAGGCATTTTTGTAATTGTGTATGTGTATGTGTATTTTGTATTTTAATACATGGAGTTATATAATGTGTATTCTTTTATGTCTGACTTATTTCATTAGGATATGATTTTTAGATTCACCAGTGTTGTTACATGTATCTGGAATTCATTCCTTTCTATTGCTGAGTAGTATTCTTTAGGCTGTTGTGAATAATACTGTTATGAATGAATATCTTGTGTACTAGTCTTTGTGAGAACATATGTTTTCATTTCATGGAGTACTTAGAAGGGAAATTGCTAAGTAGCATAAGTATATGTTTACTTTTATAAGAAACTGCCCAACTTTTCCAAAGTGTCTGTACTGTTTAGCATTTTCAGTAGCAATGTTTGAGAGTTCTGATTGCTTCACATGTTTGCCTGGGTTGCTTTTTTGGTTTGTTTATATGTGTGTGCACACACACATATATTATATCATGTTTTTTTAAAGATTAGTAAGTGTGTTCTGTATGTAGAACTTTTTTGGGTAGAAATATTTTTGTGGAGGTTGCCAGAGTTTGTTTTAGAGCCGTAGAGATGTGATCAACTTTGGATCAAACAGTCCACTCTTTTGTTCACCTTTAAAAAACAAAACAAAACACTCTCTTGAAAGAGAGAGTGAGAGAGAGCATGAGAGGGAGGAAGGTCAGAGGGAGAAGCAGACTCCCTGTGGACTCTATGCAGGACTCGATCCCAGGGCTTCCAGGATCATGACCTGAGCTGAAGGCAGTTGCCCAACCAACTGAGCCACCCAGGTCCCCTTATTCACCCTTTTTTACCTATAGAATTAACTCTTCATTTAGAAGTATATCTTAAGCTTCTTAATCTCTAAAAAACTGAACGAAATAACTTTATTAATGAATTAGACTTTTGTGCAAAGAATAGTAAACATGTGACATCTTTGCTACATTCCATCAATATATACTTCAGGATAGTGCCTCACTCCTTTTATTTTTACTTGTTTATTTTTTAAAGTTTTTATTTATTTATTTATTTTTCGTAATCCCAAAGAGCCCCATAAGCTCAACATGGAGCTCAAACTCACAACCCTGAGATCAGGAGTTACATGCTTTTTCGAGTGAAGCAGTGCCCCTCAGTCCTGTTTTACTTTATTTTGTTGTTTGTTTTTTAAAGATTCATTCATTCATTCATTCATTTTAGAGAGCACATGCATATGCATGTGAGTGGGAGGAGGGGTGGAGCTAGAGGCAGAGAATCCTAACAGAATCCGTGCTAACCATGGAGTCCAACTTAGGGCCAAATCCTGGGACCCGTGAGATTATGACCTGAGCCAAAATCACAAGTCTCATGCTTAACTAACTGAGCCCCCTGGGTGCCACCCCTCATCCTTTTATTATAGATATCCTTCAAGATATATATATATATAATCTTATATAAGCCCCTTAAAACTTGAGGATTAGTATAATGGGTGCCTGGTTGCTCAGTTGGTTAACTCTCTGCCTTCAGCAGAGGTCATGATCCCAGGATCCTGGAATTGAGCCCCACATTGTGCTCCCTGCTCTGCCGGGATCCTGCTTCTCCCTCTGCCCCTCTCCACCTCTTGTGCTCTCTCTCACTCTGCCATCTCTCTCAAATAAATAAACATTTTTTTTCTTTTAAGATTTTATTTATTTATTGGTCAAGAGAAAGAGCACAAGCAGAGGAAATGGCAGGCAGAGGGAGAGGGAGAAGCAGGCTCCCCACTGAGCAAGGAGCCTGATGAGGAACTCTATCCCAGGATCCTGGGATCACGACCTGAGCCAAAGGCAGATGCCCAACCGACTGAGCCACCCAGGCATCCCCCAAATAAATAAATCTTAAAAAAAAATTAATATACTACTGAGAATTCTATGTAATTAAATATGTGCAACAACTTTTAATTTCTAGAATTTTACATTTGCTTCTGTTTTTACTAGTTAATTGTCTATCTGTATACCATAGTGATGGGCCTATTAGACCTTCAGTTTTGATGTCATTTTAGTTGTATATAATAGTGTTCTAATAATACCAATTCCTAATCTCACCACATTTTGGAATATATGCTTCTAGTCCTTTTACACACACACACACACACACACACACACACACTTTCTCTCTCTTGTACATTAATGAACAAAAAAGAAATTATGTTGTGCCAGTGTTTAACATGGTGTTTTCCATTTAAAAATATTTTGTAGTTATTTTTTCCCTATGTCAACAAACCAAATCCAAACAACTTCCTATGACTGCATAGTATTTTATTTTGGATATACTCTGGTTTTGATAGCCTGAATATTTATCAGAGAGAATTGATTATTTCCAATTTTTACTATTTTAAATGATGTTCCTGTAAGTATACATATATATTTACATATCTGTTCTTTATTTCTTTAGTATAATAGCTTGAAAGAGAATTTGGGGGCCTAAGGGCATCTACATTAAAAATTTTTATGAATGGGGTGTCTGGCTGGCTCAGTCTGTGAAGCATGTGACTCTTTATCTTGGGGTTGCAAATTCCAGCCCCACATTGGGTGTGAAGATTACTTAAAATCTTAAAAAAATTTTTATGTAAAACACCAAGTTGTTCTCCAGGAAAGCTGTGGCAAATTATGTGGATAAAGAATATTTTTAGGATATTCTAAAATTTACTCTGTCAGAATAGCTAGAGTGACCATTGATTGCAGCATGGGAAGAAAAACTGTCATCCAAAGTGTTTTTATGAAACTCTTAATGTATTTGTTTACAGTTTTATGACTTGTTTATTTTTATCACTACAATATAAGGACCTTGAGGGTAGGGGCACTATTACGTTCTGTATGTACACTGTGTTTTATTCTCATATTTCCAGATTTAGAATAATGCCTGGCATAGAACAGGTACTTAATAAGTATTTGACTGAATCATTTGAATCATTGCATGAGTGTTTCATAGGCCCCTGGATATATAAACCTCTTGGAGGTTTGGGCCTGGCTTATCTGGCTTTTTTATGACTTAGTGTTGCTATGAATTAGGGGAGAACAATGTATCTCATTGCTGTTTGAGTGTGCTTGGATTACCTAACAGATTTTGTCAACTCTGAGTTGGTGAATGTATCTGTGATTATTTTTTGTTTTTTTCTTAAAATATTTTATTTATTTATTTATTTGAAAGGGAGAGAGAGAGAGAGAGCAAGGGAGCAAATGCATGAGCTGAGGGGAGGGAGAAGTAAACTCCCCGCTGATCAGGGAGCTTGACATGAGGTTTGATTCCAGGACCTTGAGATCAAGACCTGAAGGCAGATATTTAACCAACTGAGCCACTCAGGCACCCCTATTTGTTAACCTTTTAGTTAACCTTTAAAAAAAATTTTTTTTTTCTATCAACCTGATCTTATTTCAAAATGCCAGTGGCCACAACACTCAGTAATATTAGTGGGTTGTTTGTGACTCCGTTCCCTTGACACATTTACATATGAGGCAGAAACCATTTCAGCTGCTCTGGAAGGAGGAGTCCGTTGGTCTTATGATGCTGCTGGGTCCCATAGCACTTCTGGATTCTAAGGTGGCAGAGCTGCAACAAAGAAGGGGGTCCCTGCCTCCTGTAGAGCCTAGTTAACCTTTTTAAAAAAAAGGATTATTTATTTTAGAGGGAACAGGTGGGGCAGAGGGAGAGGGAGAGAGAATCTCAAGAAGAGTCCCCGGTGAGTGCAGAGCCCCATGTGGGGCTCATGACTCTTAAATCTTGACCTGAGCTAAAATTAAGAGTTGGACATTCAATAGACTGGCACCCAGGTGCCCCTTAATCAGCTTTTGATTGCCTTTCTCTTTAGGCATCTATGCAGAAAAGGCGTTAACATAGTAGTCTTGCTTTCTTTAGAAGGGTCTGCTTATAAGTTGGTGCTTGGCTGGCATATGAGAAATTAGATTTTGGGAATGTTCCTACCCTTTCATAACTGATAAGATTGATTTATTATACCTAAACTGTTTATACAGATAATATGGTTTGTATTGAGCATCTCCTTTTCTTCTGGGAGTCTGGCATTTTGGTTTATGTTCTTTTTTTTTTTTTAAGATTTTATTTATTTATTTGACAGAGATTACAAGTAGGCAGAGAGACAGGCAGAGAGAGAGGGGGGAAGCAGGCCCCCCGCTGAGCAGAGAGCCCGATGCGGGGCTCGATCCTAGGACCCTGGGATCATGACCTGAGCCGAAGGCAGAGGCTTTAACCCACTGAGCCACCCAGGCGCCCTTGGTTTATGTTCTGATCAGTTTGTGCTAGGTAGAGGGTGCCTACATGACAAGCTCCCCAATAAAAACTTTGGGCACTGAATCTCTAATAAGCTTCCTTAGTTCAATAACATTTCACATATTTGTCATATTTCACTGCTGGAGGAATTAAGTGCCTCATGTATGACTCCATGGGGAAGAGACTCTTGGAAGCTTGTACCTGGTTTTCTTCAAATCTCACCTCGCCTGTGGCTTTCTCCTTTGTTGATTTTGGTTTGTACTATTTTGCTGTAACAAATTAGACTTGTGAGTAGGAGTCCTATGAGTCCTGTCAGTGAATCACTGAACCCATCTTAAAGGTGCACCTTATGGAGATTGTAATCTTCTTCCCACTCTGCTCTCTCTTGGACATTATGGGAACGTTCAGCAGAATGATAGTTTAATCTGTTGTAATCCGGATACAGAAATACATGATTTAAGGTGTAATTATTTAATTTTTAAAAGTGTTAGAATAAGGGACTTATTTTTTTTAAAGATTTTATTTATTTATTTGATAGAGATTACAAGTAGGCAGAGAGGCAGGCAGAGAGAGAGGAGGAGGCAGGTTCTCTGATGAGCAGAGAGCCCAATGTGGGGCTCGATCCCAGGACCCTGAGACCATGACCTGAGCCGAAGGCAGAGACTTTAACCCACTGACCCACCCAGGCACCCCTATAAGGGACTTATTTATTATACTTGATTTATTATAATCCAATTTTATAAATTTAAGTTTATACCAGATTTTATAGGGACATTTCTGTTAGGTTAAGACACTCTTTCCCTTGTTTATTTCTTAATAGAATTATAGTGATACTCTGACATCCTAATTGTGTTTGTCCTGAGAAATTTGTGTTCTAGGAAAAGGATATTGTTGCTTCAGCTATTCTCTTATTTGCCTCTGTTACTGCAAGGTTCTTGTTGTTTATTTTAGATAGTTCATTTTGACACTTAGATAAACAGAAGCCAAACACACAAACATACCCAGAATTAGTCCCTGAACTCTGTTCTAGGGTAAAGATAAGGCATTTAGACTTCTCCAGTACAGATAAATAATGTCACAGCTACTGAAAAATGGGTGTTATGTGACTCTTGGATTGTTTAGATGGACAGTGAAAGTTTTTTTTTTATGTACATTTTTCAGTGATGTTTTATGAGCAACTGCTTACTCATTGACTTGTGAACTTACTTTTGCCAAATGAGCCATTCAAGATGGGTACCACAATTTAGAAGCACATAGACTGAAGTTATTCTTTAAGAAGTCTTAGTACATGAGAACGTTAAAAAATTTATTCATTGGAGAAGCAGGCTTTCAGAAAAGTGGGAAATTTTAACTTTTCAAATGGACAGTGAAAGTCTTAAAAAATCCTGCCAACAAAACTGAAGAGAAAACTTAAATTCATCCATAGGACCTGCTTTTAAAAGGATTATAGATTTGACTTAATAAAACATCTTTATATATCAGTTGTTCACAACATGCAAAAAGTTTCTCATTCCTGTTGAGCTTTATACTGTGTTTCTGCTTTTTAAAAAAATGGACTTAGTTGAAGTATATACAATGTTTATGTTTAAACTGTACAATCCGATGAATTTTTGTAATGTATATAGTCATGAACCCACCCCACCACAATCAACACAGAACATTTCATCATCTCTCAAAGATTCTGCGTGCCCTTCTGTAGTCTGTTTTTCCCCTCTGCCACTAGCATGAGGCAGTCACTGATCTGCTTTAGATAACTCTGTATTTTCTAGGATTTCATATAAATGGGATTTTCATATTAATGAAATTCTATGATCTCATGTATAGTGTTTTTCACAGTGATACCATTTTCACAATGATATTGAAATTCATCCCTATTGTTCCATGTGTCAATAGTTTATTCCTTTTACTGCTTAGCAGCATTATGTGGATATATTACATTTTGTTGTTTCATTCACTAATTTTTGGATTTGGATTGCTTCCATTTTGGGGGCTATTATAACGCTACTATTGTACTTGTTTTTGCATGGACCTACATTTTTATTTTGCTGGTATGCCCTACCTTTTGTTCACTTGAAAAAATAATTCTAGTAATACTTCTTGTCCTTGGCAAAAAATAGGGGAAGGAAACACATCAATTATTTACTTATTCAGTAAACATATATTGAATGCTGGGCATAATGCCATGTGCTAAAGACACAGTAGTGTACAAGAATTCAGATCCTGCCACCACAGAGTTTACAATTTGGTGAATTAAGCCAGGCATATTACAATAGTTAGTGTAGAGATTTTGTGAAGAATGGAATGCTATAGAGCATATAATATGGGTTCCCCCATCACTGGTCTGGGGTGATTAGGGAAAGATTCTTTGAAGAAAAAAAGTTAAGATGAGTGGGAGTTAAGTAAATGATGCATTCTAGGTAGAGGGAAAACAATTCACAAAGACTCTCAGGTGAGAAAGATGGTACTCTCTGGCTTCTGTTGGGATGAAGGTAGAGGGATTTGCAGTTGCCAGATCATGCAGGCGCTTATATACCATCTTAAGCACTCTGGAAATGAAAATCAAACAAAGAAGTAACATGGTTCAGTTATAGATCTCAGCTCAATTTATACTGTGGTCAGCTTTTTTGAGTAAGTACTTTATAGTCTCTTCATTTCCAAAAATTCTACCTTTCCGCTTTAATTCTATTGATTACTTTTAATCATAAGCTTTAGTAAGGGATGCTGTTAATTCTTCTAAGTTTTGGTAAAGAATGCTATCAGGAAGATGAGCAGAACATTGGAATAAAACTGAAACCACTCCTCATTTTATTTTCTTATTTATTTCTGATAAAGTAAAATGTAAATACCAAGATACTAGTGGAATACTGTTTTAAACTTCCATTTATCTAAGAAAAGGCTATTTGCAGGAAATAAATTTTGCAAGAGACCTGATATATAATGCTTGGTTACAGTCTGATGACCTTTTCTAACCTAGTAAGATGTTAAGATACTAAGAACTCTTTTATAGTACTTTCTCTGAGGCTAGGAAAATGATATCTTTTTGGAGGAGCAAGATTGTTGTAACAGTTTACAGTTGTACTTTAAAGAATAAAAGCAAAAAGAGTATAATCTCAAGCTATTTTTGTTTAAATGTAGTGCCTGATATGTTTATATAAACCACTAGAGCTGCACTATCTAATATGTACTATCTAATATAGGCACTAAGCTATATTAGCTTGTCATAACAAAATACCCTAGATTGAATGGCTTAAACAACAGGAATTTATTTCTCACAGTTCTGGAGGCTGGGAAGTTCAAGTTCAAGGTGCTGGCTCATTCATTTCCCAGTTAAATTTTCTCTTCCTGCTTTGCAGATGCCTATCTTCCAGCTGTGTTCTCACATGGTGGAGAGGGATGGGGGAGAGACAGGAAGCAAGCTGTCTGATTTTTCTTCTTCTAAGGGCACTAATCCCGTCATGAAAGTCTTACCCTCATGGTTTCAACTAAACCTGATTACCTCCCGAAGGCTTGGTCTCTGAACACCATCATACTGAATTTTTTTTTAAATTTTATTTATTTATTTATATGATAGACCGAGATCACAAGTAGACAGAGAGGCAGACAGAGAGAGAGGAAGGGAAGCAGGCTCCCGGCTGAGCAGAGAGCCCGACGCGGGGTTCAATCCCAGGACCCTGGGATCATGACCCTAGCCGAAGGCAGAGGCTTTAACCCACTGAGCCACCCAGGCGCCCCCATCATACTGAATTTTGAAGAGGAATAAGTTCATAGCAGTCTCTGTTTAAATTTGTATTTAAATTAATTGAAGTTAATGGGGTACCTTGGTGGCCCAGTTGGTTAAGCATCCAACTCTTGATTTTGGCTCAGGTCCTGATCTCAGGGTGGTGAGATCGAGCCCCTTGTCAGGCTCTGTGCTCAGTGCAGAATCTGCTTGTCCCCCCTCTCTCTGTTCCTCCCCTTGTGCGCATGCTCTCTCTCAGATAAATAAATGAATAAAAATCTTTGAAAAAAAGTGATTGAAGTTAAACAGTAAAAAACTTCAATTCCTAGTTGCATTAGCCATATTTCAAGTGCTTAATAGCCATATGTAGCTAGTGACAATTTTATTGGGCAGTACAGATTATAGAGTATTTCTGTCTTTGCAGAAAATTATACTGCATAGAGAGTGTCTTTAGGGCTTTCAAGATCATTATGGATCATAAGAAAGATGTTAGTACTATTTTGGGTTAAGAGACAAAGCTCTGATTGCTTCTAACTTGGAGTCTGCTCTTCTCAGTGAACACCTATATAATGAACTCTTAGAAAGTAGAGTTTTTTGTTTGGGTGCAATGATTAGTTTCATTTTAAAGTTTTTGGTTTTGTTTTGAAAGCCTACTGCTTGCTGTGTTATTATCACAGTGTGTTCTTTTGTATAATTTTTACTTTAAATGCTAATTGTTTCAGATCTGATCAGAAAGATTGTTTCTATATGTAGAGCACTTTTCAAAGCTCTTTCCTACATCTCTGCAAGCCATGGTGAACCTGGGTTTGGAGATGGCTATCTCCTAGAAGGTGCAGAGTAGTATGAACTCTTCTTTCCAATAACAATAAATGTATGAGTTGGTTGGCATTCTTCCTTTCCTCCTCCCTTCCCTTTCTTCCTTCCTTTTTGTCTTTATTTTTTTTTAATGTGCTACATACCAATTTGTTAATTTTAGAGGGGTATATACCTTTCTAGTAACCCTATATCGCTGTCCTTCAAATTGCCCCTGTTTTCAAGATGGATTTATTGTCTATGTGTCTACACTAGTATTTTTAGCACCTGATCCAAAATAATGAATGACCTTTTTAAAGTATTTATTCATTTATTTAAATAATTATACACCCAACATGGGGCTTGAGCTCATGACCCCGAGATCAAGAGTCGCATGCTCTTCCAACCCAGCCAGCCAGGTGCCTCAAAATAATGAATGAGATGAAACTTCATGTTGTAAGATTTTGAGCTAGAACAATAGCCTTGTGTATGTTTTGGGTTTTGTATATTGTGGTGGTCATATCTAGTTCAGTTATTTATTGCTTCAGACAATGCAGGTTTTTTTGTTTCTTGCTACATTCCCAGTATCTGACACAATTTTTGTAACTGTGAAGGTGCTCTCTAATTATTCATTGAACAAACTTTGAGCCAATGATAATTGTCTTATAAATACTTTACTATCTCATACAGCGTCTAGCATAGTCTGTATATGTATTGGTCACTGAGTCAGTTATTATTTATTAATGTATGCTCCCTATAAGTATTATCTGAGACATCTATTTCAAGATTTTTCATAAGTGGAGATCTGATTTTAGAATAGCAGAGAATATTTGAAAAATTAGCCATTTATAAGCTATCAAATAATAAAATTTTATAATAAAGTCCCATGTAATAGATCTTGATGTTGGCTCTATTATAGGAATATATATTAATATAACTCATTTACATGGGTATGAGTTAACAGTTTCTTATGACAATCATATGTTTCTGGTGATTTCTTCAGGAATATGTATCAGTAATTTTTTTGGAATAAAAGAGGAAAGAAAAATAATAAAATACATCAATTTATTTTTAGAAAGCTATGGTTTCATTTTTTTTTTTTTAAAGATTTCTTTATTTGAAAGAGAGAGTGTGCACGTGCCCACGTATCCAAGTGGGGGAAGGGGCAGAGGGAAAGAATCTCAAGCAGGCTCCCTGCTCAGCAGGGAGCCTGACTCTTAGGATCCATGAGATCATGACCTGAGCTGAAACCAAGAGTCAGGCATTTAACTGACTAAACCACCCAGGTGCCCCATGGTTTCTTTTTCCTTTATTCTTCTTTTGATTACTACAGATAAGCCATTGAGATCTTTGGAAACATGGTAATTTTCCTCAAACTTTCATTTCCCAAACCAGTATCAAACAATAGAATGAGATACTTCTACTCAAAGAATGACAACAACAACAAAAAACATAGGTTACAAATGGGTTTCGGGCTGGCTCAGTCAGTAGAGCATGCAGCTCTTTTTTTTTTTTTTTTTTTTTAATGTTTTATTTATTTATTTGAGAGCGAGAGAGCTGAAGGCAGATGCTTAACTGGCACCCAGGTGCCCAAGCATGCAACTCTTAATCTCAGGGTTGTGAGTTCAAGCCCCATGTTGGTTATAGAGTCTACTTAAAATGAAAAAACAAACAAACAAACAAAAAACAAAAAAAAACCCCACAGGTTATAAAGTTCCGTTTTTTTAAGTAAATGATTGGACATCTTCAGTTTAAATGGCATGATAACATATGGCCAGTTCTGTATAACGATACTTTCTTGTGGAAAACATTCATTTAACATATCTATAAAACTGATTTTTTTTAATGGAAACAACCTAAAATTTTATAAATTTTTTATTCTAATATTTAATTTAATATCTAATTTAATTTAATTTAGTATTTAATTTAATTCTAAATAAAAATTTTTTAATTCTATTAACATATAATGTATTTTTTGTTTCAGGGGTACAGGTCTGTGATTCATCAGCCTTACACAATTCACAGCACTCACCATAGCACACATCCTCCCCATTGTCCATCACACAGCCACCCCATTCTTCCCACCCCTTTCCTGTCCAGCAACCCTGTTTGTTTCCTGAGATTAAGAGTCTCTTATGGTTTGTCTCCCTTTCTGGTTTTGTCTTGTTTCATTTTTCCCTCCCTTCCCCTATGATCCTCTGTCTTAGTTCTCAAATTCCTCATATCAATGAGATCATATGATAATTGTCTTACTCTGATTGACTTGTTTCACTTAGCATAATACCCTTTAGTTCCATCCACGTCATTGTAAATGGCAAGATTTCATTTTTTGATGGCTGCATAATCCATTGTGTATATATACACCACATCTTCTTTATCCATCCTTTGATGGACATCTAGGCTCTTTCCATAGTTTGGCTATTGTGGACATTGCTGCATAAACATTGGGGTACGTGTGCTCCTTTGGATCAGTACATTTGTATCTTTAGGTAAACTGATTTTTAAAAAATTTGAGTGCTTCATTTCCTTGCTTTCTTTGTCAATGCCTCCTGTTAGAATTTGGCTCTGCCCTATTGTTTCAGACTCTCCTTTTTAGTCCTTCTATATCTTTGAGTTTAACAGATATTCAAAGTAGATGCCAGCCAAGACGTAATCATTTCTTTCATCTTCACATTTCTCTTTATTTTAGTTGCCTTTTATTTGACATGTGTATTTTTTTACATTCTTTAAACCAATTTTCTTATTTATTTTGTTCTTCAGTATGTATCTGCCTATAAGTAAACTGTTATTTATAACTACAATTTTCATGTCTGCCAAATCTTTCCAGTGTATAAATTGATTATCACTAAGTTCTAAAAAGCTTTTGTAGAGTTAGTTTGAAAAAGCTGTTTTCTATAATTGTGTACAATTTCTGGAGTTTTACATTAATTGGCCTAACTTCTGTGCTATATATCTTGAAGATGGAAAAAGTGTAGGCTGTTCTCAAAATGTTGGAGTGAGAAAGTAAGATGTCCTGTTGCCAAAGATAAGGTTATTTTCATACTGTCTCTGCTAGAATTCTTGCTTTAAATATTTCCCTTTAAGTGAATTCTCTTCCTTTTCTTTGTGAAGGTCTAGTTTTTTGGATAACTGCTTATCAAACTTTTTGTCAGCTTCCACCTGGCTATTCTCATCCAGAATATTCACACTCAAACCACTTCTAGTTATTTGGCAAACATGATTTATTCAATAGAATTTTACTCAATTCTGTTAAATAAAAATATGGAAAGTACTTATCATGAGAAATAGAATAATATTTATAATTCTTGGGGATTGATTCTGCATTTGAGAATTATATGAAGTTAAACAAAAAATGCCATAGTATTTAAATTGTTTGGCATTAGAATACCCATGCTATTAAGAAAAAGTTAACCATAAGAGTACTTTCCCATTTCTTCCTTCGTTCCTTCTCTCCTTCCTTCCTTTCTTTCTTTCTTGCTTCCTTTTTCTTTCTTTCTTCTTTCCTCTTTCTCTCTCTTCTTTCTCTTTTTCTTTTTTCTTTCTCTCTCTTTTCTTTCTTTCTTTCTTTCTTTCTTTCTCTCTTTCTCTCTTTCTCTCTTTCTCTCTTTCTTTCTCTCTCTTTTTTTCTTTTCTTTCTTTCTTTCATTCAGCCCCATGCCCAAAGTGGGGCTTGAATTTACAACCCTGAGATCAAGAATCACATAAACGCTCTACTGACTGAGCCAGCCAGGGCCCCAAGAGTACTCTTAAACAAGGAGGAAGAACATCCTTGTACTTACATCTTGACAGATATAATTAAAAATTCAGTAAATTTTGATGAATCTCATAAGCAATAATGTTTAAATTAAAAAAAAAGTTTCAGGGTACCTGGGTGGCTCAGTGTTTGGGCCTCTGCCTTCAGCTTGGGTCATGATCTCAGGGTCCTGGGATCGAGCCCCGCATCAGACTCTCTGCTCTGTGGGGAGCCTGCTCCCCCTACCCCACTGCCCACTTCTCTGACCACTTGTGATCTCTCTCTCTCTGTCAAATAAATAAATAAAATCTTAAAAAAAAAAGTTTCAGAGTTCTATATACTACATTTTATGTAGGTTTTTTGTTTTTTGTTTTTTTTAAGTAAACTCTGCCCCCAGTGTGGGCCTCAAACTCATGACCCCAAGATCAGGAGTCATATGCTGTACTGACTGAGCCAGCTAGGTGCCCTAATTTCGTGCAGGTTTTAAAGATTTTAATTAATTAACAAGTTAATTTAAGAGAGAGCACACCCACGCACATGCGGACAGGCACACACACAAGGAGCAGGGGGAAGGGCAGTGGGGAGAAGAGGGAAAAACAGTGTCTGCTCTGGGTATAGAGAACCTTCCTGGGGCTCAGTATCACTACCTGGAGATCATGACCTAAGCTGAAATCAAGAGCCTCACACTCAACTGACTGAGCCACCGAGGTACCTCCTCATAGAGATTTTTTTTTTTAAAGATTTTATTTGTTTATTTGACAGAGAGATCACAAGTAGGCAGAGAGGCAGGCAGAGAGAGAGAAGTAGGCTCTGTGCTGAGCAGAGAGCCCGATGCGGGACTCGATTCCAGGACCCTGAGATCATGACCTGAGCCAAAAGCAGAGGCTTAACCCACTGAGCCAGCCAGGTACCCCTCCTCATAGAGATTTTTAAAACACCCTCGAGGGGCACCTGGCTGGCTCAGTTGGTATAGTATGTGACTCTTGATCTCAGAGTTATAAGTTCGAGCCCCATGTTGGGTGTAGGGATTACTTAAAAATAAAATATTTAATATTCATGAAAGTACCTTCAAACAATGCCAAGTACTATTTATGGGTATATATGTAGTAAAAATATAAAACAGTAGATGTAAAGGTTAAACACAGATTTCATGAGTGTGGTTATACTTTTTAAGAAACTGGATCAGGGAAAGGGTCTAGATAAATTTCTGGGTGTGAACATAACATTTAGAATATATTCAGAGCTATTTAAACCCAAAATATTATTTGTTAGATCTGGATGATGTGTACTATGGATAATGGTGTACTTTTTGGTGGTTTGGAAATTTTTGTATTAAAAGGAAAAAAAAATCAAAAGGAAAAATAAAATTAGTATTAAAGAAAATAAAGAAACAGACATGGTACATACTGTAAAACTGAATAAGAGTCCTGGAAGAACAACTTCAGTAGCTCTCACAGAAGTAGAGGAAATTCAAAAACAATGAAATAGAATATACTGATTTTGGAGATTGTGGGTTCATAATATTACTGTCATTTCTGAAACAGATAAGACAAAGGAATGAAAACAGTTATCAAAGCATAAGTATTGTTTTCGTATTCTGAAAGAAGACCAAACTCTTCACATTGAAAGGATTCACTGAGTGTCAAATATATAGTAAAAAGAGAACGAGGTCAAGCCTCTGCCTTGGGCTTAGGTCATGATCTCAGGGTCCTGGGATCCAGCCCCGCATGGGGCTCTCTGCTCAACAGGAAGCCTGCTTCCCCCTCTCTGCCTGCCTCTCTGCCTATTTGTGATTTCTCTGTCTGGCAAATAAATAAATAAAATCTTTAAAAAAAGAGAGAGAGAATGGGTGCCTGGGTGGCTCAGTGGGTTAAGCCGCTGCCTTCGGCTCAGGTCATGATCTCAGGGTCCTGGGATCGGGTCCCGCATCAGGCTCTCTGCTCAGCAGGGAGCCTGCTTCCCTCTCTCTCTCTCTCTGCCTGCCTCTCTGCCTACTTGTGATCTCTCTCTGTGAAATAAATAAATAAAATCTTAAAAAAAAAAAAAGAGAGAGAGAGAGGGAGAGAACAGTACTTAGATACCTGCTAATAAATTGTTGGGATTAAAAAGAAAAAAGAAAATTAAATCTATAAACATTTGTATTATTCCACCATTCCCTGGTTGGTGAAAAGGAACTAAAATCAAGCTTTGCTTCTGATGCTCATTATGAGCTATGCTAACAGTTTTGACACAAAAATGAAGATTCCAGGATAAAGGAGAAGCAAGGAAACATGAGTTGGGTTTTTTTTAGCATATTTTTAAAAATTAACATATAATGTATTATTTGCTTCAGGGGTACAGGTCTGTGAATCATCAGTCTTATGCAACTCACAGCACTCACCATAGCACATACCTTCCCCAATGTCCATAACCCAGCCACCCTATCCCTCCCCTCCCCCAACCCCCAGCAATCCTCAGTTTGTTTCCTGAGACTAAGAGTCTCTTATGGTTTGTCTCCTTCCCTGGTCCCATCTTGTTTTATTTTTTTCCCTCCCTACCCTCCTCAGCCCCCTGCCCTGCCTCTCTAATTCCTCATATCAGGGAGATCATATGATAATTGTCTTTCTCTGATTGGCTTATTTCACATAGCATAATACTCTCTAGTTCCATCCACGTTGTTGCAAATGGCAAGATTTCAAAACATGAGTTTTAAACTAGAAGCAGCAGTTCATTTGACAGAGTAAGAATTGACTTGATTCTGTTTATTACCTAAATGGTAAAGAAAATTAAAAATCACATATTTTTACATTCTCTTAGTTATTTGACAAACATATTCATATAATTTGAATTAATTATTTATATATTATTTTTTTTCCTATCTCCTTAAGGGTCAGGAATCATATAATAAATTTCCTTAGTACCTCCCTACTATGGTGGGTGAGGTAGCATTTTGGAGAGGATGGTTCTTTTCCCAGGAAAGCTATTTTGCATAATGCAGAACATTTAGTTCCACTGGCCATTGGACTTAAAGCATAACAAAGACCCCTCAGTCATTGTGACAACCAAACCAAAACAAACAAACAAAATACAGGCCTACATTGGAAATATTGTGGTGGGTTCCAGACCACAGCAATAAAGTGAACGTCACAATAAAGTGAGTCAAATGAATTTCTTGATTTTCCAGTGCATATAAAAGTTTTGTTTATGCGATATTATAGTCTATTATATGTACAATAGCATTACATCTAAAAAATAATGTTCATACCATAATTTAAATATATTTTATTGCTAAAATATACTGATCCTCCTCTGAGCTTTTGATGAATCATCTTTTTGCTGATGGAGGGTCTTGCCTTGGTGTTGATGTCTGCTGACTGATCAGGGTGGTGGTTGCTGAAGGTTGGATGACTGGAAATTTCTTAAAATAAGACAACAATGAAGTTGACCTCATCAGTTAACTTCCTTTCAGGGATAATTTCTCTGTAGCACATGATGCTGTTTGATAGCATTTTAATCCACAGTAGAATTCTTTCAAAAATGTGATCAATCCTCTCAAACCCTGCCACTCCTTATCAGCTAAGTTTATGTAATATTCTAAATCTTTTGTTGTCATTTCAATAATCTTCACAGTGTCTTCATCAGGAGCAGATCTGTCTTAAGAAACCACTTTCTTTGCTCATCTGTAAAAAGCAATTCCTCATCTGTGTAAGTTTTGTCATGTGATTATAGCAGTTTAGTCACATCTTCAGACTCTACTTCTAATTCTAGTTCTCTTAGATTTTCACCACATTTGCAGTTACTTCTTCCACTGAGGTCTTGAACTACTCAAAGTTGTCCATGAGAGTTGGAATGTTCCAAACTCTTGTTCATTTCAATATTTTGACCTCTTCCCGTGAATTATGAATGTTCTTAATGGCATCTCAAATGTGAATCCTTCCCAGAAGATTTTCAATTTACTTTGTCCAAATCCATCAGAGAGATCACTGTTTATGACAGGCACAGCCATAGAAAATGTATTTCTTAAATAATAAGACTTGAAAGTCAAAATGACTCTTGCATTTATGGGCTACAGAATGGATTATGTGTTCATAGCCATGAAAGCAGCATTAATCTCTTTGTTCATCTCCACCAGAAGTCTTGGGTCACCAGGTGTATTGTCAATGAGCATGGAATTTTTTTTTCTGAGCAGTATCTCTCAACAGTGGGCTTAAAATATTCAGTAAACCATATTGTGAACAGATGTGCCATCATCCAGATTAGTTGTTCCTTTTATAGAGTACAAGCAGAAGTAGGTTTAGCGTAATTCTTAGGGGCCGTAGGATTTTTTGATTGGTCAATGAGCATTGACTTCACCTTGATTACCAGTTGCATTAACTCCCAACAAGAGAGTCAGCCTGTGCTTTGAAACTTTGAGGCTAGGCATTAACTTCTCTCTAGCTATGAAGGTCCTAGATGGCATCATTTTTCTGTATAAGACTGTGTTGTCTATGTTGAAAATCTGTTGTTTACTATAACCACTTTCATTAATTATTTTGGCTAGTTCTTCTGGATAACTTGATGCAGCTTCTCCATCAGTACTTGCTTCGTCTTGCACTTTTATGTTACAGAGATGGCTTCTTTACTTAAACCTCATGAATCAACCTCTGCTAGTTTCCAGCTTTTCTTCTACAGTGTCCTCACCTCTCTCAGCCTTCATTGAATTGGAGAGAGTTAGGTCCTTGTTCTGCATTAGGCTTTGACTTAAGGGAACGTTGTATGGTTTGATCTTCTATCCAGACCACTAAAACTTTCTCTATATCAGCAATAAGGGTGTTTGGTTTTCTTATCATTCATGTATTCACTGGAGTAGCACTTTTAATTCCCTTTATGAAATTTTCCTTTGCATTCACAACTTGGCTAATTGACATAAGTGGCCTAGGTTTTAGCCTATCTAGCCTCTTGGGCACACCTTCCTCACTAAGCTTAAATATTTCTAGCTTTTGATTGAAAGTGGGAGATTTGTGACTCTTCACTTGATCACATAGAGGCCATTTTAGGGTTATTAACTGGCCTAATTTCAGTATTGTGTCACAGAGAATAGGGAGGCCCAAGGAAAGGGCAGAGAAATAGGGAACTGCTGGTCACTGGAGCTATCAGGACACACACAACATTTGTCAATTAAGTTCGCTGTCTTACATAGTTGTAGTTTGTGGCAACCCAAAGCAATTACAATAGTAAAAGCAAAGATCACTATTCAAAGTTCGCCATAATGACCATAATAATAATAAAAAAGTTTGAAATATTGTGAGGATTATCAAAATGTGATACACAGACATAAAGTGAACAAATGCTATTGGAAAAATGGTGCTGATAAACTTGCTTGATGCAAGTTTGATACCACAAACCTTCAATTTGTCAAAAACTCAGTATCTGGGAAGCTCAATGAAGCAAGGTATGTCTGTATCACTTCCACACATTTTCAGTTGACCCTTTTGGACAAGTGGTCCTGTCTAAATTAGGAACTGCTTTTCATCTATTGATTTGTACTCAGGATGTCGCTCAGTGTGTACCAATCAAAATACAAAGGGTAGCTGTCTAAATCTTTTTAATAATGCAAATTATTTCAGTAATTCCCATCTTTAACCTAGTTTTTTTTTTTTTTTATCATGCCTCTTCATCACCCCCATATATTTTTTTAAAGAGACTTTAGGGGCACCTGGGTGGCTCAGTGGGTTAAAGCCTCTGCCTTCAACTCAGGTCGAGGTCCCAGGGTCCTGGGGTCGAGCCCCACATCAGTCTCTCTGCTCAGAGGGGAGCCTGCTTCTCCCTCTCTCTCTCTGTCTGCCTCTCTGCCTACTTGTGATCTCTCTCTCTGTCAAATAAATAAATAAAATCTTTAAAAAAGAGAGAGACTTTATTTAGAAGAGTAGTTTTAGGTTCACTGCAAAATCGAGTGGAAAGTACAGAGAGTGTTCTCATATAGCCCATTCCCCAGCTGTGCCGCCTCCACTAACAAAATTAAGTTGACGACCTTTCCCTCTATTCCTAGTTTGCTGAGAGTTTTCATCATAAATAGGTATTGGATTTTTTCACGTGCTTTTTCTGCAGCTATTGATTTAATCATGTGACTTTTCTTTTTAACCTTGATGTGTGATAGATTACATTAATTGATTTTCAGATATAGAACCAGCTTTGACCACCTGGAATACATTGCCCTATACATTTTTTCCTCAAAGGCTATAGATAGGACTTGGGATTTTTCAGTCTTAGCAATTCTATGTTCAAAGCTCCTTGAAAGGATTCCATTTTTATGTATTGGGATGCCCCCCCTCTTTAAGGTTTGTTTGTTTGTTTGTTTGTTTGAGAAAGACAGGGAGCATGAGTGAGCATGAGCAGCGGGAGGGGCAGAGGGAGAAGCAGACTCTCTGCCGAGCAGGGAGCCTGACATGGTGCTGGATCCCAGGATCACAGGATCATGTGTGACCTGAGTGGAATGCAGATGCTTAGATGACTGAGCAACCCAGGTGCCCCTATGCATTGTTTTAACTTAAATATTTCATACATAAAATGAAGAGATGAAATTATTAAAACTAAACTTCTTTTTAGTGCTCTATTTCTATGATTCAGGTCTAGAATATTTAGGGTGTTATTGCCAAAAAAGCCCAACATTTTAAAATTTTTATTGTGGGGGCGCCTGGGTATCTTAGTCGGTTGAGCATCCAACTCTTGATTTCAGTTCAGGTCATGATCTCAGGGTTGTGAGCCCCACATCAGACTCTGCACTTGGCATGGAGCCTGCTTCTCCCTCTCCCTCTGCTCCCCACCTGCAGCTCTCTATCTCTCTCTGTCTTCTCTCTCTCAAGTAAATAAGTAAAATCTTTTAAAAAAATTTTTATTGTGAAATATTTCAAACACAGACAAATATTGAAGACCAAGATTTAGCAGGTAGTACATTTTGTCATAGTTGCATTTGATTTACTTTAAAAAATGTATGTGTGTATGCATTAGGTTAGTTAAAACTCCACTCCTTAATTATATTTCCTTTCCTCCTTACCACAATTGATCACTCTCCTGAAGTTTGTATAAATCTTTTTTTAAAAATTATACCTACATTTTAGTGCATATTATATGCATCCATAAACAACCTACATTATTATTTTGAGTTATTTTACTTTATATGAATGATTTCATACTGCATAATGTCACCATCCTCTCACATCCTTATGTTGCTGGTCACAAGAATCCTCACCCTCCTCTCACATCCTTGAAAATTACCCATATCAAGTTACTTTGTTCCTAAATTTTCTTCATCAGAAATTTCTTTTTGAGATAAAGCATTGCATTTCTCAAAAGTCGCCCTTTAAAAATTAATTAGATTTTGAGAGCTGTCTTAGGTACAAAGGAAAATGACTTAGAAATACAGAGAGTTCCCATATATCCCCATCTCTACCCAGGCAGAGCTGCCCTACTATCGATATCCTGCACCTCTGTGATGCATTGATAGAACTGATGAACCTACAAATACCCATCATCATCACTTAGAGTCCACAGTTTACTCATAGGTTCATTCTTGGTATCGTACATTCTATGGACAAATATATAATGACATTATCCACCATTATAGTATCATACAGAAGAGTTGTATTGCCCTAAAAATTCTCTGCTTTGCGTGGTCACCTCTCCCTTCCCCCAGCTCCAGGCAGCCACTGATCTTTTTATTATCTCCATAGTTTTGCTTTTTCCAGAATGTCATATATTTGGGATCATGCAATGTATAGCTTTTTCAGACTGGATTCTTTCACTTTCTGGTCTCCTCCAGAGTCTTTCCATGTCTTTATTTATCCATTCTTCAGTTGAGGGACGTTTGGGTTAAAAATAGTTTGGGTGACTACAAATAAAGTCACTCTAAGCATTTAGATAAAAGTTTTTGTGTGAACATAGTTTTTATTACATATAGGTCAGTACCTAGGAGTGGGATTACATAGTTAAATGTTAAACAGACTTACAAGAAACTATCAAACTGTTTTCCACAGTGGCTATACCATTTTGCATTTTCATCAGAGTTGTATTCCCTCCTGTGACAGTGTCCTTGGCAATACTTAGTATTGTCAAGGGTTTATTATTTTGTTTTATTTTGAACTTTTGGTCATTGTAATAGATGTGTAGTACTGTTTTATTATGGTTTTAATTTGCATATTTTAATGTGAAATTCACATTTTTCATGTGAAAACCTATTTGTAAAATGCCTTTTTATTTTTATGTAGTGGAAAGGAAATAGATATAAAGATTGGTGGATCAATCTTGTCCTTGGCATGCTTCTAAGAAAAGCTGGCCAGCAGAGTTTTGCACATTAAAGGGCCCTGGGTGTCCAGGGAGAGGGCCTGCTTTGCCTGTTTGACCTTATTACAAAGGACTAGTCTTTGTTTAAACAACAACAAAAACACCCCATAACTGGAGTCTCTCATTTCAGATATTTAATGCCATAATTAGCTGGTATTTATTTTGTCACATTTTACTTTGTTTTTACGTAAGGAATACTGCTTAAATGACTCTTTAAACTAAGATTTTGTAGTACAAGTCAGTTTTTGCTAGTACTCTTGAAGTACTGGTCAGAGGAGGTTAGGAAATTTGAATGCTTTTAAAGCTTTTAATGAACAAATGTTTGGTCATATGTATGGGTCATATGTATTGATGGGTCATATTGTATTCTGTTGGTAGAGCACATAGTCTTAATGTCAAGTTCCTTTTTGTAGACCCCATACTTTATCTTTCTAGAATATTATTCTTGTTTTACTTTAAATAAACAAGATTCCTTTTAAAATTGAACATGTACACAGATGTGCATAGCAGTTTTATTTCTGATAGCCAAGGCCTAGAAACTACCCAGATGACCTTTTTAAAGGTGTAAAGTTAGACTCTAGTCCATCCATACTGTGGAATACTACTTTCTAAAAAGTAATAAACTATTGATATATGCAACAACTGGGATGAACCTCAAGGAAAATTTGCTCAGTGAAAAAAGCCAATCTCAAAAGGATGTGCATTGCAGGATTCTATTTATATAACAGTTGAGAAATAGCATAATTATCAAACTGGAGAACAGATTAGTGGTTGCTATATTTTAGGAATGGAGACAAACAGATGGTGATTATAAATCATTAACATGAGGGAGTCTTGTGATAGTACAGTTGAGTATCTTGATTTTGATTTATTTTATTACTATTATTTTTAAAGATTTTATTTATTCATTTGTCAAAGAGAGAGAGAGCCTAAGCAAAGGGAGGACCAGGCAGAAGGGAAGGGAAAAGCAGGCTCTCCGCTGAGTGGGGATCCTGATGTGGAACTCGATCCCAGGACCCTGGGATCATGACCTGAACAAAGGCAGATGCTTAATTGACTGAGCCATCCAGGTGTCCCTTGATTTTTTTTTAAAGATTTTATTTATTTATTTAACAGAGAGCACAAGCAGGGGGAGTGGCAGGCAGAGGGAGAGGGAGAAGCAGATTCCCTGCTGAGCCGGGAGCCCAATGTGGGGCTCTCTCCCAGGACCCTGAGACCATGGCCTGAGCTAAAGGCAGATGCCTAACTGTTTGAGCCACCCAGGCAACCTGTGTATTTTGATTTTGATAAAATGTAACAGAATTGCATAGATTTGCAGTGCATACACACAGTACTGCATGTAAAACTGGTGAAATCTGAAAAAGCTGTACAAATTGTCCTAATGTCAATTTCTTGACTTTGGTATTGTATAGTGTTTGTGCGGAATGTTTGCACTGAGGAGAGAGGCATTAGACTTCATTCTGCATTTCTTTCCAACTACCTATAAGTCTCTAATTATTTAAAAATAAAAATTTTTCACTCAAAAATATTTGATTCAACTACAAATACTCTTGTTTTTGAAATGTTTAAGTAAAACATGGATATTTTTCATGAAAATTCAAATAATATAGGAGTATTTGGTAAAAAGAGAATAGGGCAAATAGTTAATATTTTCAGAGTAGTTTGTTTTTTTCCTTTCTCTCTTCCCCTTGTAAAAATAAAGAAGTATAATGATGTTGCTGATTTGTATCTATAATGATAGTTAACTGCTGCAGACATGATAAAACTATGCCATACCTTTACACCCTACTTTCTTGGTAGTGTTGCATCATGGAGCGGGAAATTCAAGAGAGCTTAGTATTCCAGACATACTGTATCTGTTTCTGGAAATTAAATGCTGCATAGGATTAGAAAATACTGATCCAGGAAGCATATGTAAACAGAAAATGGTGACTTTATTCTCAGTAATTTGGATGTGTATGAGGGAGAATATAATGTAATATTGTTTTTACACTCATACTATTTTTATAGCTTCATTTATTGTCGAGTGGTAGAAAGACTAGATGATTATTGCCTAGATTTTGTACCCTTTGAATGGGAATATGATATTGAGTAGATATGAAAAGTGTCTGTCCTTAATACTGTTGGGGATTTGTGCCATACAAAATGAGTTAAATAAACCTGATCTTGCTCTAGGAACAAAAGAAGTTCACCTCCAGCTTGGTGTGGAGATACGCATGTAAACAGATAAAATATAATCCTAAAGTAATTAAGAGTAAAGAGCTTTGGAGCAAGAAAAAGTGACATTCTGGATATTGGGAACATGTGTATAAAGGCCACTAAAGGTCTTCCTATGTTAGTGGGAACTGAGAATGGAGGAGTGGGATCAGTCAATGGCAAGAAGTAGATGGGTCCCAGGGCTTGCTTACTTATGAGGCACAGGAGGCATAGGGCAGGGCATAGGGCCCTGTATTTCTGGAGGCCATTGATAATTTCTTTTAAAATCAGAAGGTAAAAATGAACTTTTAGATTGAAGAAAATATTTTAATGTCTAATTTTAATATATTTTCTTTATACCAATGCAGTTACAAAACATAATTTTAAATATTATTATTAAAGATTTTATTTATTTGAGAGAGAGACAGAGATAGAGCACAAGCGGGGAGGAGAGGGAGAAGCAGGCTCCCTGTTGCACAGGGAGCCTGATGTGGAGCTCAGTCTCAGGACCATAATCTGAGATGAAGGCAGATGTTTGGCGGACTCAGCCACCCAGGTGCCTCTTAAATTTTTTTTTTTTTTAATGGAGGGAGGGGCCCATGAAAAAAAAGTTCCTCATGCCCACAGAAATGATCATCCAGTTTTGTTGGTTCTTGATTGTGAGGATCTTACAAACTAACTGAAGAGTTTGGATTTAATTCTAGAACATTAGGGACCTAACAGATTTTAAGCATAATCAGTTCTGTCTTTTTATGATGATACCTCTCTCTCAGCAGTTTGGATGAGACAATTTCTAGTTTAATGTGGTTACATTAAATTAGAATTGTTTTAGTGCTTATTATAAGCAAATATCACCTGTTTAAAATGAGGAGAACAATTTTAAAAGATATTTTATTTATTTATTTGAGAGAGAGGGAATGAGTGGTAGGGGAGGCAGGGGTGGGGCAGAGGGAGAGAAGAAGACTCTGCTGAGTGAGGAGCCTTTCTCACAGCTTTATCTCATGACCCTGAGATGATGACCTGAGCCAAAATCAGGAGTTGGAAGCTTAATAACTGAGCCACCCAGGCGCGCCAAGGAGAACAATTTTTTTAAAGACCCATGTCTAATTACTGCTGTACCTGGTTAAGAACATCCCTTAAAAGACGTTAACCATAATCACCATACTTTGATCAAAATTTGTCTAGCTGTTGACCAATTTAGAATATCTATGTAAATGATCAGGTCGATGTACATGATCTGTGACAGTATAATGCTAGGTTATACTATTTCTTAATCATAGTCTTTGCTTCATCCCTATTTTTCCTACATTATTTATGAAGAATTCCTAGCTTTATACACAGATACTGCTGATACTGATCTCAACAAATAGCATTTAAAAAAAAAAAGATTTTATTTATTTATTTGTCAGAGAGAGAGAAAGAGCATAAGCAGTGGGAGCGGGAAGCAGAGGGAGAAGAAGCAAGCTCTCTGCAGATCAAGGAGCCCTATGTGGGACTCTATCCCAGGTCCCCGGGATCATGACCCGAGCCGAAGGCAGATGGTTAGCTAACTGAGCCACCCAGGCATCCCTCAACAAATAGCTTTTTTTTTTTTTTTTTAAGATTTTATTTATTTATGACAGAGAGAGATAGCAAGAGAGAGAACGTAAGCAGGATGGGAGCTGAAGAGGGAGAAGCAGGCTCCCTGGGGCTTGATCCCAGGGCAATGAGATCATGACCTGAGCCGAAGGCAGACACTTAACGACTCAGCCACCCAGGCGCCCCAACAAATAGCATTTTTAAAAAGATATTTATTTATATATTCTTTTAATTTTATTTACTTATTTAATTTAAATTCAATTAATGAACATATAATGTATTATTAGTTTCAGAGGTAGAGCTCAGTGATTCATCAGTTTTATATAATACCCAGTGCTCATTATATCATGTGTCCTCCTTCGTGTCAATCACAGTTACCCATTCCTCCAGCAACCCTCAGTTTCAACAAATAGCATTTTAAAAGCTGCAAATACTGTTTTATAAAATTTTTCTTTGTTTTGACAAGGGCTGTTTAGTTATAATTCTTGCTAGTATACCTTTATATTGCATAAAAATTTCCTGAATCATAATTTGAAAGAGTTACTGTTAAAATAGCAAATTATAATTGGTCTATACTAATGCCACTGTCACGAAATAATTCCTAAAAAGTAGGCTGATGTTATTTTTTTTTAAAGATTTTATTTATTTATTTGAAAGACAGAGATCACAAGTAGGCAGAGAGGCAGGCAGAGAGGGAGTGGGGGAGGCAGACTCCCCACTGAGCAGAGAGCCCAATGCGGGGCTCAGTCCCAGGACCCTGAGATAGTGACCTGAGCCAAAGGCAGAGGCTCAACCCACTGAGCCACCCAGGCACCCCAGGCTGATGTTATTTTAAGAAAAAAATTATTTAGTGAAAACTCAGGGGGTATTAAAGATATGATTCATTTCCCTCTAATTTGTACCTTTATTGTTTTGACATTCATTTCAGCTAAGTTAGTAGGGGTGGGGTATGAAGAGGGATACCTAGGGGAGGTTGGATTTGTTTGTTTTTTGTCTTTTTCTATAAGGAGAACTTTAGGTTTCAGTCATCAAATTATTTAATAATGGCACTAAAAGGGGCACCTGGGTGGCTCAGTGGGTTAAAGCCTCTCTCTGCCTTTGGCTCAGGTCATGATCCCAGGGTCCTGGGATCAAGCCCCACATCAGGCTCTCTGCCAGAGCCTGCTTCCCTTCCTTTCTCTCTGCCTCTCTGCCTAATTGTGATCTCTGTCTGTCAAATAAATAAATAAAATCTTAAAAAAAAATAATGGCACTAAAAATTTTACACATGTTCAGGCCGTTAGCTACGTTTCAATTATAAAATAGGATATCTAAGAAGAGCAAAAAATTTTGTTCTAACATCTTTTTCTTCACAGAAGCACACCTTTTTTTATATATTTAAAGTAAATAAAGCAGTTTTATTTATGATTTCTTTACTTTCAGGTACAGTTAAATCTGTATTCATTAACTCAATATTTAACACAAAGTTCTAGTAAAAATAGATAATAGGTGTGGAGGGGGAAAATAGGATATCTTGGTTATGGAAAACTAGAGTTACTGAGTTCATAAATTCTGACCTTTCTAACAAGACAAAAATGGAAATCGAGTGGATTGTGTAACTTTAATATGTGGTATTGAAGGTAAGGAGCACTTAACCCGAGTCAAAAAAAGGTTGGGGTGCCTGGCTGACTCAGTTGGAAGAATATGTGACTTTTGATCTTGGGTTTGTGAGTTTGAGCCCCATGCTGGATGTAGAGATGACTAAAAAAATAATAAAAAATTTAAGAAAATAGGGTGGGACAGGAAAAAAATTATGCCTTATAGATATGCTTTTTTATATCTCTATTACAGAGTTTTTGTTTGTAGTTTGAATCATTTAAGTATGAATCCTTATGTTGTGTCTGCTTTGTATGTAGAAATATATTTGATTTTAATCTTTATAATCACTTGGTAAAGTTTGCAAATTAGGATAATCTGAGGAAATACTGGTATTAAATGTGTAAAATGATCTAGTAAATATAATTAAATTTATCATTAAATGAATTTGAATATGTGGCTACATGTTGCAGAAATATAGTTGAATCAAAACTAGGCCGATGTTCTAGAATTAGTATTTATAAATAGGCTATAGTGTATTTTTTTGGCTATTTAGTTGTTATTAGTATTATCTTATATAAGACTTCCTGAAGTGGTTTTTTTTTTTCTTTTCTTTTTAAAGACTTATTTATTTTAGGAAGAGAGAGAACATGCGTGGGTGCCCTCTCTCCCTGCACATGTAGGGGAGGGGCAGAAGGAGAGGAAGAGAGAGAGAATTTTAAGCAGAATCTTCACTCAGTGCTGAGCCCCATACAGGGCTTGAGCTCAGAACTCGGAGTCAGATGCTTAACTGACTGGGTCACCCAGGCGCCCTTTTGTTTTAATGTGTACTTCTTTATTATTAGAACTTGAATATCTTTTGGAGTGTTAATTCCCTTATCACCCATAATTTGCCTATTTGTATTTGCCCAATTTTCTATTAGATTGTTCTTCCATGTTCTTTTTAGAGGTAGAGGGAGGGGTAAAGAGAGAGGGAGAGACAGAATCTCAAGCAGGTTTCACACCTAGGAGCTCCATCCCACCACCCTGAGACCATGACCTGAGCCTTGAAAGCACAAGTCGGTTTCTTAACCAACTGAGCCACCCAGGCACCCTGAAGTGGTTTTAAATGTGGAAATCAAGTTACATTTATATTTTAGTAATTACTCTCTTTGAGTACTGAATTCAGTAATAGCTGTCTGTCTCCAAATGGACGATATAAGATGCTTGAAGGGTAGAACTCTATATTACGTAATTATGAATACCCTATTTGCCTAGGCCAATACTTTGAAGGTGCTTTCTCTTGTAATAAATATGGCAGGTCACTGTGTCTAAATGGACTTAGGTATATAGTTCTTGGCTCTTTCATTTCTTCCCCAGAGTTTGGTCCTTAGTTCTATAGGTTCAGAAACATTATTTTCATAGGTCATCTCCAGCGCTAAGGTGTTAGTGAATTAAGCCATACTAGAAGGATATACACCCAAAATTAATAAATAAATCAAAAGCCCAAGAGGCCATATATATATGTATTAGACTGTTACTCTGGTTAGTCAAACCTTAGTAAAGTCAACTTTAAGAAACCAAATAAGGATCAGTTGTAGCTTTTGATAACCTTTTACTTCTTTGTTTTTCTCAGCAATGTTAATAAATATTTGTAAGCTGATAAATTATGTGGCAAATATTCTATTGAAATTAGCCAAATCAGATTATGTGTATGGAAAAAGATTAACTAGAATTGAAAGTACATTGTGTTGTCCCTTCAGCATAACGTGTGATTGA
The DNA here is from genome assembly GCF_010015895.1 of Lontra canadensis. NCBI lineage: Eukaryota > Metazoa > Chordata > Mammalia > Carnivora > Mustelidae > Lontra > Lontra canadensis. The sequence continues at coordinate 11,871,513 of NW_022631012.1, read as the reverse complement.
GCATTTCTGTTTCTGGCTTTTATATTGATATTTTTAATAACAAAGTCATTTTTTTTGCCAACGAATATTCTTAGTTTTAAAAACAAATTTACTAAGGTATATTTTATATACCATGAAATTCACTCATTTTAGGTGACTGATTTTTTTTTTTTAAATAAATTTACAGAGGTGTGCTGCCATTACCACAGTCTAATTTTAGAACATTTCCATCTGCCCAAAAAGAAATTAGGTACCCACTGGTAGTGATTCTCCTCATCCGTAGTTTACCATGCCCAATGATGTATGTTTAGCTTTCTATAACTGACTGTAAAGTATTGTAAAAGCGAATACTGCAGAATTTCCCAAAATTATTCAAACCTCTAGGTTTGTTAATTTGTTTGTTTTGAAGTTTTGATAATTTAAAGCATGGACTTTGAAAATGATGGTTCTTTATTCAGATACCTAAATTATTTAATGGGAGAGTAGTGAGAATAATTTGTGTAAGAAAGGATTGCTTTTGGGAAATCAGTTTTCAAGCTTCTTATTTGGAGGTGACAAATTAATGAACAGAAAGGAATTATTGAATAAATATAAATTACAAATGTATTTAGGTCTTGTTAAGGACTTAGTAGGGAAATTTATAGTCCCTTTCAAAAAGACTAAGATTTTGTATAATAATGTGTTACCAGGGTTTTCATGAAATTAAATTTGTCATTCTTTTATTTATTTTAGCTTCTCAGAACCAAGAACGTCTATGCGCATTTAAAGATCCATATCAACAAGACCTTGGGATAGGCGAGAGTCGAATCTCTCATGAAAATGGAACAATATTATGCTCAAAAGGTAGCACTTGCTATGGCCTTTGGGAGAAATCAAAAGGGGACATAAATCTCGTAAAACAAGGCAAGTAACACTTTTCTTACCTGAAATAACTTTGTGTTTCATAAAATTGAAGGTATCTTTTATCTAAAAAGGACCCGGAAGTAGATTAAACCTTTTCCAGGAAAACAGTAAGTTTCAAAATACATATCCATGTATATATTCACCCATTAGCCCCAAATTTGTAGAGAGTAATAGGTTTTTAGCTTATTTTAATAACATTTTTCTTATTACAGTGTTAATATATCTTCATTCTACAAAGTTTGGAAAATACAGAGAACTATGAGAAAAATAAATGTCTACAGTTCCATACATTTTTTTTTTAAGATTTTACTTATTTATTTGACACAGAGAGACAGCAAGAGAGGGAACACAAGCAGGGGGGGATGGGAGAGGGAGCAGCAGGCTTCCTACTGAGCAGGGAGCCTGATGTGGGGCTCGATCCCAGGACCCTGAGATCATGACCTGAGCTGAAGGCTGATGCTTAACGACTGAGCCCCCCAGGTGTCCCTACAATTCCATACTCTTACAAATTATTTTACATATTAGTTCATTCCCTGCAAGTGTATTTTTTATGGACCTCTATGTTTATATGTATGTGGCCTTATTTTTCAAAATTAGGATGATACTGTATGTATAAACAATTTCATACCCAATATTTCTTATCTTAAATTATATTATGAACATTTTCCTATGTCTTTAAATATACTTTGAAAGCTCTGTACAATATTTCATTGTATGCACGTATTGTTTATATGCAGTTTACTCACACATTACTCTGTCGTTGGCCAGTGTATTGTGTTCTGGTTTTACTGTGATACATAATGCTTCAGTGGACATCTTTGAACTTAAATCTTGCATTGTATCTGGATTATTTCCCTGGAATAGATTGCAGAAGGTAGTATTATTAGATAATAAAGCATAAATATTTTAAAGGCTCTTTATGAAAATTGCCATGTGGCTTTCTATAAATGCTATATACATTTACATTTTCCCAACAATATATGGGAGTATTACTGAAATCTTGTTATGACAATATATATATATATGTATATATATTTTTTTTAAGATTTTATTTAGTTATTAGACACAGAGAGAGAGAGATCACAAGTAGATGGGGTGGCGGGGGGGAGAAGCAGGCTCCCCGCTGAGCAGAGAGCCTGATGCGGGACCCGATCCCAGGACCCTGAGACCATGACCTGAGCCGAAGGCAGAGGCTTAACCCACTGAGCCACCCAGGCGTCCCAATATATTATTTTTTTAAACTTAGAACAGTTTAATAGATATAAACAAAAATGAAATCTTACTGTTGCTTTAATAATAATTCTTAGATTAATGATGAGGTTAAACATTTACTGGTGGCTTTTCTCCCCATGAAGTGCTTGTTAAAACTCCGCCATTTTTTTTGTTGCTGTTGCTGCTATTTAAAAAATGTAGGGGTGCATGGGTGGCTCAATGGGTTAAGTCTCTGCCTTCAGCTCGGGTCATGATCTCAGGGATCATGCGTGGGATCGAGCCCCGCGTCGGGCTCTCTGCTCAGAAGGGAGCCTGCTTCCCCCTCTCTCTGCCTGCCTCTCTGCCTACTCGTGATCTCTCTCTCTGTGTCAAATAAATAAAATCTTTAAAAAAATTTTTTTAAATGTGTATTTCCCATTCATTTGTAGGAGTGGTTTATAACTCATATGTATTATGTACTTACTGTGTCACATTGATTGCAATTATTTCTTTGTTGTTTTCCTTTTAACTTTATTTATTGTATTAACCCTAACTTGTTTGCATTAATATCAATTTGTAGGTTGTTGGTCTCACATTGGAGATCCCCAGGAGTGTCACTATGAAGAATGCGTAGTAACTACTACCCCTCCCTCAATTCAAAATGGTACATACCGTTTCTGCTGCTGTAGCACAGATTTGTGTAATGTCAACTTCACTGAGAATTTTCCACCTCCAGACACAACACCACTCAGTAAGTAGTTTAAGTAATTTACTTTCCTTGTTGTTAATTCTTTTCTCCAAAGATCCGCAAAATTTTTAAAAAAATATAAAAACATCAGGTTTGGCAGAGGGAAAGAGAGAGTTCAAACATTATGAGACCACATCGAGTTAACACCTGAAATCCAAAAGAGGTGCACCAGGATTTCCAGGGTATCACAAGAGTACCAAATAAGTTTGAATTGAGATATGGTACTTTCCAGCCTCTGTGAAGCTATACTTCCAACAGTACAAATATACATACACGTGTGGGTGCCTGGCTGGTTCATAGTTGATAGAGCATGCAACTCTTGATCACAGGGTCATGAGTTCAAACAACATGTTGGACATAGAGCTTACTTAAAAAAATATACTTACGGAGGCACCTGGGTGGCTCAGTTGATTAAGTGGTCAACTTGATTTTGTCTCTGGTCATGAGATCAAGTCCTGCATCAGGCTCCACACTCAGTGTGGAGTCTGCTTGAGATTCTCTCTCTCCCTCCCCATTGCCCCTTCACCTGCTCACTCTCTCTTAAATAAATAAAGGAAGAAACTATTAAAAAAAAAAACCCTCACATACTAAAAAAAAAAGAAAAACCCTCACACATAGAGTTATTCATTGCAGTATTATTTATAACTGTAAAACACTGGGAACTCTTAAATGTTCAGGAATAGATTAGTTAAAATATACTATGATATATACATATAATGGAGTACTAACTGTACATCTATAACAAAAAATAAGTAATATCTCTATGAATTTATATGGAGTGATTTCTGGAGATAATGTTAGGAGAATAAAAAGCATATATATACTGTGCTGTCTCTTGTGTAAGACAGAAAACTTATCTTTACAAAAAGAAACAAAGGATAAACCAGAAGATAACTAAGTTGGTTACTTACAAGGGATGGAGAGAAAGGAGTGGAAAGTATAAAGGAATGAGAGAACTAATGTAAGGATTTTACAAACACAGTGTTTTACTATTTATACTACTTCGGTCAATATGGGATGTAAGAGATGGGAGGAGAATTGCAAACAAATACTGAACTCTTTTAGGTTTGTTTTCTAGTAGCCTGGACAAAGCAATTGTGAAACAATTGTAGACGTATAATAAGATTAAGAAATAAGTAAATGGTGTTGATGCTTTTGGGAGCCAGTGCTCTTACTGAGGAAATAGGCACATACAATTATAGATGGAGGAATACGATAGAATACTGTATGGATAGATTATAATTCAAGGTATGAGAATGGATTTATGATTTTAAAAATATACGTATGTATGTGTTACATGCATGGATATGTGGCCATGTATATATGTGTATGCATGTGTATATATTTGTGTATATATTTGTATTTATGTGTATAGTGTACACACACATCCCTATATATTATCATTTCTTAGCTCTATTTGTTGAAAAGGATAAGAAGCCATAAATACCACCCCAGTAGCAGTAAACAAATGTAATACTCAGATTTAGATTCTAATACCACTCCCCAGCAAAAAGAAGTTGGGCTCCTTGGAAAAATGACTTATTCTCAGACTAGAGCAGAATAGGTGCAAGATAAGCCAGAAGTATCCTATAACACTAGAAAGTAAGGAAAAGAAGTGCCCCCAAATGCAGGGGAGACTTGTCACAAGGTAATAGGATCCAGCTTGAAGAAATTCCTACTGTCTAAATTTGGGACAATTTGAGTGCTAAAGAAGTACAGTAACAAATTGTAAACCATTGGAGGGAAAATGAATTCATGAGTCAATGCTGATAGCAGAGACAGAAGAAGAGAGAGTACTTGCTTATAGTAGAATGCCAGGTGCCTGCTGGTAAGTTTAGGGGAGTGGAGTTGGAAAATTATCCTTCTGTAGCCATCATGGTAAGGATTGGATCAGGCAGGAATAACCAAAACATCCTAAATCTAAGGGCATTTTGAATATGGAGCCAATTTATTTGCATTTTTTTAAAGATTTTATTTATTTATTTGACAGAGATACAGCGAGAGAAAGGGAACACAAACAGGGGGAGTGAGAGAGGGAGAAGCAGGCTTCTCCTGCAGGGAGCTGGATGCGGGGCTAGATCCCAGGACCCTGGGATCATGCCCTGAGCCGAAGGCAGACGCTTAATGACTGAGCCACTCAGGCACCCTAGAATATTTGCATTATTTTAAAGTGTCTCCCACATATTGCAAGGGAAATATTAGTAATCATAAGTTGAGGATATTGGGTAACACCTTGATCAGGTAATTAAAATCAGCATCATTAATGAAGGGCAAGATGGATATCCATGATACCCTGAGAAGGACACAGTATCACTAATGGAGTACTGTATCTCATCCAAGAATGCATAACCAGAACCTAATCATGAGGGAACATCACACAAACCAGGAACTAGGAGTGCTCTGTTACTAGGAGTGCCAATGTCCTATAAAGCAAAGAGACTGTGGGAAAGATCTAGATAAAAAGGAGGCTAAAGAGACTTTACAACTAAGCCATGCCTAGCTCTCCTATGCTGGATGTGAAAAATATGATAAAGGACATTGTTAGACCAATTGGCAAAAGAGATGATTAAGGAATTATTTCAATATTAAATACACTGAAGCTGGTAACAGTATTACGGTTATATAAGAGAATATCCATATTCTTGGGAAATATCCCAAGAAATGTTTAGAAATAAGGGACAATAATGTGTGTGTGTGTGTGTTTGTGTGTGTGTGTGTATTGACTTCCCTGAGATGGTTCAAAAAAAGTATTTGCGTGTGTGGTGTGCACAGAAAGAGAAAAGAATGGGGGGCGCCAGGGTATCTCAGTTGGTTAAGAGTCTGCCTTCAGCTTGGGTCATGATCGCAGGGTCCTGAGACTGAGCCCCATGTCAGGCTCCCTGATCAGATGGGGGAGTCTGCTTCTCCTTCTCCCTTCCCCTGCTTGTGCTCTCTCGCTCCCTCAAACAAAATCTTAAAAAAAAAAAAAATGATAAAGCAAGCAAATGGGGTAAAATGGTAACAATAAGTGAAATTGGGTAAAGATGTATGGTTATTCTTTGTACTCTTCTCATTCTTAGAACTATTCTGAAAGTTTTAAATTATTTCCAAATAAAAATTTAAAAATTTATCTTTTTGGAATATAGCACATTTCAAGAATTCTCTGTCAAGAGCTTTTATTAGTCTATACTCTGAGATCTTCAGTTTGGGATTATTTCCTTTGATTTGTTGAACCACTAAACTGAAAGTAGTAGGATGTGTTTTCATATCTGCTCAAGACCATTAGCTTTTATCCTGAATTGGCTACATTTATTTTCCACAAAGAAGCAAACAAACAAAATAAGATTTCTAATTTTCACTTGTACATCTAGCTAGATGAAAGAGAAGTGAATTTGTGCATAAGTTCTCCTCAATATTTTTATAGCTACATTTCAGAATGTTACTGAGATTTTGGTCTACTATAATCTTTTTTTTTTATCTTTATTTTTTTATTTTTTATTTTTTTATAAACATATAATGTATTTTTATCCCCAGGTCTGTGACTCGCCAGGTTTACACACTTCACAGCACTCACCATAGCACATACCCTCCCCAATGTCCATAACCCCACCCCCCTCTCTCTCCCCCCTCCCCCCAGCAACCCTCAATTTGTTTTGTGAGATTAAGAGTCACTTATGGTTTGTCTCCCTCCCGATCCCATCTTGTTTTATTTATTCTTCTCCTACCCCCCTAACCCCCCACGTTGCATCTCCACTTCCTCATATCAGGGAAATCATATGATAGTTGTCTTTCTCCGATTGACTTATTTCACTAAGCATGATACCCTCTAGTTCCATCCACATCGTCGCAAATGGCAAGATTTCATTTCTTTTGATGGCCGCATAGTATTCCATTGTATATATATACCACATCTTCTTTATCCATTCATCTGTTGATGGACATCTAGGTTCTTTCCATAGTTTGGCTATTGTAGACATTGCTGCTATAAACATTCGGGTGCACATGCGCCTTCGGATCACTATTGTTTGTATCTTTAGGGTAAATACCCAGTAGTGCAATTGCTGGGTCATAGGGTAGTTCTATTTTCAACTTTTTGAGGAACCTCCATGCTGTTTTCCAGAGTGGTTGCACCAGCTTGCATTCCCACCAACAGTGTAGGAGGGTTCCCCTTTCTCCGCATCCTCACCAGCATCTGTCATTTCCTGACTTGTTAATTTTAGCCATTCTGACTGGTGTAAGGTGATAATTCATTGTGGTTTTGATTTGTATTTCCCTGATGCCGAGTGATGTGGAGCACTCTTTCATGTGTCTGTTGGCCATCTGGATGTCTTCTTTGCAGAAATGTCTGTTCATGTCTTCTGCCCATTTCTTGATTGGATTATTTGTTCTTTGGGTGTTGAGTTTGCTAAGTTCTTTATAGATTTTGGACACTAGCCCTTTATCTGATATGTCGTTTGCAAATATCTTCTCCCACTCTGTCAGTTGTCTTTTGGTTTTGTTAACTGTTCCCTTTGCTGTGCAAAAGCTTTTGATCTTGGTGAAATCCCAGTAGTTCATTTTTGCCCTTGCTTCCCTTGCCTTTTGGCGATGTTCCTATATCAGATCGCATAAATCTTTTGCCTTTTACTATAATCTTTTGAACCAAAAGCTGAAGTATTGCCAACTAGGAATCATTTATGTTAGCCCAATAAAAAGGGAACGTGTTTTTTAAGTGAAGTGCTGTAATATGGGAGCATTGGCTCAATTGCTTCTTTTGTTCTAAACAAAGTAAGTGAATTTGAAGTTAGCAAACAAGATGAATATTGATTTTTGCATTAACCTTAAGAAAAATAGTCGTATTGAATGTCAGACATTTAGTCTATAAATGATAGGTGCTTGATCAAAATAAAAATAGTTTTTAAAGTGTTGAAGTTTAAAGAAATTGATTAAAATATTAAGACGCCTGGGTGTCTCAGTTGGTTAAGCGTCTCTTTTTTCACACTTCCTGATTTTTTATTTTAATTTTTTAACTTAAATTTTGAAATTTTTTTTCAGTATTCCAAGATTCATTTTTTATGCACCACACCCAGTGCTCCATGCAATTCGTGCCCTCCTTAATACCCACCACCAGGCTCACCCAATCCCCCACCCCCCCTCCCCTCTAAGGAATAACACGGAGGACATTGGGAGAAGGAGAGGAGAAGTGAGTTTGGGGGAAATCAGAGGGGGAGACAAACTATGAGAGACTGTGAACACTGAGAAGCATCTGACTCTTGATTTCGGCATAGGTCATGATTTTGGGGTCATAACACAGAGCCCCATGTCAGGTTCTGTGCTTAGTGTGGAGTCTGCTCAAGAACTTTCCCTCTCCCTCTGCCCCTCCCCTGCTCTTGCTCTCTTTCTCTCTCTCTAAAATAAATAAAATCTTTTAAAAGTATATATATATATATAATTAAGAAGCAGAACTTTTTGTTCTTGGTATATACATCAATAGAAAGTCTGGTGATAGTGATTTTTCTCTCCTTTAAAATTTTCCATTATAAAAATACCACTTATTGAATATTTAACATACATATTTGTCAAAAACATTTATATATGTTTAAAATTTGCTAGAAATACGGTGCACAGTTTTAAGTTATGGAGAAGTAGGATAGTGTGTGTTGACTGTTGAAGAAGAAGGTTACATATTATTCTTATATTGTTGCATTATTTGAATCTTTAACCTGAGGATATATTTGTGTATAATGTATATGAGAAAATATTAAGGGAATACCTGCTTATTAAATTTGAAAAGTAGAAAAATGAGATAAGTGGAAAGAAGAGAAATAATCTTTAATAAGTTCTATATCCAAATATAATCATTATTAATATTTTGGATATTTTTTCCTAGTCTTCTCTCTTTAATTTTTGTATGTTTGTATTAGTGATAAAAATGTATTTCAGGGATCACGTGGCTGGCTCACTTGGCGTGTGACTCTTGAACTTTCAGGTCCTGAGTTAGATCCCCACATTAGGGGAAGAGTTTACTTTTTAAAAAAAGGATGGGAGGGGGAATGCATTTTAGATCCTGCTTTGTTGTTGAGTAGATTAAGTATTTTCCAGTTTATTGTATATGTTTCATAGTCATCAGTTTTTTTTTAAAGATTTTTTATTTATTTATTTGACAGACAGAGATCACAAGTAGACAGAGGCAGAGAGAGAGAGAGGGAAGCAGGCTCCCTGCTGAGCAGAGAACCCGATGCGGGACTCGATCCCAGGACCCTGAGATCATGACCTGAGATCATGACCTGAGCCGAAGGCAGCGGCTTAACCCACTGAGCCACCCAGGCGCCCCCATAGTCATCAGTTTTAATGGTTATATTTCATTAATAATTTTCTTATCCATTCCCTTGTTTTGGACATTTAGGCTGTTTCTAGTATTTTATGCCAGTGGACATCTTTGTACATATATCAATTATATTAAATTATAATTGCCAGAATTGTTATTTCTATATCCAGTAGTAACAATATTAAAATTCCTCATATATTGTGAAATTGCTTTTCTGTTGGTGGAAACAGTTCACATTCTCCCATTAGTGATGTACTAGAGTGCATGTTCCATCATGTCTTTATCAGCACTAGTATTCTTATTTTTTTTTGAAGGTTTTATTTATTTATTTGACACACAGAGAGAAGGAGAGAGCAAGCACAAGTAGGTGGAGTAGCAGGCAGGGAGGAAGCAGGCTCCCCTCGGAGCAGGGAGCCCATTGTGGGGCTCAATCCCAGGACCCTGGGATCATGACCTGAGCTGAAGACAAACACTTAACCAACTTAGCCACACAGGCACCACAGCACTAGTATTATTAAAATAAAACTTTGCTGAGATCATTTTGAAATATGATTAGGATTGGGTTTTGTTTTGGGGGGATTTTTTTGAGCAAGAGAGAGAGAACATGAGGTGAGTGGGCAGAGGAAGAGACTTGAGAATCTTAAGTAGGCTCCATTCTCAGCACAGAGCACAATGCAGGGCTTGAGATCATGACCTGAGCCAAAAATAAGAGTTGGATGCTTAACTGAGCCACCCGGGCCGCCCCTTGGATTATTTTTATTAGTGAGGTTCATGTGTTTTTTTTCTCTCTGTTTTGAGTTTCCTGTGTTCATTGCCTATCTGTAATATTCTTTTTCAATAATGAAGTTAATTAGCTTTGAGAAGAATGATTTAGAATAGTCTGAAATCACATCATTTCATCCCTTGTTAGTTTGTCTTGATACCATAGGGATGACAGGAGCTACATTTTAAATAGTAATTTAATATGTATTTGTAACATTTAAAAAAAAATCTTTGAACCTTGGTTCTTCCTAAGGAAAGACCGTTAATATCTTTCATTAAAAGTTCAATGCTCATTTATAGTGCTAAATTATACATTAATCAAGGTGTCAAAAATAAAATGTTCATTACTCAATCTTTTTAGAACAGTGTTCACTGAAACAGTATCTCCAAACTTCTCATGATGTTTTTGTAATGACTGTTAAAGCTTTGCATTTGCATAATGTTTTATAATTTCAAAGTGCTGTCACATCTATAAACTCTTTGAAGATGTGTCCATAACATTTGAGTAGCTTAATAAAAAACAAACCCATTTGTCCTAATGAGTAAGTATGCTAACTCAGATTGGTCGTTGAAGTGGTTGTCTTTCTCTAGCACATTTAGCTTGCAGCTTCTCTTTTTTTAAACTTTTAACCTATTATTGTATTGACAATCAATGTCAGGTGTTAATATTTTGGGCCCACAACAACAAAAAAATTATTTCAAACTTACAAAAACTTCCATATACCTTTTATCCACAGATTCACCAGTTATTAACATTTTGCTATGTTTATTATTCTCCTCCATATATATACATATGCCGATCACTATTTTTTTTCTGAACCTTTTGCAAATAAGTTGCAGGCATCATGCCTAAATTTCCACATATTTTGTAATTGTGTTTGGCTCTTCTTCTACTAGATCTTTTTTTTTTTTTTTTTTTTTTTTTTTAGATTTTATTTTTCATTTATTTGGTAGAGAGCCTGTGAGAAAGCATGAGAGTGGGAGGGACAGAGGGATAAATAGACTTCCTGCTGAATGGGAAGCCTGATGTGAGGCTCCATCCCAGGACCCTGGGATCATCACCTGAGCTGAAGAGAGACAGTTAACCAACTGAGCCACCCAGGTGCCCCTACTAGATTCTTCAGAAAAAATTTTATTGAAGTATAGTTGACACACAGTGTTATGTTTTAGGTGCACAATACAGTGATTCAGTTATTTCTTTATATTATGCTGTGTTCACAAGTGTAGCTACCATCTGTCACCATACAGCAATATCATTGACTATATTCCCTATGCTGTACCTTTTATTCCCATGACTTAACCATTACATAACTGGAAAACTGTATCTAACATTCTCCTTAACTCATTTTGGCCCATCTCCTTACTCCCTTTCCTCTGGCAACCATCAGTTCGTTCTATTTATAGGTCTGATTCTTTTGTTTATTCAATTGTTTTGTTTTTTTATTTTCCACATACGAGTGAAATCATAAATATGATAGATACCTGAAGTAGGTGGCAGTGCCTTAACCATATGTGTATTGTCAAGCCTAAGGGCCTTTTACATCCTTGTCAAGGGTAGAGCTAACCTCTCCTTTCATATAACACTCTTCTACAAGATTCTAAAGTCTTTGGAGATAGGAACTTCTTAATGCTCCTTTGTCTCCGCAGTGACTAGTACAGTGTCAGGTATATAATGGTGGGAGTGCAATAAATGTTGAATGAATAATTTAATAAAAGGATATATGCTAATGTATAAACTCTGACATATTTTCAGATGCTTGAAGGGAGTAGATTTATTGTCATTTATAATCTGGCAAAAGTTGAAATCATTGGATTCACTCACTAATGGACAGGTATTTATTGAAAACTGGTTGTTACATTCAATTTAAAAGGACAAATAGTTTATGGGATAACAGGTACAGACAAAAGTAGAACAATTATTAACTCCCTTATTTTAAATTCATTATGGTAAAGTAAAAAAGGTGTAATTGTTCCCATTCTCCTTTTCATTCCTAAGAAAGAAGCCTCAAATTTTAATTATAATTTTTTAAAGATTTTATTTATTTATTTGACAGAGAGAGAGAGATCACAAGTAGGCAGAGAGGCAGGCAGACAGAGAGGGGGAAGCAGGCTCTCTGCTGAGCAGAGAGCCCGATGTGGGGCTCAATTCCAGGACCCTGAGACCATGACCTGAGCCGAAGGCAGAGGCTCAATCCACTGAGCCATGCAGGCACCCCTAATTTTAATTTTTTTTAAAGGTTTTATTTATTTGACAGACACAGCGAGAGAGGGAACATAAGGGGAGTGGGAGAGGGAGAAGCAGGTTTCCTGCTGAGCAGGGAGCCCGATGTGGGGCTTGATCCCAGGGCCCTGGGATCATGACCTGAGCCGAAAGCAGAGACTTAACGACTGAGCCATGTAGATGCCTTGCAAATCTTAATTTTTAAAATAATGCAGGAATTTAGAAAATTTTCCCTAGGTAGATACTGTTACGTGATCTCATTTTCAGAGACCCTTACTCAAAAAGTACAATTGTAGCATATTTTAATACTGGTAAAGAAAATGATGCACAAGTAGATTACGGCTTTTTTAAAGGTTATGTTCTAGGGAAACAGCAGAAGGTACTTAATGTTCTCTTTAGCCTATTCATTTCTCTCTTGATTGTTTTCAGCTGAACAGTTTACTTCCTGACATCAAACTATTCATTGCTGTTACTGGAATTATATCGTTCTCATGAATTGTGCAGTTACACGATACCAGAACCACTTTTACCTGCCTTCCTACCACTATACCTCATACATTGAGTAGAGTTAGACCACGGGCAATGAAGAAATATATGGAGGACTGAGAATAGCAAAAATAGGTCTCTTTCCTCAGAAAAAGCTTGTTTGTTTGTTTTTAATCAACCTCCGTTGAAGCTGAATACTATATGAGGTAGTTAGTGATAGAAACTAAAGCATATGATAGCAGTGGATCTTTAAGAATAATGTGAAAGGAGTTGCCAGGGAAAATATAACCAATCCATGACCATAAGTGAGTATCTGTAGTTTTTTTGATCCACAGAGTCTTATATTATAATCATTTAAAAATTACCTTGATATGGAGTTAGGGGAGTGAAGAAAGGTTATTCCATTTACCTTTAGTTCTTAAATTTTTTTTGCAGACTACAGATTTTGCTTAGTCTTATAAAACTGCCTTACATAGTGTTTTGGAGGCAATGAGATATGGCACAAATTAATGAAATCTGTGCAAACTTCTGGCTGTTTTGCTAAAAAAATTCAGAATGAGAAGTCCACTGATGCTTTTGTTGAAACATAAATGAAATGTCTGTTTTAAAATATATATCAGCAGTTTCTTATTGATTTAGAAAAAAGTATGTGAGCATTATTAAACCCTAAAAATTAAAGTTCTGTTTGGACTGTAGATGTCCAATGTTTCTAGTCAGTGAGGCCCCAGCTGTTTGTCCTCAGAAAAACAAAAACAAAAAACCTTTTCTCCAATCCCAGCATTGGAGGTAAACTTTAAATGCTGTGCTCCTCCATTAGGAAGGATTATTACCATTTTTTTAAAAAGGGAAAGGAAAAAGAACTTCTGATATTTAGAAAATGCTTGTCAATTATTTTGCTGTAACCCGTGATCTGAGGTTCATGTCTGAGGTTGCCATCAAAGGCCCAGAGCATGTGTTCAGCCAGATACTCATTATGAGATAATTCCCCAAGAAAAAAAAATTGGCTACAGATAAGATTTTGGGTATGTGGTTGATAACTTATATTCTAGATCTTTGTGCCTGAATTATTAGACTTTTTCCTGTAGTTGTGAGTCTATTTTTCAGGGGTTTTTTTTTCTTTTTTCAGGGAGTAGTTTCCATATTTGACTACTTCATTATACGGGAACCTTAAAAAATATAAGCCAGTGGTAATGTACCTGTTCAGTACTTATAGTCAGAACTGGCTCTAGACACATTTAGGAATTAAGGAAGATTGGGTACTTTTCTTCCCTTGATACCTTATTTTCTGAGTCCCTTTATTTTTTTCTTAGGAAACCCTTCCTCTGTTGTACCCAGTATGATAAATTAACTTTTATAGGCACTGTCCTTTCTTTCCCCATCAACATATGGTGTTCTTAGTTCTGTTTCCCTTCACATACTAGTGTTTTTTTTTTAAAGATTTATTTATTTATTTATCTGTTTGACAGAGACCACATGTAGGCAGAGAGGAAGGCAGAGAGAGAGAGGGAGAGGCAGGCTCCCTGCCGAGCCAGAGAGCCTGATGTGGGGCTTGATCCCAGGACCCTGGGATCATGACCTGACCCGAAGGTAGAGGCTTTAACTCACTGAGCCACTCAGGCACCCATTAGATATTTAATGAGTTTTGCCTCATAAAATACTTACAGTAAATATAAGATTCTTAGAGAATGTTATTCTGGGTGGAGTAAATGTAGTAATGAAATTTTAATTCACTTTATCAGGATTATAGATTTACTAGATTAAGCAGTCTCCTTACAATAAAAATATAAAGGGAATTTGGGCATTTAATGTATAGTGAAATCAAAACTAAATATTTTTCAATATTCACTATGTGTCAGACATTGTTCTAAATGCTGGCTATGTATTCAACTTTTACAGTTAATCCTTACAGAAACATATGAAATGATTACTGTTATATTTATTTTACATTGAGAACACCGAGGCACAGATACATAATTTAGCAAGTCACACAGCTAGTAAGTGGTAGAGCCAAGATTCAAACTTAGGTGTTTTGGCTCCAGAGTATGTTATTAATTATTGCTTTTTATTGGTTTTAACCATTACTCTCTATAATCAGTTGTTATTAATCATTACTCTTATACTCCCAACAGGGGGCCAGTTTATATATGTTAATTTATTCATTTGGAAGGAGAGAAAAGATTATTTTGAAAATACTTGATCACATTTCCTAAAATTTAAGAACTCCTCATAATTCTTTAACCATATCTGTGTACCACTGAGTATCTTAAAATGTTTTCTATATTCACATGACATATTGCTTTATTACCTAATATTTTTCTTCAAATTATCTCATTAAAATTATATGTACTTTAAAGGGAAACTTTCCATCACTACTGTAAATGGAAAGTCAATGTCATAAGTAGAGCTAACATTAAAAATTATTTATTTAAAAATAAATAAAATGAAAACTAAACCATATATGTATTAGCTAACTAGATATTGTTGCCTGCTAAATTGTCTGAAATTTAAAGCTTACTTTCTCTGTGTTAAGAGAATAGCAAATAGAGATAATAGAGATTCACTGTCGCCAAGTTGAGGTTTTCTTCTTTTGTAGCTAGACAAAAGAAAGAAAACTAACACACTAACACAGGTCTATCTACCACCTAAAACCAGAAGTCTAACACTTTAGGAAAGTGAGCTATATTATTCTGAGTCTCTTCAAACCATAAGAGACTTTGCAGTACCCATTCTGTTTAAAAAGTAAATCAGTCTTTAAGTAAATCAATTTATATTTGTAATATTTTACTTTCTTATACCCTTAAATCATGCTTATGTGTTTGCAAATTCCCAGTTTGAAAGAAGTGTATAATTATTGCAAGATTTATTTTGTTTAGATCTATATGTTTTATTCTATAAAAGTCATATCTCATTTTTATTTTTTAATTTTTTAAATTTTTTATTTACATATAATGTATTATTAGGCCCAGGGGTACAGGTGTGTGAATTGTCAGGTTTACACACTTCACAGCACTTACCATAGCATATACCCTCCCCAAAGTGCAAGGTTTACTTTAAACAGTTTCTTGTTAAGATTTCTAGAATTAGCATAATTAACCTCCCTAACAATAAAGTAAACAAAGTAATTAAGACAGTAGAAAGGCAGACAAAAATTTGTCATTTTCTAAAAAATTAAATAGACCTAAGTCATTGTATTTGGTGTTGGAGGTTCTTGGGTGAAAATCAGTATAAAAATGTAGAATGCTTTTATTTTCTTTAATTTACATCACTCATTAAGTTGATTGTTGGATCAGATTGTTGAGAAAGATTGAATAAAGCTAAGTTTAAGAAATCATATTCTTAAAAAAAAAGAAATCACATTCTAATTTATGCTGCGCTATTAAGATTAGAAATTCTAACTTCAGTGTCTGGCAGCAAATGTCTTTATCTCACACTAAGCTAGAAAATAGAAAAGAAAGCCTACATTCAAAGAAACTGACATATGGCTTAGGGCCACAGATAAGTTTTCAGCTGTTGTGAATTTATGATGGTTTTTCAGTTTTTACTGCTTCTATGACAGCATTAAAGTGATTGAATAGATACAAAAAGGGAAATATGGGTGGCCAGAAGTTTTTGCTTAGTACTTGATGGAGCATTTTAGCAAGAGACAAAGTATGTTGTTCTTTTTTACCCATATTAAAAATATTAGGGGTGCCTGGGTGGCTCAGTGGGTTAAGCCTCTGCCTTCGGCTGAGGTCATGATCTCAGGGTCCTGGGATCAAGCCCCTCAGGGTCCTGCTTCCCCCCCCTCTCTGCCTGCCTCTCTGGCTACTTGTGATCTCTGTCTGTCAAATAAATAAATAAAATCTTTAAAAATAAATATTAGTAGAGAGGGGTGTTGCAAGAGAAGTAAAGTTATGTATCCTTTAGAAAATAGTCTTTAATGCAATAGTAACAAGATTTCATTTGCACACATTATGTAGTGTTAGTCAAACAGTTTTCGTTCTAAAATTTTGCTACCTCTGCCCTATTGAATATCAATCCCAATCTGTACCTACATATTTTGTCCCTATTCTCTCAAAAAAAAGTAATCCTTCTTCATGTTTGTATTTTTAATATTTGTATTACTTGTTGGTCCTGATGAACAAAGTAAAATCTGTTTACTAACCTGGTTTTACTGACAAAGTCAGTGGAAGCTTTTGGTCTATAAAATATAAGACCCAAGCGTTTATGGTGGAATTGACTGGTTTTTAAAAATAAATGTCTTTTAAAATAGTAGACAATATTTGGATGTAGAAGCAAGAAATAATTTTCATGTCTTTAACATCTATAATTTTTCTTATCTTTATGTCCAGTTCCATGTGTATTCCTTTGTACCTGTCTTAGCTATTTCTCATTTCCTGTAGTATCTCTGATTACTGAGAATTTTCTGCATATGTTCATATAGAAATAGTGATTATCTATCTAATATATATTTAGTGGTTTTATATGCCAGATTACCATAAAAAGTAGAGTTACTGGGGCACCTGGGTGGCTCATTTGGTTGAATGTTTGCCTTTGGCTCAGGTCATGATCTCAGGGTCCTAGGATCAAGCCCAAAGTTGGGCTCCCTGCTTGGTTGGGAGTCTGTGTCTTCCTCTCCCTTTGCTCTTCCCCCCTGCTCCTCCTCTCTCTCTCTCAAATAAATAAATAAAATCTTATAAAAAAGTAGAGTCACAGATAAAAAAGGACATTCAAAACCAAGATGAAACTAGCCATGATTTGAATAGCAGCTGTCTTTATAACATCATGTTTGTTTTTTTTAATTGGGATATAATTGACATGTAACATTATATTGCTTTCAGGTGTTCAATATGAGTTGTTTTTTGTTTGTATTGCAAAGTGATCGCCACAGTCAGTCTAGTTAAAATCTGTCATTATGCATAATCACAAAATTTTTTGTTCTTGTAGTAAGAACTTGAAGCTTTACTCTCAAAAATTTCAAATATTCAGTATAGTATTGTTAACTATAGTCACTATGCTGTACATTTTATCCCCATGACTTGTTTATTTTATAACTGGAAGTTCGTACATTTTGACCCACTTCATCCCTTTGACCCACCCCTTTCCTCTGACTAGCAGTAATCTATTCTCTGTATCTATGAGCTTGGGGTTTTTTGTTGTTGTTATGTTTCACATTCCACATGTAAATGAAATTATATAGTACTTGTCTCTCTCTGTTTGACTTATTTCACTTAGCATAATGCCTTTGGGTCCATCCATATTGTGATAAATGGCAAGATTGCATCCCTTTTTTATGGCTGAATAATATTCACACACACACACACACACACACACACACACACACATCCATTGATGGACCCTTAGGTGTTTCCAGATCCTCACTATTGTAAATAATGCTGCAGTGAACATTGGGATGCATATATTTTGTTTAATTAGTGTTTTGTTTTCTTTAGATAAATATCCAAAGTTGAGTTGCTTGATCATATAGTAGTTCTATTTTTAATTTTTTGAGGAACCTCCATACTCTTTTCCATAGTTGCCTATACCAGTTTACATTTCTACCAGCAGTGCACAAGGGTTCCCATTTTCCACATCCTCGCCAATACTTGTTATTTCTTGTCTTTTTGATAAAAATTTTTAATAGTAATTGAAGAGATACAATTTTGGTTGGAAATGCACTAACAACTTAAGTACTGTTATAAACTCTTTTCAAATTGTTTCTTTTAAAAAAGTACATTATATTCTAGCTATAATATGAAATTAGCCTAATCATCCTCTAAAAAAAGTATCATCTAAGGGAGGAAAGTATAATGTTTAAAAAAATATTCACTTGATTCTTTGGGAGGTCTATAGCATAAAGATTAAGAGCTTTGGCTCTCCTGGGACACCTGGGTGGCTCTGTCATTGGGTGTCTGCCTTTGGCTCACGTCCTGATTCCAGGGTTCTGGGATGGAGCTCTGAGTTGGGCTTCCTGCTCAGCAGGGAGTCTGCATCTCCCTCTGCCCTCCCATTTGTTTTCTCTTTCTCTCTCTCTCTCAAATAAATGAACAGATAAATCTTTAAAAACAAAAAAGAGCGTTTGGCCCTCAGTATTAGAGCATGGGTTAAAAATCTTCCTGTTCTACTTAGTAAACATATTCTTGAGCAGGTTACTTAGCTTCTTTATATATTAAGTACTTCATGTACAAAGTAATACTACTTATTTTATATGATTGTTGTATAGATTAAACAAGATAGTGCATGTAGAGTGCCTAGCATATACTAAACATTTAATAGATAGTAGTTATGATTAGGAGAAAACTGTCCTTAGGTCTTTTTAAAAACCAAGTGTTACAAACATCATTCCTCATTTGATTTTCTTTTTACCATTAAGGACATTTTTCTGTTCATTTTTATTTACTATATGAGAGCCTATAATCTAAGTCTTTTCTTATTTGAAGAAAGGATTGTTATGGGTTTCTCATAATGTATATTCAAGTTCCTGTGTCTTTCCAGTTGAGAAATAGAACAAAGATAATATTTTCTGCATCTTTTGTTAACCTCATCCCTCACTTTAAAAAAAAAGCTATAAGAAGTTATTTATGAAACAGTGAATTATTCTGCTTTATTTTTCCCAAGTGTATATTTTTTAAAGTTTTTAGCAATGAATAAAAATATAGTCAATCTTCATTATTCCTGGATTCCATGTTTGTGACTTCTCTTACTTGCTAAAAAATTATTTGTAACTCCAAAGTCAGTACTCAGAGTCTTTCTTGGTCATTCAAAGACATGCACATGTTACAAAAAATTTGAGTTGCCTGACATGCCTGTTCCCAGCTAAGGTTGATCATGAACATGTTCTTACCTTGTTGCTTTAACATCCATACTGTAAACAAGTGTCCGTTTCAGCCTATTTAATGCCACATATTTTTTGCACTTTTGTTGGTGATTTTTCAGTCTAAAATGGCCTCCAAGTATAGGGCGGAAGTGCTTTCGAGTGTTTCTAAGCACAAGAAGGCTATGATATGAATTACAGAGAAAATACATGTGTTAGATAAGCTTCTTTCAGGCACGAAAGTTATAGTGCCATCAGCTGTGAGTTCAATGTTAATGAATCAGCAATATACAGTATATTAAATAAAACATCTTTAAACAGAAACATATAAGAGAAGGTTATATATTAATGAGATTGGTGAATATGGTTTGACCTAGAGGATGACAGGAACCTAACCTTATATTTCCCATAGGAGCATTAGTTCAGTATTTGATAATTCAGTGTTTACAATGACTTTGCATAACATTAACTACTGTAGATAATGAGATTCAAATGTATATACAGGTTTTCACACTTTCTGAAAGTAGAGCATTCCTATGAAACTTTTGTAATCTGAAATGGTGTAAAGCAAAGAACCATTAATTTATATGGAAAAAATTTTGAGCACTCTGAGACCCAAAAAGTAACATCTCTTAAGTTTTTTTTAGTATCTCAGGACACATCTTGCTAATAGATGCACAGAATAAATCAAGATAAAGAACAGATGCTCACAAACAAAGTCACAGCTAGGTAGTTTGATGTTGAGGTGCTGAGTATTTCCTGGGGAAGGAACTTTTGGTGGTGCCACTGTCACTGCTCAGGTTGTGTGTTATCTCTGTAATGGAAAATGCTGAATGCTATTTTCACTTTTTGCCATTTTTTACAAAACAAAAATCCTTTTCAGATTTAATTTGGCTAGTAAAATAGGTACTAATGTCTTTCATAAAAACAAAGTGACGTAATTCAAACTTTCAAAAAGTGAACAATAGGGGCGCCTGGGTGGCTCAGTGGGTTAAAGCCTCTGCCTTTGGCTCAGGTCATGATCTCAGGGTCCTGGGAGCAAGCCCTGCATTGGGCTCTCTGCTCAGCAGGGAGCCTGCTTCCTCCTCTCTCTCTGCTTGCCTCTCTGCCTACCTTTGAACTCTGTCTGTCAAATAAATAAAATCTTAAAAAAAAAAAAAAAAGTGAACGATACCCTATATTGTGGTAGGCAGCATTGGACATGCCTCCCAGTGATCCCTGCCTCCTGGTATTCCCACTTCTGTATAATTCTGTCTCCCTGAATGTAGTCAAGACTCTAACAAAAAGAATATGGTGAATGTGATAGAATATCACTTTTATAATTAGGTTTTAAAAGACTAACTTACGTCTTACTGGTATACCCTCTATGGCTCTTCTTATGTGCTTGTTCTCATGAAGAGGGCTGCTTGTCAAGGAACTGAGGTCTGCTTTCTGTCAACAGCCAGAAGGGAACTAAAGCCCACAGTCCAGCAACCTGTAGAGAAATGAGTCCTACTAACAGTCAAAGGGTGAGCTCAGATGCTTCCCCACTTAAAAGTTGAAATAACTTTGGCATTGACCTAAACCTTGACTGCAGCCTTGTGAAAAATCCTGAAGCAGAGCACACAGTTAAGCAGGGCCCCGATCCTGAGACACACAGAAACTGAGATAATAAATCTGTATTAAGTCAATAAGTTTTAGGGTACTTTGTTATGTACCAGTAGAGAATACATACATAGTTAAATATTTATAGTTACATATTAAAACCTCTGAATACAATATTTGAGAGGGAGCATCCAGTAAAACGTAGCACTGCATTTTGCCTTTTGGCAGCTTTTATTCTTTCCCCTCAATTTTCAATTATTACTCTCTTTTTACTTCTAAGTTTTTGACAGTAGTGATCACAATTCCTTTTTAAAAAAATTACTGCTTAGGGGCGCCTGGGTGGCTCAGTGGGTTAAAGCCTCTGCCTTTGGCTCAGGTCATGATCCCAGGGTCCTGGGATTGAGCCCCGCATAGGGCTCTCTGCTCAACGGGGAGCCTGCTTCCCTTTCTCTCTCTGCCTGCTGCTCTGCCTACTTGTGGTCTCTGTCAAATAAATAAATAAAATCTAAAAAAAAAATTCCTGCTCTTTAATATGAAAATTTCTGTATATAAAGTAAAAAATCTTAGTCAATTAGAATTGATCTCCTATATTTCCACATAGATTCAATAATTATTAACATTTTTTCAGTTTTGCATTCTCCATTACCTCCTCCTTTCTGGATGGATGGATGGCTGGATGGATACATACCTGTTTTTGTTGTTGTTGCTATTGTTGAACCATTTGAAAGTAAGCTACAAGTATCACATGCATCTCTTAGAAATGTAAGACAAATGCCCATCTCAAACCCAAGAAAGTTAATAATAATTCATAACATAAGCCAGCATCTAGTCTGAGCTTAGCCTTTCCCATAATAACTCTTAAGACTTTTTTCCCAAACAGAATTCAGTCACGGTTGATACATTGCATTTGACTGTTTTGTCTGTTTAATTTCTATTAATCTAATATAGTCTCTCCCTCCCCTACCTTTTTAAATTATCCATGAAATTGACTTCTAGAGATTCCAAGCCAGTTGTCCCTATATTCTGGATTTGTCCAATTATTTTATTGTATTTTTAATTCCTTGAAATTTCTAACTTGGACATTAAGTCTAGAAGGTTGATTTCATTTGGGTTAAATTATTAGCAAGAATACCTCATGGATGATATTGCAAACTTCGTATTGTATCATATCGAGTCACAGTATCAGTTCAGATGACAACACTTTGTTGAAAAGGTACATTTTTGTGGTGCCTGGGTGGCTCAGTGGGCTAAAGCCTCTGCCTTCACCTCAGGTCATGATCTCAGGGTCCTGGGATCAGGCCCCGCATAGGGTTCTCTGCTCAGCAGGGAGCCTGTTTCCCCGCTCTCTCTGCCTGCTTTGCCTGCTTGTGATCTTTCTCTGTCAAATAAATAAATAAAATATTGGGGGAAAAAAAGAAAAGAAAGGTACATTTTCCTCTTTGCATTTAGTAAGTCATCGGTGGGTAGATATTTTGGCACCTGACAAATAATTTTGCTATTAAATCACCTTTTTACTTAATGGCTTCAGCATGCATTATCCTTTCCCAAACCTATTATATTACAGGTTCAAAATGATGATTTTCTAGTTCTGTCATTTTACTCTAATAGCTGGCATTCTTATGTTTAAAAAAAAAAAAAGAAGAAAAAAGAAAAAGAGGGACACCTGGGGGGCTCAGTCAGTTAAGCTTCTGCCTTAGACTGAGGTCATGATCCCAGGGTCCTGGGATCAAGTCCTGCATTGGGCTCCTTTCTCAGTGGAGAGCCTGCTTCTCCCTCTCCCTCTGCTGCTCCTCCTGCTGTGTTCTCTCTCTCTCTTTCTCTCTCTCACAAATAAATAAATAAAATCTTTAAAAAGAAGAAGAAGAAAAGAGAAAGAGTATTACTATGGATTTGTGGATTTTTAAAATAAAGATTTATTTATTTTAGAAGGAGGAGGGAGAGAGCACATGTAAGGGAGAAGGAGAGGGAGAGAATCTCAAGCAGACTCCCTCCTGAGCACAGAATCTGATGTCGATCCCACAGCCCTGAGCTGAAATCAAGAGTTGGATGCTTAACCAACTTAGCCACCCAGGTGCCCCATGGACTTGTGGATTTTTATTTTAATGCTGAAATAATCTTGAATTTGCCAGAATGGTACTCTTAAGCTTGTTCTTTGTGACCTTTAAGGAAGAAAAAAACAGCTTTATTGACTTAGAGTTCACATATTATAATGTTCACCATTTTAATATCTATATATGTGTAAAATTCCATTTTTTTGGTGTATTAACAGTATTGTGCAACCATCACTACTATTTAACTAGAGAGCGTTTTTATTATCCGAAAAGAAAAACCCTCAAGTAATTAGCAATCTCCATTACGCTCCACTCCCCGCCCCAGGCTTTGGCAGCCCCTAATGTACTTACTGTTTATATGGATTTGCCTATTTTGGACATTTACATAAATGGGATTATAGAATATGTGGTCTTTTATGTCTGACTGTTTTCACTTAGCATCATATTTTCAAGGTTCATTTGTGTTGTAGCATGTATCAGTAACTCATTTCTTTTTATGGGTAAATAATATTATTATATGGCTTTACCAGTTTTTGTTTATTCATTCATTAGTTGATGGACGGTTGGTTTTTTCCAGTGTTGGCTATTATAAATAATGCTATGAATAGTGATGTATACGTTTTTGTGGGGACATATGTTTTCAGTTCTCTTGGGCATATACCTAGTAGTGGAAGAGTTGCCTCTTAGGTAACTCCGTGTTTAACTCTTGATGAACCTCCCAAAGCGGCTGAACCACCTTACATTCTCACCAGCAATGTTGTCCGTATCTGCAAAAATGGCAGCTGGGATTTTGGTAGGCACTGCAGTGAATCTGTAGACCAGTTTGGGGAATATTACCATCTTAACAATGTTAAGTTTTCTAATCTATGAACATGAGATGGTGTCCCTATTATTTAGGCCTTCTTTAATTTATTTCAACAATGTTTTATAGTTATAGTGTACAAATATATGCTTCTTTTGATAAATTTATCCTAATTATTATTATTTTTTAAAAGATTTTATTTATTTATTTGACAGAGATCACAATTAGGCAGAGAGGCAGGCAGAGAGAGGAAGGGAAGCAGGCTCTCTGCTCAGCAGAGAGCCCGATGCAGGGCTTGATCCCAGGATCCTGGGATCATGACCTGAGCCGAAGGCAGAGGCTTTAACCCACTGAGCCACCCAGGCGCCCAAATTTATCCTAATTACTTATCTTTATTGTAGCTTGTCTCTTGCTAAAATAGCTACACATTGTGTATATTACCATTTAGAAGATACAAGTTTTTAAAATGTTTAGTTCAATAAAATACACATAAACATAAAATTTATCATCTTAACCATTTTTAACTGTACAATTCAGTAGTATGAAGTAAATTCATATTTTGCACAACCAAATTCCAGAACTCTTTTCATCTTGCCAAACTGAAACACTTTGTATATTGATTTACCTGAATTCTTTTCTTCTATAGTTTTTTAATGGAGTTTTTAGGGTCTTCTATATTTAATATGCTTTCTGCAAATAGAGACAGTTTTATTTCTTCCTTTCCATTTGGATGCCTTTCTTTTTCTTGCCTAATTGCCCTGTCTAGGACTTCCAGTATGATATTGAATAAAAGTAGCAAGAGCAGGCATCTTTGTCTTCTTTCTGATATTAGAGGAAAAGTTTTCAGCTTTTCACCACTGGATATGATGTTAGCTATATGCTCATCACATATGACCTTTATTTTGTTGAGATACATTCCCTCTATCTCCACTTTGTTGAGAGCTTTTATCATAAATGGATGTTGAATCTTGTCAACTGCTTTTTCTGTACCTATTGAGAAGATCAAATGATTTTTTTCTAAACTTCATTTTGTTAATGTGTATCACATTGATGACATGTGGATCTTGAACCATCTTTGCATTCGTGGAATGAAATACCTCCATGTTTTTTAATTATACAGCTCCAACCTAAGTATAACTGGTTTTCTTCTGAAACTTTTTTCTTTGGGAATATTCTGTGAAAGACTATTAGTTTCCTAGAGCTGCTGTAACAAATTACCACAAACCAGGTAGCTTAAAACAAAGGAAATTTATTCTCACACAATCCTGGATGGAAGTTTGAAGCCAAGGTGTTGGTGGAGTAGGTTCCTTCTGTAAGCCATAAGGAAGAATCTGTACTATTCTTCTCTCCTAGCTTCTGGTAGCTGCCAATGATTGGGTAGTCCCTGGCTTATAGTTGCATATTCTGCTCTTTGCCTCTGTCCTCCTATTGCCTTCACCTCTGTCTCAAATTTCCCTCTGCCTTTATCTTATAAGGACATCAATCCTTGGGTTTAGGACCATCCTGTTTAGGAGGATCTCACCTCAAGAAAACTTTGTTCTTTGTATGTTTATGTTTTTTTCTATCAGTATTGGGTAGTTTATATACTTACACTCAATAAATGTTATTCAGTTCAAGTTAGTAAACATTAATCCTCTCCTACTATATGTTAAGACATTTTTTAAAGACATTGTTTTGTTGTAGAAGAGCTTAGAAATGCACATAATAAAGAAAACGAATAAGTTTCCTTTGTTTATTAAGAAATATAAGCACCCATTATTTAAAATCCCAGGCATGCTTTTTGTATTTTAGTTAGTTGTTTGATATATTCGTTTAAACAATTAATTCCTTAGGTGCAAGGGGGATTAAATACCTTCAAATACATTTTCTAATTCCCTGATTATGTCTTGTTTGAAGGGGAAATAGGAAGGTATAGCTGGTTGAATAAAATATTAAATTTCATTATATTCTAAAAATACTCTAGTTGCAGATAACACACTGAAATGAAAAGCCACAGAAGACATTCCCTTCTTTCCTTCCTTCCTTCTTTTTTTGACAGTGACTTAACAAAAAATGTATTTCTCTCTCACTTAACAGTCCAGTAAGGAGTATGTCCAGGATGAGGAAGTAGCTCTGTCCACTAATTTATTCTGGGACCCAGATTCCTTTCATCTTAGAGTGTGCTGCCTACACCAGGGTATGGTCATTGTTGGCATCTCTGAGGCTGGTTCTCTTGGCCACATCTGTGTTCTCGACCTCTTGTTGTGGTGACCTTAACAGTTTTCAGGAAAATTGGTCAGCTCTTTTGTAGGATCTCTCTCACCTGGGTTTGTCTGATGTTTTTCTCATGATTGGACGAAGTTACTGCCTTTTGGGAGGAAGACCACGATGGGTAAGATCTGGTAAAAAAAAAAAAAAAAATTCAACCAAGTAAGTTTAAAGATCTAATTCACTTTATTAAGTGATACACAAATTGGACAGCATCCCACATAGCAAGTAGGAGCTCTGATAATATATATTTTTTTAATTAGAAGACTTTTTTTTTAACGATTTTACTTATTTATTTGACACAGAAAAAGAGGTCACAAGTAGGCAAAGAGGAAGGCAGAGAGAGAAGGGGAAATAGGCTCCCTTCCAAGCAGAGAGCCCAATGTGGGGCTTGATCCCAGGACCCTGAGACCATGACCTGAGCTGAAGGCAGAGGCTTAACCCTCTGAGCCACCCAGGTGCCCCTAGAAGACATTTCTTAATAGAGCTTGACTTTAAAACAAATTGGGTTCTTGGTGGGGTGGGTTGTTTTGTTGTTGGTTTTTTTTTTTTAGGTTTTTTTTTTCATCACATGGTGACTGCTATATTTTTAAAATGTGAACACATTTCCCTGTGTGTTAAAGATGGCCATTTTAAAAAGTTCAATAAAACAGCACATTTTGAATAACTTAAATGATATTTTGGGGGGCATGTTACAACATGTGTTGTATGTTTTTCTTATCTTTTTATGTATCTGGCTATTGCTAAAAGCTAAACTCCCTCTAAAACTTTAGGAAGCTCCAAGCCTCCTTTATTTACAGATTTGGACTTGGAGTGCTATGGTCCTACTCCAAAAATATTTATTGTTTCTACTCAAGGTGTAAGTTATTTCTCTTCTAAAGATGGACCCAAATTCCTTAAGAGGTTTTTAAGGCACCAGAAGTGAAAAGTGCCCTGTATTAATGAGAAGTTCTGTAATATTACCGTCTTCTCCCAGATTTCTTTTTCTATGTAAGGGCTTTAGTGCCTGGATTGAGGGCATGGGCAAGAATATTTTTAGTAGAACTGCCATTTGGCATTTGGGTAATACCCTAGTTGTGGAAGACTGTTCGAAATCTTGAAGGATTTTTAAATCCCTAGTTAAGACTTACTAAATGCCAGCAGTCCTCACATCTTAGTCATTGTGGCAGTCTTTAAAAATGGCCCTTATATATTTTAAAAGGCCTCTCCCAGTAGAAGGAAGAGCATATGTCTTGAGAAAGAAAGGATATTATAGTACATATATACAATATAAATACATAAATGAAGGGGTGTCTGGGTGGCTCAGTAGGTTAAGAGTCTGCCTTTGGCTCAGGTCGTTATCCCTGGGTCCTGGGATCGAGCCCCAGGTTGAACACCCTGCTCAGAGGGAAGTCTACTTCTCCTTCTTTCTCTGACCCTCCTGCTTGTGCTCTCACTCATGCACTTTCTTTCTCTCAAATGAATAAATAAAAAATCTCTTAAAAATATGTAAATGGGGGCGCCTGGGTAGCTCAGTGGGTTAAAGCCTCTGCCTTCGGCTCAAGTCATGATCTCAGGGTCCCTTCCTCCCTCTCTGCCTGCCTCTCTGCCCGCTTGTGATCTCTGTCTGTCAAATGAATAAATAAAATCTTTAAAAATAAAAAAATTATGTAAATGTGTATAATGTAAATATACACAAATAATTATAAATATATATCAATATAGTACAAATATTCCCTTAATTCTCCATTCTAAAAGAAAGCTTAATGTCACACACAAATAGTAGAAAACAGGTAGACCCAGAATTTGTGTCTCTTTTTGAAATTATCTGGTTATTTCCCAATATGAGTTCTGAAATATCTGGATTATTTTGAAATAACAAATAAAAAAACATACATGGAAAGCCCACATTTTCCATCTTATTTCATTTTCTAATCATTTTGGGAATTAATTATATGGTCTATTCTACTTAGAATCAAGAACTTTTAAAAATGTTATTATGGACTGCCATGTTTTTTTATATTTTGAAAAAGCATGTATACAAATCACTTATTATAATTGATTTCCCCAATTTTACTAATGAGAAATGTACCTAATTCGAGATTTTAAGCAGCATGAGATCAAACTATTTATAATTATGTACTGTAAGTAAAATTTCACTCAAAGTGGTCCTGACATATGTAAGCCTATAAAGTCTTATTAAGCATAAACATGATTTTCAAGAGTTTTTTTCCCCAACATTGAAAATAACATACAATATTTAATAATAGTCATCTAAGAACTTACAGTTGTAGAATACCCTGGGTCAGGAGCTTTTAATGAATATATAGACTGAAAACTGAAAATTCTATACAGCATCAGGTTCATACTTCAAGGTTAAATGCCAACAAAACTTTGAACATAATAATTTGCCTGTGATAGTCAATAGTTAATTTTTCTATCAATGATGAATAATGATTAGGCTCCCATGAAACTTGAGTTACAGTTCAAAAATAAATGAAATATAAGGTAAATGTAAAGAATGATCTCTGAGGCACCCCCTCTATCATAACTCCGTACAAAGGCCATACATTGCTATAAAGTCAAGTTTCCTATTTCTGAAGAGTTTACTGTCCTGGATTTAACGCTCATCAAATTATACTTCCTTTTCTGTATTGGTCAAGATTCAATTTCCTGGAAAAGAATACAACCTAGATAGTTTATATGTTTTTACAGAAATGTTGGTAAGGGGCGCCTGGGTGGCTCAGTTGTTTGAGCGACTGCCTTTGGCTCAGGTCATGATCCTGGAGTCCTGGGATCATGTCCCACATCAGGCTCCCTGCTGAGCAGGGAGCCTGCTTCTCCCTCTGACATTCCCCCTCTCATGCTGTCTCTCTCTTTCATTATCTCTCTCTCAAATAAACAAATAAAAGCTTAAAAAAAAAATGTTAGTAAGGCTTGTACAATCTCTGAGGACCAATAGGCTAAAGAAGCAGAATATAGCTTGAGCTTTCAGAACCATACCACAGAATCAGACTAAGGGAGTCAGTATCTCTTCTCAGAAAGCGTAGTGGTATGATTCTCTGGAATCGTATTGCCATTTTCATTATCCTGAAGCCATCACATTCTGGAAACCACTATTGCTGCTATCTCCAGAATATTATAACACTGACCATACCTTGCACCAGCAGAATACTTCATGCACTTTTATTCCCATGAATTGGGTGACTAGACATATGTCTCTACTGATACAACATATGGTAGACTGAAATATGGTTCCCCAAAGATAGCAGATCCTCATCCATGGAACTCGTAAACCTCATTTGGCAAAAAGATCTTTGCTGATGTGTTTGATTAAATTAAGGATCTTATGATGGGGAGATTATCCTGGGTTATCTGGGTGGTCCCTAAATGTCATCATGTGCCCTTAGAGAGGCAGAGGGGAATTTGACACAGAGAATAGAAGAAGACAGTGTGACTATGGCAGCAGTAATTGGAGTGGTACAACCACAATATAAGAAGTATCAGCAGCCACCAGAAGCTGGAAGAGGGTAGAACCTCTGAAGGAGTGCAACCCTGCTGACATCATTCAGCCCAGTGAAACGGATTTCAAACTTCTGGCTTCCAGAACCATAAGAGAATAAATTTTATCATTTTAAGTCTCCAAGGTTGTGCTAAATTTGTTACAGCAGCCATAGGAAACTGATACATAACCACAGAAAAATTGTTTCTACCAGCCATGTTTGCTTTTAGAAACAGAAGAACAGGTCCGGGACACTTGGGTGTCTCAGTGGGTTAAAGCCTCTGCCTTCTGCTCAGGTCATGATCCCAGGGTTCTGGGATTGAGCCCCACATCGGGCTCTCTGCTCGGCGGGGAGCCTGCTTCCTCCTCTCTCTCTGCCTGCCTCTCTGCCTACTTGTGATTTCTGTCTGTCAAATAAATAAATAAAATCTTTTTAAAAAAAAAGAAAAGAACAGGTCCATTTTCACTTCCAGATCTTTTGTAAGTGCATTCAGTTGACTGAAGCTACGTTAAATCTGAAATTGTAGCTGTAGAAGAGTGTAGGAAATATAGACTTTTCACTTTCTAGCCTCTGCATTTCAGGAAGGCACACTAGAATGAAGGTAAAATGAATGTTAAGGGGGCAGTCTTATCTATCTGCCACATTTTTATTATTATTACATTATTATAATATCACAGTATATATCACAATATATATCACATTTCTTCTTAGCTACACAGTGTAACTTCCTGGGAGAATGAGGTTCACAGAGAGGCGCAGTGAGTAGACCAGGGAAAGAAATGAAAGGTAGGAGGTGTTTCTACTCTGGCAGAATCTTTTGTCTCTCTCTCAATACATGTTTCTGAAGAAGCAGTCACAGTCCAGCTGTGCCACTGCCCTTCGGTTCCCTGATCTTTCTTTGCCACCTGCTCCCTAGTGCCTTCGTTCAGGCGTATTTTAGTGCCTCTAGTCCCAGGACTGTATTGATTAAGCACTTATACAGACATCCATCCTCAGGATATTGTCACAGACTTCCCTTTTTCCTTTCCCTTTTTCCCACCTCTTCAGTTGCTCACCCCTATGCCTGTGTTTCAGAATGGGCATCTATTCCTAGGGCCAGATGCTAGAGATCTTCAGAAAATTCTTGGCAGCTTCAAAATCTTTTAGCAACATTTCTCAAGAGCTTTGGTTTATGTAACTTCTTCGAGGCAATAAGTCAACTTTTAGACTGTTCTTCATGGCATACCATATCATATATCATATCCTGAGTTAACTCACCTGTACAAGTATTTATTTGAAAATCTAAGCACCCAGGACATTCAAATAATTGTATTCTAAAATGATTTTTAGGAAATGATTATGCATTAAAGAAAATCATGCCATGGTAATAAATAAACAATTAGCTAAGACATAGTGCATGGTAAGGATGTGGTTTGCAGGGTGTTAAATTTATTTGGTAATTTCATAGAATTACAGTCTGTATGATTACAGACTGGGTGGAACAGATATTACAGATAATCACAGAGATCTCCAGGCCTTTGGTTGATAATGTACTTGTGATTGTTCTTGTTCATTTATGTTTTGTAAGTAACAAACCGTTTTAAAGTATTGAACTCCATATTATACTTTCTGTTCCTAAATCCATTTTTTTAAAAGATTTTATTTGTTTCTTTGACAGAGATCACAAGTACGCAGAGAGACAGGCGGGGGAGGTGGGGAGGAAGCAGGCTCCCTGCTGAGCAGAGAGCCTGATGCAGGGCTCTATCCCAGGACACCGAGATCATGACCTGAGCCAAAGGCAGAGACTTAACCAACTGTGCCACCAGGCGCCCCCCCCAATCCATTTTTTTTAAAATATTTTATTTATTTATTTGTCAGAGAGAGAGAGAGAGCACAAGCAGGCAGAGGCAAAGAGAAAAGCAGGTTCCCGGCTGAGCAAGGAGCTGGATGTGGGACTCAGTCTCAGGACCCTGGGATCATGACCTGAGCCGAAGGTAGCTGCTTAACCAAGGGAGCCACCCAGGTGTCCCGTAAATCCATTTAACAGAATGAAAAACCCACGGTTTGCATCCAGAGGATATTGGAAATCTGTTGCATTCTTAATTTTCTTTTTTTAACATTATACTCCTTAGGAGTTAGGATATCTAAATTCCAAACCCAGTAGTTCATTTCTGAGAATTTATCCTACAGATGTATACATATATTTTTTAACTGAATATAAACAAAGGCATTCACTGTAGCATTGTTTGTTATAGCAAGATAGTAGAAGTCTAAATGTGAACTGATAGAGGACAGGTTAAAAAATTTTGGTACAGCAGTATAATGGAAGAGTTTGAAGCTTTAACAAAAGAGTTAAAAGCTTTCTCTGGACTAATTTATAGAAAGATCTCCACCATATATTATTAAGGATTGCAAACTGTCAGGGTTGGGGGAAGAGTGGATATACCATATATTCAAATTTGCTTCTACATACATGAAGAAATTCTGAAAGAATACAGAAGAAAGTACAAAGTGTACTTATTGTATATATATGAGTGGATGTGTATGGCAGAGTGTGGATTGATAGGGCCTGGGAGTATGAAGGAGGCGTTCTGTGCTTGAGAAATGCATGTCAATGTTAAAGAACTTAAAAAATAAAATATATTTAATCTTCAGAAATAGCGCAAATGCAGACCAGATCAAGACTTAACTTTCAGGGTAAGTATTGTTCTATACCAGAGAGTGGCATTCATATTAGAAAGATTCAGTTGTACATAGTAAAGCTGCTAAGAGTTTGAAAGACAGCTTCTTGTTCTTGAAAGAAAAGTGTGATCCCGTTTTCTTTAAACTTTTATGATCTTTGACCATCTTTGTTTATTACCTGATACCCAGCATTTTCTCAAATTTCAAAGTGGAGCATAAGAGCACAAGCTAAGTTTCCTTTTTTTTTTTTTCTATTTTTGTTCAATGGTTTGTGTCTTTGCAAATTTGATCAGTAATGGGGAGTGTTCGTAGGAGGAGAAAACTAGGGGCTTTGGAATTAATTAATGTGTGATTGTAAGAAGTGGAGGCAAAAGAAAGAGGAGAGAAGTATTTTCCAGATATTCTTTGCCACCTTTTTAGTTTTACTCCCAATTTCATTTATATCCTCAAGTCTACTGTGCCATTTATTAAAGTAGTAAGGAGAAGTGGCTTTTCAGGAATGCAGTCGCCTTAATATGTGTATCATTGGAACTTTTTTGACTGTCAACTTCACTTTCCATTTATTCTCTCAGTCATTTACTAAGTAGTACAAAGTCAACTAGTTTTTAAAACTATTTAAATTTTCTCATATTCTTGCCAATTAATTTACCTTTCAATCCTAGTACATCCACAAGTCCTCAGACTGTTACATTATATTCCTATATTTTCTGCTTATTCCTCTGTATTTCCAAGATGTTTGATAGTTTGTTAAAGTAATTAATGAATTGATTGTTTGATTGATTGATTGATTGATTGATAAGAAGGCTGACATAGCTAGCCTAGGCTTGGTGAAAGTGGCTTCCCCAACAAGACCTATTGGTTTTGTCTTAAGAAAAAGCACATTTGAGTGGTTATATGTTAAGATGAGAAACTCATGTTGACTTATTTTGAAGTATTTCAAAATGAAGAGAAGAAATGTCATACTTTAATTTTGCTTTCTATTACTGTTGGCACAGAGGTTAAAAGTCTGATGGTTAATTCAGACTTCAGCCTTTCTATTTATTTCAGAGTTTATGGAGTATTTTTTCTGCCTATGGCTTTTTAGCTATCATGAAATAGAATTTTCCCTACTCATTTTTTTTTATTTATTTGACAGAGACCACAAGTAGGAAGGGAGGCAGGCAGAGAGAGAGAGGAGGAAACAGGCTCCCTGCTGAGCAGAGAGCCCCATGTGGGGCTTGATCCCAGGACTCTGGGATCATGACCTGAGCTGAAGGCAGAGGCTTTAACCCACTGAGCCACCCAGGCGCCCCTCCCTACTCATTTTTATATGAGATTTTAAAGAGGCTTTGACAGACTTTTTTTTTAGTAGAAACTTTATACATATCTTTGAAACAGTTGTTTGCAGTTATTTTACTACTAAGGGCTTCTTTTCTGTATGTGTCTTAAGTCCTTCCATTCCATGCCTTGAAAGATTTTGTCTACCAGAGTGTATTTTGTTTAGTAAAAATCACTTTTCCCTTCTAAAAAAATTAATTAAATTCATCTCAGTGCCACAACCACTGAGCAAGTCATGTATTTCCAGCTGCCAAAGCTGTTGACAAGAGATCGGTGTTTTGAAGTAAAGGAAAAGGAAATTGATGTTTTTGTTTTCTTTATGTAGACTAAAATACACTGAAATAAGTGTTAACAGTATCTATAAAGCATTTTATGAATACTGAAAATTGTGTTACTAAGTTCTGCTCTTTATGATATATATATATTTTTGATATTTTAAAAATAAAAAGTCATCTTCTTAAAAGATCAGAACCATTCTCTTAAACTGCTTTCTTAAAGTTGTGGTAAAATATACATAACATAAAATTGATCTTCTTAACCATTTTTAAGTGTACAGTTCAGTAATGTTAAATATATTCATATTGTTATGCAACCAATCTCCAGAACTCTTTTCATCCTGTATAATTGAGGCTTACAAAAGGTAAATAAAATGTTGATTTTGGGGGAGTATTACATATCTTACCCCACAAAACAACTGAAGTGCTATGTTTTAAATAAATATATTTAATTTTTCTAATGTTAAAAATTCATTCTATAGCTAATAGTGCCACTATAGGCATTACTTATAGTCTCTTGTTTGAATGTTAATATGTCTGTAGTTGTAAGGACAACATGGGCAGAACTAGAAAAAAAATTTATCCTACAGCATTCCTAAATGTCTAATTTTAGACTGAAATTTGTATATGTTTGCACACATCTCTGGAAGATGTTACATGGCCACTAGTAGGTATACTCTTATTTGTCAGCTATTACCAATAATATTTCATCAATAAGCCACCTTTAAGCTCAGTGGCTTTAACAGTAAGCATTTTTTTTCATGATCATAGGTATGTAGATCAGCCTGAGTTTGCCTGATATAGGCTGGACTCTATTACAGGCTGCAGGGTCAGTCCAGGTCTTCTCTGTCTGGGACTCAGAATCAAGAAGTAGCATCTACTCAGAAAGAGTTCTACTCATAGTGGATTATTTGATCACAAGGTATACAAACACAACTAAAAAAGAATTACTCTCAAAATTTTAAAGGCAGATTTATTTTAACGTCTACATATTTTGTATCAGTTCTGTTTTGTATGTTTAAAAATGCTCATTTTACCCTGAAAAAAAATTAAAAAATGCTCACTTCTTTTAAAATAAAAATAGTTGTGTATTAGAATGAATATCCAAAATTACCACAAATGGTAGAAAACAAAATCATTTCTCACTCTGCTAACTTTTAATACAAATGTTTAGTTATTTAGTTGTGTAATATAGCCTGTCAGTTATAAGGATCAATACTTTTTCTTCATTGTCAGGTTAGTGTTTTTAGTTGATAACTTTTGTAGTGTTGGATATGTAAAAGAATTGGAGCTACTGAACAGTCATCAATTTAAAAAGCTTACGGTGGTTTGTTTTGCAATTTGATATAATACGAAGAGATCTTTTAAAAACTTAAATTGCTTTTATCTCACCATTATCACATAGAGATCATAAGATCGCTAAGGCTTTTTTATTTTTTTTTTAAGATTTTATTTATTTATTTGACAGACAGAGGTTACAAGTAGGCAGAGAGGCAGGCAGAGAGAGACGAAGCAAAGCAGGCTCCCTGCCGAGCAGAGAGCCCAACGCGGGGCTCGATCCCAGGACCCTGGGATCATGACCTGAGCCGAAGGCAGAGGCTTTAACCCACTGAGCCACCCAGGCGCCCCCCACTAAGGCTTTTTTGTTTGTCAGTTTTTAAAGGTTTTTGTTTGAAAAGCATGATAGAATTGGACTAAAAATAGAACTTCCTGCATTGTCTAGAATGTCACCAGTGCTACTAAGCAGGACCTGTG
Source organism: Lontra canadensis (assembly GCF_010015895.1). Taxonomy (NCBI): domain Eukaryota; kingdom Metazoa; phylum Chordata; class Mammalia; order Carnivora; family Mustelidae; genus Lontra; species Lontra canadensis. The sequence continues at coordinate 11,835,970 of NW_022631012.1, read as the reverse complement.
GGTGCCTTTAAGACAGGTTTGCAGACAGGAATATGTAAAGGGACAAAGAAAGGAACATGAAAGAGAAAGAAAAGGTAAAAAAAGGATTGGAAAAAAGAAGTGCCGGTGTAGGACAAAGACAGAGTACTGGCAAGAATTACTCCCCTTGGCCTTACCAGTGCCCTGGGTACTCTGTCAATTTACCTCCTTATTCTCACTGTCTAAAGAGTGGGGTTTAGTAGGAACTGAACAAATATTTAGGGACAGTTTGGGTGAGAATATCCATAATGGTCTGATGGAGACCCTATTCCTTTTAGTGTCCTTTCATGGAAGACTAGATGTGCATGTTAAGAGTTCCCTTTTAAAGGATTGTCAGATAAGAGTCTGTAAATGCTTTGAGGGTAGGGGATAAGGGAAATCTGAGCACAATGGAAAGGATGAATTAAGGATTTTGTTGTTTTTAGATATGTATTAAGAATGGTCTTTTGGGGACGCCTGGGTGGCTCAGTTGGTTGGACGACTGCCTTCGGCTCAGGTCATGATCCTGGAGTCCCGGGATCGAGTCCCGCATCGGGCTCCCGGCTCTGCAGGGAGTCTGCTTCTCTCTCTGACCTTCTCCTTGCTCATGCTCTCTCTCACTGTCTCTCTCTCAAATAAATAAATAAAATCTTTAAAAAAAAAAAAAAGAATGGTCTTTTGAACAGTGCTAATTTCATAAAGCCTTGTCCAGTAAGGCATATTTTCCTCTACCCTATCTCTCAATCTCAAAGCTTTTCTTTCTGCTCTGTTCCTACCCTAGTGCATCTTTTATTAAGTCTGGCCTTCTTGGCTGCTAGCTGTTGCCTCTGCTGCCAAAACATTGGAAACAGCAAGAGGATATGCAACTTTTCATTTGTCAACTTCATTTAATATTTTTCTCTTGCCAACAAAATTGGGTACTTTAAAAATACTAAGTATAACTGAAAAACCAAATGTTTACATTTGTGGAGTATTTCTCTGAGTTTAGTAGGGATTACCTATATTGATCTTTTAATTATTATAACTCCCAGACTCATTGCAAGGAAAAATAACTGCATTTGTTATGTAGAAAAGCAACCCTGAATTAATTTCATGTGCATCCCAACAGCATGGTTAAATCTTCAAAACATATTATTGAAAACAAGAAGCAAGGCACAAAAATTCCATTTATATAAATTCAGAAATAGGCATTAAAAAACCCCAAACCTAAGCAAACAGAGAATATAATACTATTAAGTAGGGCAAGGAAATTATTACTCAGTAGTCAGCATAGTGCCTATTGCTGGGGAGGAGAAAGGCTGTTAAGACCAAAAGGGTCACGTAGGTGATTTTTAGGATCCTGAGTATTCTATTTCTTGGTGTAGCTACATAAGTGTTTACTTCATAATAATTCACTGAACTGTACATTTGTATTATAAACACTTGTGCATATGGGATTTGTTTTATTAAAAAAATAGTTTAAAAGATTGGAAAACAACTGTTGGAAAAACAAGAAAATAGAAAATTAATAGAAAAAAGCTAATTCTCTCTACATATCTATCTTGCTTTCCTTATAAGATTGAGGACATTACTATCATAATGAAAAGAATATTAAATGGGGGGAGTTGTCTGTACAACACAACTCATATTTTATTTTCTAGTAATAAGCAAATGACTGGAAGATATAAATTCCACTTTTATACTCACATTATTTCATGGTCACTTTCTGAGAACAATTGTCTCTAGTATGAATTCTGGATTTAAAAGTATCATTTATAGACAGGAAAATTGACTGGGGATCTCTGAGTGATTCACCTCTTCGGTTTGATTTTGTATTGTGGGATTTTAACTGATTGAACCACACAGGCATCCCTGTATTGTGAGATTTTAATTTTTGTTTTATTTAATTTTATTTTAAATAACGAATATTTCATAGTTAGATTTCAGGTTTTTTTGTGTTAATTTAGTTCGTTGCTTTCTGAGAAGTATTCAATGATTATTTTCCAAAACTATTGCAGAGTAACAACCTTTATGTTTTATCATATCTATGTATAAAGGTAAAAAATAAAATCTCAATAGAATATAGGCAATTAGGCCTGGCAGAATTATATCAAAAATACTTAATGGTATATTCTTTGTACTCTGATACTTTTTTTTTTTTTATTGTAGCATGGTCTAGAGATTAATCTTTATCTTCCGTTTTCTTGTATTTACTAAAAATTCTATATGTATTTACTTAAATCCTGTTTTAATGACTTTATTTAATGACTTTACTCCAATGAAATATAATTAATTTTGTTAGTTTTAATTCATTCTTTAATGAAGGAAATAAAATGCTAAAATTCAGTCCTTTCTAATCATAGAACAGCTCTTTTAAAGAAATTATAAATACAAAGCTAAAAGCTCAGAAGGGTAAACATTGAATGTCTTTCCTGTGTTTTCTTGTCAGTCCTCCCTCCTCCAATCTTTTTTTGGTTTAACTCAGATTGTTTCTCTTTCTCTTCTTTTCCTTAGTTTTCCACTGTTGCTTTTATAATTCTGTCATAAAATGCCTGGACTCAGTAGAGCATGAACTGTTTTATTTATTGTTGTTATTTATTGTGTTTCTTACAAGCAAGGTCTATTCACAGTAATTAATGTGGCAAGTTAAATTTAAAGTAGTCCTAAATATTCAGTATCACATACCAACTTGGAAAAAAACAAGAAATCTGCCTCCTCTCCATTTGCTTTTTAGACCTTAAACATAAACATTAATCTGATTATGATTACTATATAGTTATCATTCCAAACATATTATTTAAATCAACATTGTTTATTCTTTGTAAAAATATTTGTTTTAAACATTGATCTGCACAGTATATCATCTCTACAGAAAAGATACTTAGGAATCTGAATTGTTTTGCTAAGGAATTCATTTAACTCTGATCACATCAATTGTTTTGATTTTAAAAGTTTTTCTCTGCTTTTATGAATAAGTACATTGCTTAAAAAAATGTTTTTAAACCTAATCCCTAATTTGCCTTTCCACACACAGTTGTAAAAGATTAAGGAGCCAACAAACCACCAGTGTGTTATATTTAAGATTTCCTTTGCTGCTGCTGCACATGCAACAATGTTATTCTTTCTTTGACACAGACCCAGACAAAGGCTGAGTGTAGCAAGGAAGCAGACAGCACGCCTCCAGTAGTGGCCCCTGCCTGGCTCCAGGATTTGTAAACAGAAACATCCCAGGCTCCAATGAAGCAGACAGTGGTTCCCTGTCTGTTCTGCATTCAGGAAGCACTTGCTTGCATAAACCCAGTCACTGCACACAGACATACATAGCTGTGTTTACATTTGGCTGAGTATTTAATTGAAAAAGCTAATAAGGAGGAAGACAAGGGTTTAATTTATTAGAGCTAGGGGAACAAGACAATTTCAGGTATGGCATATACTGTATATGTAGCATATATGTTTAAAAGAAAAATATTTTATAAAGAAACAAAAAACAAAAGGAGTTTTATGGTCAAAGGCCTCTTTTATTGCACACATATGTGAGTACACATATTAAAATATTTTTCCTGGCAGTTTTCCAGGGATCTCATAGTTTTAGACCGTATAACATATCCTGAGAAGCTTTTTACTTGAAATATTTAACCATTAATGTGGTTTTTAACATGTTTTAAAAATCTGTTTTAACACGTTTGTCATCATCATTGTTATATAAATTAATAATTTCTGTCTCAGATTTGGGGTTAATTAATATTTTTATGTAAAAGTGATGTTAATTTTTTTTGTGGTAAATTTAAGATTAAGAGCAAAGAGAATACAAAAAAAAAAAAAAAACTTTAGAAGCCTCATACAGAATTTTGGAATTAGAAAGACCTTAAAAGTCACCTAGTATAACCACTTTTCAAAAACTAGTTTAATTTATTTTAATAACAAACTTACAGGAAAGCAACATTAAAAACATGTACTTGCATGGAGTACAACTCAGAAAAGTATAGTGAATGGATGGACTCTACTGTATGATAAAAATGCTACAAACACCACTTAGTTCTTGCCAATAAGAAATTTACTTGTTCTTTAAAAATCCAAATGCTGGCACCATCCAGAAACATTTGCAGGTTTATTTATAACTGTTATAAAGTTAAACTGCTGAAACTTGCTTAGTGAAACTGTTTGACTTGTGTTAATGCTTTCTGTCCCCTCACTTATATTAAAAATTCACATATAAATAAAAATGGAAAAACTACAGTACCTGGTTTTTGTTCCCTATTTTTCTACTCTCAATTATGTACTTGTGTTGGTATCTTTTGACCCTTTGTGGAAAGATGTCTAATATTAGAACTACAAATGACAGGAAGGAAGGAAAAAAAAGTGGATTTTTGTTGTTGTTTTTGAAGATGAAATGTTTCCTCTCATAGTAGATTCTTTTTTTTTTTTTTAAAGATTTTATTTATTTATTTGACAGAGCACAAGTAGGCAGAGCAGCAGACAGAGGGAGAAGGAGAAGCAGGCTCTCCACTGAGCAGAGGGCCCGATGTGGGGCTTCATCCCAGGACCCTGGGATCATGACCTGAGCTGAAGGCAGCTGCTTAACTGACTGAGCCACCCAGGCTTGCACATTCTCCATACCTGTGGCATACCACTTTGGCATAATTGTTACACTTTGGTATGAATAGCACACAGGTTGGTGTCTTCAAAAAAATGATAACAGAACAGGCCTTGATTGCCTACTGCAAAGCACCAGTCAGTAACTCTGCTCTGGAAGTGCAGATCTGTTTTGACATCCTTTGCAGTTTCCCACACCAAATGTTGGAAAGGAAGACTGGGAATCAGAATTTCATTGGAATTCTAATAACATCTGATTTCATGGACTATTACGGTACCAAGGCTATAACAATGAAGTAAGATTCTTCACTATAAGCAGCCCAGATAGATGCTACAGAATTTTTGTATTAAAACTAGTATAATTTTTAAGAAAAATCTTAGACTTTTTAGTCTGTTTTCTTATATTCTTTTTTTTTTAAAGATTTTTTTTTTTTTTTTTGACAGAGAGAGATCACAAAGCAGGCAGAGAGGCAGGCAGAGAGAGAGGAGGAAGCAGGCTCCCCGCTGAGCAGAGAGCCCGACGCAGGGCTCGATCCCAGGACCCTGAGATCATGACCCGAGCCGAAGGCAGCGGCTTAACCCACTGAGCCACCCAGGCGCCCCTGTTTTCTTATATTCTTTTGTAACAAGTTAGTCGAGGTTATAAAAAAATAGTAGATCAAGTACATAACAACATCAAAAAGATCAGGCAGAGGATAAGATGGAAATATTGGAAATAAGATGCAAATTTTAGAAAAACTCAATGGTCTGAGAGTCCCTAATAGATTCTAAGAGTTGTCACTATAGGCTAATTGATACTCAAAATTATACCTAGTCATGCAAAAAGAAATTTGGTTTAATATATCTACTTTAAGAAGGCAGGAAAATGTGTATTTTTCAGAGCATTTTATACAAAATATTACAAGTTTAAAAACATATTTAATTGGGGTGCCTGGGTGGCTCAGTGGGTTAAAGCCTCAGCTTTCAGCTCAGGTCATGATCCCAGGGTCCTGGGATCGAGCCCCGCCTCGGGCTCTCTGCTCAGCAGGGAGCCTGCTTCTGCCTCGCTTCTCTGCCTACTTGTGATCTCTGTCTGTCAAATAAATAAATAAAGTCTTAAAAAAAAATATTTAATTGCAGGTAGTCACTGGCCTCTTTTCCAGCAATTTTGCTTCTTTACTAATAATTTTTCAGTGATGCTAATAGTCGAGGGAAATCGTCCCTTTGGGAGGATGGGTGAAGATAATGAGCTTAGTTTTGAGTATGTTGTTTATATATATCTAAAATGTTCAGTAGGAAAAAAAAGTATTCATTAGGAAGAAAACTACATTTGTTAAACAACCTCTATATGTACATGAATTGATTAGGGCATTATTTAATCCACATATTTCAGAGGTCAGTCCAGCTGTTGCATCTGCAAATCAAAGAGATTTTCCTGGTATACGTTTCTTCCTCCACAGCTGAACAGTTGAGTCAGGTGGAAGTCAGAGACTCTTTTTCTATGTTCCCTTTTAAAGATTATTCAAAGCTTTTTAGTTCCAGCTCCTCACCATTGGTTTTGGTAATCCATATTTGACTCTCCTCTAGTTCCCTACTTAAGGATGTCTTCAGTTAGGCAAAATGTAGAATGTAGTACCTCACATTTCTGTTCCAGTAGTTTTTCTCATGGATTATCTGTATATGACATGCACAGGAGAAGAGATCATTCAAGGCTATCTTACCTTTAATTCCAAATAAAACCAGCACTTACATTCTTATGGATATTGACTCTTTATCAGCTGTATCATTTGCACATATCTTTTCCCATTCCAAAGGTTGCTCTTTAGTTTTGTTGATTGTTTCCTTTGCTGTGTAGTTATCTTGATGAAGTCCCATTAGTTCATTTTTGCTTTTGCTTCCCTTGCCTCAGACCTGTCTAGTAATATGTTGCTCTGGCTGATATCAGAGAGATTGCTGCCTGTGTTTTCCTCTAGGATTTTGATGGTTTCCTCTCTCACATATAGGTCTTCCATCCATTTTGAATTTATTTTTGTGTATGGTATAAGATAGTGGTCCAGTTTCATTCTTTTGCATATGGCTGTCCAGTTTTCCCAACACCATTTATTAAAGAGATGGTCTTTTTTCCATTGGATATTCTTTCCTACTTTGTCAAAGATTAGTTGACTATATAATTGTGGTTCTATTTCTGGGTTTTCTATTCTGTCCCATTGATCTGTGTGTTTGTTTTTGTGCCAGTACCATATATCTTGATCACTACAGCTTTGTAGTATAACTTGAAGTCCAGAATTGTGATGTCTCTAGCTTTGCTTTTCTTTTTCAAGATTGCTTTGGCTATTCAGGGTCTTTTGTGATTCTGTAAAATTTTGAGATTGTTTGTTCTAGCTCTATTGAAAATGCTGGTCGTATTTTGATAGCGATTGCATTAAATGTGTAGATTGCTTTGAGTAGTATAGGCATTTTAACAGTATTTATTCTTCCAATCCATGAGCTTAGGATGTTTTTCCATTTCTTTGTGTCATCTTCATTTTTTTTCCTCTTTCTTTTTTTTTTAAAAGATTTTATTTACATATGTGTGTGAGAGAGAGAAACCATGAGCAGTGGGGAGGGAGAGAGACAGGCAGAATCCCCGCTAAGGAGGGAGCCCAATTTGGAACTTGATCCCAGGACTCTGGGATCATGACCTGAGCTGAAGGCAGACACTTAAACCGATGAGCCACCGAGGTGCCCTGACTTTGTGTCATCTTCAATTTCTTTCATAAGCGTTCTGTAGTTTTCAGAGTACAAGTCTTTTACCTATTTGGTAGGTTTATTCATAGGTATCTTACAGTCTTGGGTGTAATTATAAATGGAGTTGATTCCTTGATTTCTCTTTCTATTGCTTCATTATTGGTGTATAGAAATGCCACAGATTTCCATACATTAATTTTGTGTCCTGCATCTTCGTGTATCATTCATGGTTTGTGCTGATTCGTGTATCAGGTCGAGCAATTTTTTGGTGGAGTCTTTCGGGTTTTCTACAGAGTATCATGTTGTCTGCAAATAGTGAAAGTTTGACTTATTGCTTGCCAGTTTGGATGCCTTGTATTTCTTTTTGTTGTCTGATTGCTGAGGCTAGGACTTCTAGTACTGTGTTAAATAACAATGGTGAGAGTGGACATCCCAGTCTTGTTCCGAACCAACCCTAGAGGAAAAGCTCTCAGTTTTCCCCATTGAAGATTATATTAACTGTGGGTCTTTGGGTCTTTCATATATGGCCTTTCTGATGTTGAGATATGTTCCCTCTATTCCTACTTTCTTGTTTTTGTTTTTAAGATTTATTTATTTTAGAGAGAGAGAGAGTGCAAGCAGGGGTATGGGTAGGGGGAAGGAGAGAATCTCAAGCAGACTCCCACACCATACAAGGCTCAATCCCATGACCTGGAGATCATGATCTGAGCCAAAATCAAGAGTAGAATGCTTAACCGACCGAGCCAGCCAGGTACCGCTTGCTGGGGGCCCCTGGGTAGCTCAGTCAGATAAACAGCCTACTCATGATTTCAGATCTCAGGGTCCTGGGATCCAGCCCTGTGTAGGGTTCCATGCTCAGCGTGGAGTCTGCTTCTCTCCATCTTCCTCTGCCCCTCCCCCTGCTCTCTCTTTCTCTCTCTCAAATAAATAAATAAATCTAAAAAAAAAAAAGAAAGAATGGATGCTGTCCTTTGTCAGATGCTTTACTGCATCTGTTGTGAGAGGGTCGTATGGTTCTTACCTTTTCTTTTAATGTGGTATATCACATTGATTGATTTGCAAATATTGAACCACCCTTGTAGCCTAGGAATAAATCTCAGTTGATCCTGGCGCATGATTCTTTTAATGTACTTTTGAATTTGATTTCCTAGTATTTTGTTGAGAATTTTTGCATCTACGTTGATCAGGGATATTGCCCTGTAATTCTCTTTTTAGTGTAGTCTCTTTCTGGTTTTGGAAACATGTAATGCTGGCCTGAAAGAGTGAGTTTGGAAGTTTTCCTACCACTTCTATTTTTTGGAACAATTTGAGAAGAATAGGTATTAACTCTTCTTTAAAATGTTTGCTAGAATTCCCCTGGGAGGCCTTCTATGTGTGTTCTTATGAAGCATATTTAAATCACACCATCTCCAACTTTTTTTTTATGGTTCAACTATCCTTTTTAAGACTGGGCATAGCTTTTCTCATCTTTTTAGTGATTTAAAGTTTCCTTTTAGTAGTAGAAGAGCATATAATAACAACAAAATATATTGAATTCCATTATAGAATAAAATAGCTTTTTTGTTTAGATTGCTGGACCCTGTTTTTTTATGGGTGCTATCCATAAAGAATTTGATCCCATTATTTATTTTAAAGATAGTCCTATGCTCATTAATTCTACTGAATAAAATATGAATCTTTTGCAGGAGGGAAAATTGTGTGTGTTGGATGTCAGTTACTGTTTTGTAATCTGGAGATGTCATTTACAAAGCCATTGACTTAGATAATGCTGAACAAGGTACTATCTGAATAGGCATACACATGAGAAACAGTTCTCGATTTACAAAAGCATTTATTCCTTTTGGAATCTGTTGTTTGCAGTATTCTTGGTGGCTTCATGATAAGCCCCAAGCTGCTAATAAACAATATCCCAGACCTTTTGGTTTCATATCAAGCTGATCTATGATTTTTCAACAGCCCACAATTATACAAAACTGTTTAAGTGCTTAAGAGCATTTTTTAAGTGGTTTTGTCTCCTTCTCTTTATTTACTTCTGTAGTTCTTTCTGGAGAAATCATTTGATTATCCTATGTTGATGATACCTCAGGATTTAGATAGCCCTGTGCATTTGATTTACTATGTGCCTGTTTTAATAATCTTATCTTTTAATATTTTGGAATAAGGAACAAGCTGAATAATAGCTTATCTTTTGGGTAAACCTTCTGGCCATTTAATATGAAGTACAGTTCAAAGATGACAATATGAAATTGCTCTGAAGTTGATAAGATGCCTGTGGCATGTTTGTATTTTGTAGACAAGGGAAAGTAAGTTGAAAACTATCATTTTATTCTGCAGTTTGTTTGGCATAGAGTTTAAGGAGGATTTTTGTTTCTTTAGTATATCTTAGGTTATCAGATACTAGAATTTCTAAACTCAGACTTTAAGGGGAGCTGGGACACCAAAAGTATGTGTTGGAGGATAGTTCTTTTTTTTTTTTTTTTTTTTTTTTTGAGTATCATTCACACACAATATTACGTGAGTTTCAGGTGTTCAACATAGTGATTTAGATAATTCTTCAGTGGTAACAAAGCAGGAACATTTTGTATCCCACTAATAAAAAGGACAACTC